>NW_024412388.1:99922519-100144113 GCF_014898765.1 Herpailurus yagouaroundi | reverse complement strand
AAGTGGCACAGAGAACTACCATCAAAATCAACAAAAGCAGATCCACACCAAGACATATGGTAATTAAATTGGCAAAATATAGTTATAAAGAAAAAATTTTAAAGCAACAAGACAAAAGAAGTCAGTAACTTACAAGAAAAATCCCATAAGGCTAGCAGGGTGTTTCTCAGCAGAAAATTTCCAAGCCAGAGGGATGGGATATATTCAAAGCACTGAATGGGGAAAACCTGCAACTAAGAATACTCTATCTGGCAAGGCCATCATTCAGAATAGAACGAGAGATAAGGAGTTTCCCAGACAAATAAAACTAACGAAGTTTGTGACCACTAAACCAGCTTTGCAAGAAATATTAAAGGGGACTCTTTGAGTGGAAAAGAGAGGCCAAAGTGACAGTATAGAGTTAGGATACAAAAGTAGTAAAAATGAATATATCTGTAAAAATAAGTCATACCTAAAACATGGGGAGGTGAGAAGTAAAATATAGGCTCAAACTTAAATGGCCATCAACTTAATGTAGACTGTTACATTCAGAAGAGGTTATATACAAACCTAATGGTAACTATACATCAAAACCACTGATTAATATGCAAAGAATGAAGAGAAAGAAATCCAAATATATTACTAAAGAAAATCAGCAAACCGTGAAAGAGACAAAGACAGAAAAAGATCAGATAAAATCTTCAGAAACAACCACAGAATAATAAAAGGACAATCAATACAGATCTATCAATAATTACTTAGAATGGAAATGGACTAAATAATGCAATCAAAAGACATAGGGTGACAGAATGTGTGTGTGTGTGTGTGTGTGTGTGTGTGTGTGTGTGTATTTAAAAATGACCCATCTATGTGGTGCCTACAAGAGACTCACTTTAGACTTAAAGATACCTGCAGGTTAAAAGGGAGGGGACAGAGAAACATCTATAATGCAAATGGATGTCAAAATACAGTCTGAGTGGCAATACTTACATTGAACAAAGTAGACTTTAAAACAAAGACTATAATGGGACACCTGGGTTGCTCAGCTGGTTGAACGTCTGACTTCACCTCAGGTCATGATTTCATGGTTCGTGAGTTCGAGTCCTGAAACAGGCTCACTTCTATCAGCATGGAGCCCACTTGGGATCCTTTGTCCCTCTCGCTCTCTGTCCCTCCCCCACTTGTTCTCTCTCTCTCTCTCTCTCTCTCTCTCTCTTTCTCTCTTTCAAAAACAAACATTTGGAAAAAAGCCACAAAAATACTATAACAAAAGGCAAAGAAGGATACTATATAATGGTAAGGGACAATCCAATGAGAAGATATAACAATGGTAATTATGTACCCGACATAGGAGCACCCAAATACATAAAACAGCTAATAACAAACATAAAGGACCTGATAATAATATAACAGAAGGGGAATTTAACACCCTAGTTACATCAATGGACAGATCATCTAAACAGAAAATCAAGAAGGAAACAATAGCTTTGCATGACACATTGGACCAGATGGATTTAACAGATATATTCAGAACATTTCATTGTAAAACAGCAGAATACATATTCTTCTCAAGTGTGCATGAAACATTTTCCAGAATAGATTGCATATTAGGCCACAAAACAATCCTCAAAAATTCACAAAGATTGAAGTCAAACCATGCATCTTTTCTGACCACAACACTATGGAACTAGAAATCAACCACAAGAAAAAAATTGGAAAGACCACAAATACATGGAGGTTAAATAACATGCTACTAAACAATGATTTCCTGGGTTAACCAGGAAATCAAAGAATAAACTAAAAAGTACATGGAAACAAATGAAAATGAGAACATGACTATCCAAAACCTTCCGGATGTAGCAAAAGTGGTCCTAAGAGGGAAGTATATAGCAACACAGGTCTATGTCAAGAAGCAAGAAAAATCTCAAACAAACAACCTACCCTTACACCTAAAGGAGATAGAAAAAGAACAACAAGCAAAACCTAAAGCCAGCAAAAGGAAGGGAATAATAACGATTAGAGCAGAAATAAATTATATAGAAACTATAAAGACAGCAGAACACATCAATGAAACCAGCAGCTGGTTCTTTGGGGAAAAAAAAAATCAATAAAATTGATAAACCTTTAGCCAGACATGTCAATAAAAAAGATAAAGTCCTCAAATAGATAAAATCACAAATGAGAAAGAAATAACAACAAACACTACAGAAAAACAATTAGAAGAGAATATTATGAAAAACTATATGTCAACAAATTGGACAACCTGGAAGAAATGGATAAATTTCTAGAAATATATAAACTACCAAAACTGAAGCAGGAAGAAATAGTAAACTTGAACAGAATGATAATCAGCAAAAAAAAAAAAAAAAAAATTTTGAATCAGTAAAAAACAAAACAAACAAACAAAAATCCCTAAGAAACAAGTCCAGGACCAAATAGTTTCACAGATGAATTCTACCAAATACTTTTTTTTAATTTTTAAAAAAAATTTTTTTTTTCAACGTTTATTTATTTTTGGGACAGAGAGAGACAGAGCATGAACGGGGGAGGGGCAGAGAGAGAGGGAGACACAGAATCGGAAACAGGCTCCAGGCTCTGAGCCATCAGCCCAGAGCCCGACGCAGGGCTCGAACTCACGGAGCGCGAGATCGTGACCTGGCTGAAGTCGGACGCTTAACCAACTGCGCCACCCAGGCGCCCCACTACCAAATACTTAAAGAGGAGGTAATACCTATTGTTCTTAAACCATTCCAAAAACTAGAAAAGGACAGAAAACTTCCAAGTTATTTCTATGAGGCCAGCATTACCCCGATACCCAAACCAGGTAAAGACATCACTAAAAAAGAGAACTACAGGCCAATAACCCTTACGAACATGGACACAAAAATTCTCAAGAAAATACCAGCAAACTGAATCCAGCCAGACATTTAAAAAAATCATTCACCACAGGCAAGTGGGATTTATTCCTGGATGGTTCAATATTCACAAATCAATCAACATGATACATCACATTAATAAGAGAAAGGATGAGAACTATATGATCATTTCAATAGACGCAGAAAAAACATTTGACAAAGTACAACATCCATTCATGGTAAAAACTCTCAACAAAGTAAGTTTAGAGGGAACATACCTTAACATAATAAAGGCCATCCATGGAAAATCCATAGCTAACATCATATTCAGTGATGAAAAACTAAGAGCTTTTCCCTTAAGGTCAGGAACAAGACAAGGATGTCCACTCTCACCAAAATTCTCTTAAATCTTTATTTAGAAAGAGAGACAGAGGGTGAGCAGGGGAGGAGCAGAGAGAGAGGGAGATACAGGATCCAAAGCAGGCTCCAGGCTCTGAGCTGTCAGCACAGAGCCTGATGTGGGGCTCAAAATCACGAACCGTGAGATCATGACCTGAGCCAAAGTTGGACGCTCAACCAACTGAGCCACCCAGGCGCCCCCACTCTCACCATTTTTATTCAACATAATACTGGAAGTCCTAGCCACAACAATCAGACAAGAAAAGGAAATAAAAGGCATCCAAATTGGTAAGGAAGAAAACTTTCACTATTTGCAGATGATGTGATACTATATAAAGAAAACCCAACATCTCCACCAAAAAACTGCTAGAACTGATAAACGACTTCAGTAAAGTTGCAGGATACAAGATCAACGTATAGAATTCTGTTGCTTTTCTATACATCAATGATGACACAGCAGAAAGAGAAACTAAGACAACAATCCCATTTACAACTGCACCAAAAATAAGATACCTCGGAATAAACCTAACCAAAGAGGTGAAAAACCTGTACTCTGAAAACTATAAAGCTCTGATGAAAGACATTGAAGAGACACAAAGACATGGAAAGACACCCCATGCTCATGGATTGGAAGAACAAATATTGTTAAAATGTCCATACTACCTGAAGCAATCTATAGATTTAATGCACTCCCTATCAAAATACCAACAACCTTCTTCACAGAACTAGAACACTCCTAAAATGTGTATGGAACCATAAAAGACCCAAATAGCCAAAGCAATCTTGAAACAGCTGGAGGCATCACAATTTCAGACTTCAAACTATATTACAAAGCTGTAGCCACCCATACAGTATGGTACTGGCACAAAAACAGACACATAGATCAATGGAACAGAATAGAAAATCCAGAAATGGACCCACAACTATATGGCCCATTAATCTTCAGCAAAGCAGGAAAGAATACCCAGTGGGAAAAACACAGTCTCTTCAATAAATGGTGTTGAAAAAACTGGGCAGCAACCTGCAAAAAAAGAAACTGGACCACTTTCTTACACCATGCACAATAATAAATTCAAAATGGATGAAATACCTAAATGTGAGACAGGAAACCATCAAAATCCTGGAAGAGAACACAAGCATTGACATTAGCTGAAGCAACTTTTTCTCGATATGTCTCCTCGGGCAAGGGAAACAAAATCAAAAATAAACTACTGGGACAATATGAAAAAAAAAGTTTCTGCACAGGGAAGGACCAGCAACATAACTAAACAACAACCTACAGAATGGGAGAAGATATTTGCAAATGACATATTCGATAAAGGGTTAGTATCCAAAATACACAAAGAAGTTATAAAACTCAACACCCAAAAAACAATTTAAAAAATGGGCAGAAAACATGAATAGACATTTCTCCAAAGAAAACATACAGATGCCAACAGTCACATGAAAAGATGCTCATCATCACTTACTATCGGGGAAATTCAAATCAAAACTACAGTGAGCTATCACCTCACACCTGTCAGCATGGCTAAAACCAACAACACAAGAAACAACAGGTGTTGACAAGGATATGGAGAAAAAGGGATACTCGTGTACTGTTGATGGGAATGCAAACTGGTGCAGTGCCTGATGAAAACAATATGGAGGTGCCTCGAAAAGTTAAAAATAGAACTACCCTATGATCCAGCAATCACACTACTGGGTACTTACCCAAAGAATACAAAAACACTAATTAAAAAGGATACATGTACCCCTATGTTTATAGCATTGTTTACAATAGCCAAGATATGGAATCAGCCCAAGTGTCTACTGATTGATGAATGGGTAAAGATATAGTAAATATATACAATGGAATATTATTCAGCCACAAAAAGAATGAAATCTGGCCATTTGCAACAACACGGGTGCTTCTAAAGAGTATAATGCTAAGCGAATCACATCAATCAGAGAAAGACAAATACCATATGATTTCACTCGTGGGGAATTTAAGAAACAAAACAAGCAAAGGGAAAAAAGAAAGAGAGAGAGAAAGAAATCAAGAAGCAGATTCTTAATTATAGTGAACTGATGGTTGCCAAAGAGGAGGGGGGTAGGTAGGGTGTGTTAAGTAGGTGATGGGGATTAAGGAGTGTGCCTGTGGTGACGTCAGCACTGGGTGATGTCTGAAATTGTCGAATCACTCACTATATTGCACACCTGAAGCTAATGTAACATTGTGCACTAACTGAAATTACAATAAAAACTTTGAAAAAAGGAGTGAGGTCAGAAGGCAAACTTTTCCTTTCCTCTCAAACATATATTGTAAGTACCACCGAAAGTTCTAATAATATATGCAACACCACCTGGTTTCAACATGCAGAGAGTCCAAGCAAGAAGGATGAGTACCAGAGATCCACATGGGTCAGACCCAGAGCAACGCTCCAGGATTCTGGAATCTACCCAGTCTGTTATTCACCCTGACCCCTGTACCCCTGAGCCTTTGCCCTGTGAAGTTCGCTGCTCTTTGTCAGATTCAAATCCAAGTAGCTCTATTGTCTCACATTCCAGGCTCACGGTTTCCTCCTGTCTCAAGGTGTATAATCCGTACACAGAAATCCAAGCAGCTCCAAACAGATTTGCTCAACTTAGCTACACTTTCACATGACATCTCCCAAGCTAGGCTCCAGCTTAAACTCTGTACGGGAAGTTGCTGTTGCTAGCAAAGAACTCTCACCTCCTCTGGACTACTCTGCTGCTGAAGTTCTGGTCACCTGGGTCCTGTGCCTTCAACTTTTCCAGCTTCTTGGCAGTTGGCAATCCATCACTGTCAGTTCCTGGGGTGTCCTCACAATCACTGGTGGAGTACTTTTGCAGCTCTGATGACCCAGAGCTCCAGCAACAGGTGCAAAGCTCCCCTCCGGGACCAGATTCCTTCATTTTTTCCCTTCTGTCTCCTTGGTGTATCTATACAGTGAGTGTTTTGATTCTATTCCTCTCCAATCGGTGCTGTGACCCCTGCCTTTGAATGGGGCTTCATCCCTTAGCAACGGCAAAGAGCCTGATACAGAGTGGCCTACAGAAACCAGCTTCAAGATATCCTCAGAGCCTCGGAGCTGCTAGAGCATTGGGCAAGCCCAGATTTCTTAAGGACTTTTTGATCCTGCTTCGGTTTCTGCCCCACCGTGGGGACTACACTGGGGCCTACATCAGAGCTTTCAGCCAGTCTGGAAACTTAGCAGGATTCCGCAATTCCTCATATAAGTACTGGACTTGCTCCCATGCTTCCCATGTTAGGGCCCTGGGAGGGGGCAACTGGCACCTCCATGGGCCTCCAAACTTTCTGGGGCTTAGGATGCTGGGGTTGGGAGGAAGAGGGCCAATGGCAGAAGCCATGTGGAGAAGCAAGATGGGGGCTTGAAGAACCCAGCCCTCTTCTCTTTGTTGGCTAGGGCAACCAAGACCCGTCTGTCGGCTCGGTCCTTCTCTGTATACTACCCCGGAAATCTACTGCCTAGAACAGCCTGTGATCGCGCCAGACTTTCTAAACGGGGGGTGGAGTACGTCAGGGTGAGGACCCACAGTCCAAAGAGTGCTGAACGCCTGCCCAGGTGCCCCAGACAGCCAGACGCTGCGTATGGGCTCCACTTCCTGAAGCTCCCTCTCCGCCAGTGCCCAGGGGGAATTGGTCAACTGGGGGCAGGTACAGCCCGACCACTACCCCAGGGAACCAAACCCGCAGCGAGGGACTGTAACACAGACACAGCCTGCCCAGCCAGAGGCTCAGAGTTACCCTCATGTGGACAAAAACCTGACTTTGGGGCTTCAAAAGGATGTACAAAACCTCTATGGAGACACTCAGGACATAAAAGGAGCCCCAAATAAGTTATATATGACAGGCTCCTGAATTAACTTCGATTATTATAAAATTTCCCAATCTTCTCCAAACTACGAATTCGACATGATGAAGAGCAAAGAAGAGAACTTGAGTTACCAGATATCAATGCTTGAAAGGAAGTATCTAAGATTTTAAAAGCACTGGGTCGACTAGTGCTTCTTAACCTTTCCTGCTCATAGGAATCTCCTGGGGATCTTGTTAAGGGCAGCTCCTAATTGAGAAAGTATGGGATGCAGCTTGAAATTCTGCATTCCAAGCAAGCTAACCAGGGGATGCTGATGCTTTTGGTCCCTGGAACACACTTTGAGAAGCAAGGGAGTAAATAATTGAAAGAACAGAATAGAGAGCCCAGAAATAAACCCATGCATTTATGAAAGCTTGCTATACAGCAAAGATGGAATAGCAGATTAGCAGGGTAAGTGAACTATTTAATAAATTGGATTGACCCTAGGTCCTTATAAGAGGGACATAGGAGTGTCAAAATGAGGGAGAGATTTGAAGGCTCTATGTGGTCAGCTTTGAAGATGGAGGAAGGGGCCACAAGCCAAGAAGTGGGTTCTAGAAGCTAGGAAAGGCAAGGAAACTGATTTCGCCCCTAGAGACTACAGGAGGCATACAGCCCTGCCCACTCGTTGATTTTAGCCAAGTGAAAGCCATTTGGGGCTTCTAACCTCTAGACTATAAGGTAATAAATGTGTTGTTTTGGGCCACTGAGATTGTGGTAATTTGTTACAGAAGCACTAGGAAAGAAACACATCATATAACAAAGGGCACCATAAAACAACGTGAAAAGATAGGCCACAGATTGGGAGACTTTTGCAAAGGGTACAGCATACAGGATTAGAATACAAGAGTATAAGGCAAACTACAAGTCAATAAAAATGGGGCGAGTGGCCCACTGGAAAAGCAAGCAAAAGATATGTACAGAATTCACAGAAGAGGAAAGCTCAGTGACCAAGAGTCATAAGATATGCAACCTCACTAATAATTCTGGAAATGCACTTTCGAAAGATTAGGTACCATTTTACAGCCACAAAATCGTTAACATTTTGGTAAAGCCAAGTGTCGATGAGAATGTGGAACAATGGAAACTTTCATAAAATTCTGACAGGAGTGAATATTTTTACAATGACTTTGGAGAGAGCAATTTGGCAACATTTAGTCAACTTGAAGGCACTTGTACTCTGACTCAGTAATTGCACCTGTAGGTATTTCATTGGAGACACTATTACATGTGAGTACTTGGAGAAACTTACAATACTATTCAATAAGGCATTTTTGTAACAATAAACAATTAGAAACAATCTAAATATCCTTCAAGTGGGCAAATAGATGGATTATGGTATATTTCCACAATGGAATACTACACAGCAATTAAATTGAATGAGTCAGCACTTCCTCTCTTACCTAACTATATATGTAATTAGGCCTTAGGCTGTTTTCCTGTCTCTAGTGTCTTCTCCATTTCCGTACAACTGGAAGATCTTTGAAAATCTGGCCATGTCTTTACCTTAATTAAAATTCTTCGGTGGGTTTTTTAGAAGTAGTTTTATTGGGGTGTAATTGGTATACCATGAACTGCAGATACTTAAACCGTGCGATGTGTTAAGTTTGGACACATGTATAAATATCACCATGATCAAGGTAGTGAACATATCCATGACACCTAAACGCTCCCTTGTGTCCCTTTGCAGTCTCTCTGCCCTCCCCCTCCAACCTCTCTCATCCATAAGTAACCAATGATCTGCTTTCTGTCACTATAGATCAGTTTGCATTTTCTAGAGTTTATTATTAAACAGAATCAATCCAGTATATATTCATTTTTTGTTTTGCTTCTTTCACTTAATAAAATTACCTTAAGACTCATCCATGTTGCAGTGTAGTTCATTCCTTTGGATTGCTAAGTAGGATTCCATTGTGTGGATACCCTACAATGTGTTTATCCATTCACCTGCTGGACATCTGGCTTATTTCCAATTTTTGACTGTTACAAATAAAGCTGCTATGAACATTGTGTACAAGTCTTTATGTGGAAATCTGGTTTCTTTTCTCTTAGGTAAATTCGTAGAAATGGAATGGCCGGATTAAGTGGTAGGCATATGTTTAACTTTTTAAGAAACTACCATAGTGGCCGTACCATTTTAAATTCCCATAGCAAGCTTCAGTGAGATTTAAGAATGAGATCTGGGGCACTCGTCAGGCCTTGGAAAAGGACCTCTGCAGATGTAATTAAGTTAAGGATCTCAGATCATCCTGGATTTAGAGTGGGGTTCAAGGCTAATGACAGATACACTTATAAGAGAAATGCAGATGGGGAGATAGTGACAGAGACAGAAGAGGAAACAGAGGCAGACTGGGGCTATGCTGCCCAAGGTAAGGTATACCTAGAGCCCCCAGGACCTGGACCCTACCTGCCGGGCCACAGCCTTGGGCCCTTGCCCTCCTCACCATACCCTCGCCTGCGCGCCTCACCTGCCCTCTCGCCTGTCCTACATCTTACTTGTACCTGCATTTCCTCATCTACACCATGCTCTCTTACCTGTGCTCTGTCTTCCCACGTGTGTTCTGTCCTTTTACATGTCCCCAAAGTAAGTAGCTCTCTTGCGAGGTTCAGGAAGGGCGAGACTGTTGGCGTGTAGTTAACCTCTTACTCAACTCACGGTAATGACCTTATGGCCCCAGCTGGAACGTAAGCTCTCTGAGAAGGCGGGGAACAAACATATTAAACATTTAAACTCCTAACACCTGCACGTCACGTCTAACTAGCCTGTCGAATCCTCACGAGAACCTTGTGAGTAGATATTTTTATCTCCGTTTCACAGAACGCTAAGCTCAAAGAGCTTGTCACTTGCCCCGCGTCTCACAGCAAGGACTCACACAGAGCTCCAGCTGGCCCCCAACTCCAAGCTTTGTGTGCCATGGCACTGGGGAAGTGACTGCCCGGTCCCCTCCCATGAACTCCCTAGCTCATTTCCTCCGAGATGATAGGTGCTGGATAAATGTTTGCATACTGCTGAAAGCCGTTTCTCCTCAGCCAGCCTGTCCATTAAATAGTCATTGTATTCATTTTCCATTAGAACCTCATCTGCCCGAAGCTTAAAATAGGATTGGAAATTTGCTGTGTTTGACCTATGTTCACGCATTAGCATAACTTATCAAACTAGAGAACTGAGAAGCTCCTGGACGCTGAGGGTGGGAAGGCCGAGGGAGCCCACGAAGGCCACAGGGTCCCAGGAGCACTGGGAGGAGAAAAGAGAAGGGCTCAGAGACGAGGCAGGAGAAAATGAAGACAAAGTCTTTCAGAGCAGAGTGAAAAGAGCCTCAGCCTTCACGGAGGGATCCTGGACTCAGACCCCAGCTGTGCCACTCACCATCTGGGAAACCTGGGCAAATCGTCACGGCCCGTCCCCTCTGCTTCTTACTCTGAAAACTCTCAGCGGCCTCCAGCCTCACTGGGGTGACGACAGGAATTCTCACGGGACGAGATGTGTGAATCCTGCTTGTAAAGAACCAAAGGGGTGGGGCGTTTACAGTGCTCCAGGTGACGTGACTTTTTCGTCCTTGCTTTGGATTCAAACTCTCAGTCTGAAAGATGGGATGCTGTGAAAGTGCTTTAAGTGCTTTGAGGCAGGGGCCATCTTTACATTCCCCCATCCCCTGGGACCTAGAATGGCGCCTTGCCCAGAACAGGTGCTCAGGGACATCTGCTTGAATAAATGATGAATGAACGGGTTGGGCTCAAAACTACTCGGGCCATGGCCCTATGCAACTATCACTATCGTGCTCCCTGACCTCCTCTCCAGGGTCCTCAAGTGGCCTTCGGGCCAGCAGCAGCCACTTGGGGATTATGGTAATAGGCGAGAGCAGCTGGTAGGAATGGGGCGAGCATGGTAAACAGAGTCAGGTCAGCCCCAGCAGGAAGAGGCCCCTGAATCACCTCCTTGCTGGCTACTAAAGACCCAGGGTTGGTGCAGGAGAAGTCAAGCGCAACCAGGGAAGAAGGCAGTGATCTGAGCGTAAAAAGAAGAAGGCGCGCATCTTACGACTAGATACAAGTGAAAGCAACAAAGAGAAATAGTAATGGGTCCTGATCAAATGACTTCTTAAAAAAAAAGGACTTCTTAAAACACATAATGCACGGGGCGCCTGGGTGGCTCAGTCGGTTGAGCTTCCGACTTCGGCCCAGGTCATGATCTCACCATCTGTGAGTTCGAGCCCCGCGTTGGGCTCTGTGCTGACAGTTCAGAGCCTGGAGCCTGCTTCAGATTCTGTGTCTCCCTCTCTCTCTAACCCTCCCCCACTCATGCTCTGTCTCTCTCTGTCTCAAAAATAAAATAAAACATTAAAAAAAATAAAAAAAAACATAATGCACGCACACACACCCCCAAATTGTACTTACTGTTACTCTAGATGGTGATAGAGAGTAAGATTGTGTTTGATGTTGGGGTCTTAAAATAAAATGTTTCCTTTGTGTGCATGTGTGTGTGTGTGTGCGTGTGCATGTGTGTATGCTCTTTCTCCAGATCCCAGCAAACATTGTGCTATGTTTCCATAATGGTGGTAGTAACATACTGCTCATTTCTAGCTGCAACTTTTGTTGACTTTTGACAGCAAAAGCACTGCTTCTGGTCAAGGTGAGAGAGTGTTTGGTTACCATCAAAAGAAAAGTTGAGACGGATTCTTACAAGGGGTTGAACAGTAGCCTCCCAAAAGACATGTCTGTGTCCGAGTCCCTAGGACTTGTGTTACTGATTTGGAAAAAGGATTTTTGCAGATAAAATTGTCTTAAGAACCTTGACGTAAGATCATCCTGGATCGGTTGGTGGGCCCAAATCAGATGACCAGTGTCCTTATACTGGAAGGGCAGAGAGAAATTTAAAACAGACAGAGGAGAAGACATGAAGAGGAGCAGGTGACATGAAGGCAGAGATGGGATTGATGTGACTACAAGCCAAGGAATGACAAGGATTGTCCACAGTCACTGGCAGTTGGGAGAGAGGCATGGAAGGGATTCGGTTGCAGGGTCTCGGAAGGAAGTGTGGCCCTGCAAATACCATGGTTCCAGACTTCTGCCTCCAGACTGGGACAAAATAAATTTCTACTATTCTAAGTCATCTAGTTTGGGGTAGTTTGTTACAACAGTCCTTTGAAACGAACAGAAACCCAAGATCCTATCGTTTCATAGATGTTTCACGTGAACGTTATAAACACCCACACGTCAATCCAAATTCCAGTGATGTGAAGTCCCTGTGGAAACTCTAGCCAGCTTCTCTGAGCTCAATAATCTCTCAGAGTACTTCCCTGGGGGGTCCCTACGCTGCTTGACTCCCCCACCAGAGCTCTGACCCTTTTGCCACATCGTGGGTCCTGTACAACCTTCCCCGGAAATGTGCTCAGCTGAGCCCCACACCCCAGCTTATAAGGATGTTGAGTACTATTTCCCATCTACCCAAGTTCAAAGACTCTAGGGCTTAGCGAAGTCTTAAAATGCATCAGAAATCCTCACAGTGGGGGCATGTTGACTCTGGTTCTGGCCAGGAAAGGCTGCCTTTGTAGCACTGGGCTTGTACCAGCGTGAAGGACTAGCCAACCACACGCCGAGTGGTTAGATCTAGTATATATTTCTGACAAGACCTGCCTGGGCAATCGGTGAATGGGATGCCCTTGTGTTCAAATTTCCTCCAATCTCCCTTCCAGCGCTTCCAACTCTTGAAAGATTCAGGGCCTCACCACTGGTCTGATCTTCCCTCTGCAGGGTCCATTCTGCTAACCCCTCTCATCACTTCCACAAAATGAACCTGTCCCATGTCTGTTGGTCAGGCCTTTCTCCAATGCTAAGGGACAGTATCATTAATGCATTAATTAGGTCAGCTCAGGAGTTTAACAAATTTCTCATGATGGAGACCAGATGGAGAGAGGTGGGTTGGACAGTGTAGCCGTGGGTGGATTCATAGTTGGCTGAAGGCTCTTACCCAGAAAAAAATCCCTGGTCTTCTGAAGGGAGTTTTTTTTTGTTGTTTTTTTGTTTTGTTTTGTTTTGGTTTTTTTTGTTTTTTTTGTCCTTGGCCCAATCCTAGTCACATTTTAATCAAGAATTTAAATAAAGTCAAAGAGGCAAGCTTATCTAATTTGCAAATGACCCAACCCTGAGCAATATAGAAAATATTTGTTCACATATTGTTTTTTCAAAAAAAAAAAAAAAAAAGCAATGATGGGCCACAATGAATAAATCCGGTTCCATGTAACTTCTTTCACTTGGTTTCAGAAAATAATCCACAAAAGTAAAAAGATAGGTTAAAGCACTTTTGAGAGAGAAGATTTAGTGGTTCTAGTTTATTTTAAGCTCAATATGAGTCAACGGTCTGAGGAGAAGTTTCTAAAAGGACATAAATTTAGGTTGCATTTCTAGAATGTGCAGGTCTGGATCCAGGATGGTAATCGTTTTGGTATGCTCTGCACTGTCAGAACATGGCTGCAATTATGAGTGTGGTTTTGGATATCATGGTCGACGAGAGACACAGCTCATTGGCGGGCATCTAGCGAGACAAGTCAAGGTTGGGATGAGTTTAAGGTTGGGATGAGTTTGCTTGTCACCTGAGCAAACTTGCTTTTTAGTCCAGAGAAGGAAAGACTCGGGCATATGTTACGTGTCTTCACAGACCTGAAGAGCCATCCGCTTAGAGGGGTTGGGAGTATGGGTTGTTGGGGGCAGTATGGGTGTTGATATTCTGGGCAGCTTCAGAGAGTGAAAAGGAGAAAAAGGTAAGTCTGAAAGGACCAGATTTGGTTTCATTTCTAAGAATCAGAGTTGTCCCACCACTGGGTGTTCTTTGTGATGAGATGACTCTCCCATCCTTGGAAATCGTCAAGCAAAACTATCATTGCAGTGATCACCAGGGTGGGCCTTACTGGAATCACTGGCTGGCTGGGGTCCTCTTCCACCTTTACCACTAAGGATATGTCCCCTCAGAAGCCACATGGTTGGTCCAAGAGGATGGCCCTTCTAGATGCCAGGTGGCTACTCTTGATTAAAGTCTCAACAGGCATTGTCACTGGTTACCATCTCTAAAGAAGTTCTCAATGTCCTTTTCAACGAATCTCTTGAATAATATTATATTACTTATATATAGTGTTTTATTAGGGTTATTATTTGATTTCAGGTAAAAAATACCCAAGTCAAGCTTATAGGGGAAAAGGGGGAATTTTTTCATATAACACACATAATTTGCTCATGTGGTTCTAGAGGACAGGAATGGAGCTGGTGTCAGAAACAGTGGGTTGGAGCCTGCCTCGCTACCTCTGAACTCAGCCTCCTCTGTTCAGAACCCAGGGCTGCAAAGAATTCCAGGCAGTCTTCACTCCAGCCCTTACACCGGTAGAACAGAGGTACAAGTGCTTCCTAGGGAAGAACTCTGATTGGCTTGGCCTGGGTCATGTATCCACTCCTTGGACCAATCACGGTGGCCAAAAAATCCTGGGGCCTGTGATTGGCCAGACCTGGGCCGCTTTCTCACGATTTGGGTCCAGGAGAAAGGACTGCCATCGGTAGCCAGAATCACACAGATGGGTATGGAAAGAAGTTGCCAGGTGGAGAAAACAACAGGGTCCATTACTGGGCTTCAGAGTTTACAGAGCACTTTTGCACACATGATTTCATTTGATTCTCACTCCTCCTTCCTGTGAGGAATGTGGAGCACGTGGATCATTTTCTTTACCATTTGTTGCCACTTCACCTTACAGAGGCAGTTGGTCACCTATTAAACAAAAATAGTTCGAATTTCTTTTTCTGTTTTTAAGTTTACTTATTTTGGGAGAGAGAGAAAGTGCATGGGTGCATGAGTGGGGGAGGGGCAGGGAGCAAGGGCGAGAGAGAGAATCCCAAGTAGGCTCCGTACTGTCAGCATGGACCCCCACATGGGCTGGGGCTCGATCTCACAACTGTGAGATCATGACCTGAGCTGAAATCGAGAGCCTGACGCTTAACTGACTGAGCCACCCAGGCGCCCCCGTATTTTGAATTTCTTAACATTGTCACAGGAAGGATAGATCCATTGAATGTCCTTTATTGTCATCTGATACAGTTCTTGTACGGTGCCGGCTCAAGCTGTTTCGAGAACTCCTGACAGTAGAAAACTCCTTTTGGAGTTTTCTGATAGCAGGTCCCTGGGGAGTAGCTTACATCAGACGAAAAGTGGATCAGTAGCAAAACTGTCACTAGGCTTCCTGGGGACCCACCTTAGAAGTATAGGTCCTCCCCCTCTTCCCCAACTCTTCCCTGGCTCGCTCTTTCTTGGGAAAATCAGACGCCATTAGGAAAATTAGGCAGGTATTACTTCAAGCAGAGCTGAGGTTGGCGACAGGCCCCTCATTCATGCATTCATTCTTATTTATTCTTTTGTTTATCCATGCATCCATTCACTCAGACACACCGAAATTGTATAGGACACCTGTATGCTGATTAGTGGCTAGACAACGCAGTTTTAATAATGAGCTCCCCAAATAAGGGGCACCCAGGTGGCTCAGTCGGTTAAGTGTCCGACTTCGGCTCAGGTCATAATCTCACAGCTTATGAGTTTGAGCCGTGCGTCGGGTTCTGTGCTGACAGCTCAGAGCGTGGAGCCTGCTTCGGATTCTGTGTCTCCCTCTCTCTCTGCCCCTCCCCTGCTTGTGCTCTGTCTCTCTCCCTCTCTCTCCAAAATAAATAAACTTAAAAAAATCCTTATGGGCACCTGAGTGGCTCAGTCGGTTAAGCATCCAACTTCAGCTCAGGTCATGATCTCACGGTTTGTGGGTTCAAGCCCCGCATGGGAACCTGGAGACTGTTTTGGACTCTGTGTCTCCCTCTTTCTGTGCCCCTCCCCTGCTCATGCTGTGTCTCTCTCTCTCAAAAAATAAGTAAATACACATTAAAAATTAAAAAAGAAAAAAAAGAAAAAAGAGGTCCCCAAATAGAATAACTTAAGAGAAATAGTGGTTTATTTGTTTCTCACGTAAGTGTGTGGGATGAGTTGTCCGGGTAGTGGTGGGGCTTTGCTAGGGACCCAAGTTCCTTCCATCTTGTTGCTCTGCCCTCCCCCGGGGTACAGTTCTTGTTTTCTACGTCTGCTCCCCAGCCCATGGGAAGGAAAAATCACAAAAGGGGTGAGCTACTCCGTTGTTAGGAACGTGAAGTGGAAACTCACCTCATTTCTGCTCTTAACCCATTTGACAAAAACCACATAGGGCCATGCCTCGCCGCAAAGGACTCGAGAAATGTAGCTAGGCAGCCACACACTTGGCCGAGATTTACTCACAGGAAGAATGGGAGAATGGGTGGTTGGAACAACAGCAGAGTCTATCACGACCTGCTCTGCCCAACTCCGTGCACTACATAGGATGGAATGGAGTGAGCCTTGCTCTCAGGTGGCTTGTTAACTAGCAGGAAGGAAATGCCTTGTCCCCTAGCAGTAACACGAGGCCATGTGGAAGAAGGGTCATGGGAGTGGGGCAAAGAACGTAGAAAGTTCACAGGAGGAGGGATGACTGCTTAGATGGGCGACCGAAGGGGGCGGCATTTCAGCTGGTCGGCCTGGGCTTGAAAGACAGGCCTGAACCTGAACTTGAACATGAATGAGGATAGCAGGCAGAACAAAGAGCGGTTACAACTGTCCAGTGAAGGGCAGATTCTCACGTGAATGAGGGACTCCTCAGCCACCCTCTCTCAACAGTTCTGAACACATTCCCACACGTTCGCCATTTTTGTCCCCACCTGTGATAGCGTCGGCGCATTCTCGGTGTCCTCCTTGGTCCTGGAAGACACAATGCTATACAGGTGTTCAGGGTATTTTTCCAAGTGAGCCTAGGCAGCTCTTCCTGGGGCCACCTTTCATCCCTTCTGAGTGAGACAGGCCGCAAGGCCTAAGGAGACAGGCCGGGCTGTGAGTCAGAGCCCCGAGACCTGGAGTCTAATAACTTAGTAATTGCAAACATTTTCGGAGCCTTGCTGTTTACAGAGCATGCCAAATATAGAATTTTCTTTCATTCTCATCTCAACTCAGAGGGGCAGCTAAGTGAGACATCAGCTATGAAAATACTTTGAAAAATTGGCAGTGCTGCGGGATGGAAAACATCACTACGGAAACGCTGAAATCTTATTATTTCGAACTCCATTGATTCCGAATTTGTGGTGATTTGCACAAGGGTCCAGGCTGAAAACTATCTTTATGCTCGCTCTACCTAAAAGGATTTGCTAAGCAAATTCAGAGTGTGGCCAAGACGACTGGGAGACATTTACAACCTACTGAGGACAACCGTTTTCGGGGATGATTGCAGCACTACTGTTAAGAATACTGTGCTTCAATTAAGTTTGCACAGCGCTCTTTTCATTCAAGTAGGTCTGGCGGGACTTCTACAAGGCAATAAAACTTTGTTAGCCATTTGTTTGAGGTCCTGAATATTCTAAAGAGTACAAACACTGTGAAGCAAACTAGTTTGGGGCCTCACAGAGAGAATTTAAGTGTTTAAGAAAAGGCAGGACCATCACTTGGCCAGGATGTGGAAGAGGAGATTCTGGTGCCAGTCTGCAGTTTGGATTAATTTTGGCAGTGGAAGCTCTTCCTCTTCCTTTCCCTTGAAATCTCCATAAAAGCTCAATCAAGCAGAAGCATGCAGAGCAATTCCGGCTGAAGTCAGAGTGCCTCCTCTCCGTTCCTCACTGCCACCCCGACTCATTCTCAAAGCACCTTTGACCGGGTGCTGAAGAGCCCAAAACCTTGATGATGTTTAAGATCTCTTTGAGTCCTGTGTCTATAACCTGATGGAAAGTCACAGTCAATAGCGGCCAACATTTATTTGAAGCTTATGCTGTGGTAGGTCTATGCTAAGTGCCTGCTTGCATAGATGAGGCCACTGCAGACACCGGACTGTGATCACACTGACAATACGTGGTGGGACAGAGACTCAGGCTGGTCTCATGGTCCATAGAACATGGTTTTATAATCATCGCTCTTACAGATCACGCCTTAGTACCAACATCCCCCCTCTCTGTTCGGTTGGACATGACTTAATGGGCTTATGTTTTACATTTGTTATAATTTATGTCCTAACAAAACTCAGAAGTCGAGGACCCCCCCCCCTTCTCAACCACATCCTCTGAAGCCTTAATAAGAGAGCACGGTGACGTGGCCATGTCCCCAGGAGCTGGGTGTTGAAATGGACAAGAGCCAAGGAACTCAGCGAGCATACAAATATATATAGTGTTTCAAAGTGGATGCATATTTGCTGGGAGGGGGGTGGGGAAAGATGCAGAAAGAGACATTTGGGGTGAGCGTAGGGCAGATTGAGCAGTTTATGGAGTTTAAATGTGGTTATTCTATCTGAAGGTCATTCATTCATCAGACATTTATTAAGCCCCATCCTATGCCAGGCACTGGGCTAAGTAAGTGTTGGGGATTACAGAAAAAAGAGGAGTCCTCTGCCCCTCAAAGGAAATGACTTGTTAAAAAAAATTAACATTCAGGGGCGCCCGGGTGGCTCAGTCGGTTAAGTGTCTGACTTTGGCACAGGCCATGAACTCTTGGTTCATGGGTTCGAGCCCCATGTAGGGTTCTGTGCTGACAGCTCAGACCCTGGAGCCTGCTTCAGATGCTGTGTCTCCCTCCCTCTCTCTGGCAACCCCTCTCCCCACCGCTCACACTCTCTCTCCCTCACTGTCAAAAATAAGTTAAAAAAATAACATTCAAAGAATAAGAATAGTGGGAACACGGGCAATGAGCCATCAGAATGCAAGTGGCCGTGGGTGACTAGGACTTACTGCAGGGCTCTGTAGGGCACATCTGTCCAGTGTTTTGCTACGGTAACAAAGGGGCAGTGATCCCTCTTCCTTGAAGGGTAGGAGTCGAAAAAGACTTCATCGGTAATACTTTAATGAACCTTCATGATGACGCTGCAGTCGTCTTACAGACAGAGGAGATTTGGCCAAAGGAGAGAGGTCACCGGGCTCCCTGTGCAGCCTCAGGCGTCCTGGGCTGTTGGCTCTTGCAGCAAGTATTTAGAGAACAGGTCATGATTGATTAGAGGATTCAGAGGCTGTTTTTTCACCTCAGATACCCTCTCACTTTTGCAGAGGGAGGCTGCCTTCTATCCGTGCTCAAACTCCTTCTGGCCGAAGCATCTAGTATTCTGGCCACCTGGGGCACTGCATTCCCAACCCACAGCTCCCTGTTTCTGTGACAGGAGAGAAGCTGATGTCCAAGAAAGGTGGGGACTGTTGGCTCCCACAGGGTAGGATGTAGGGAGTGGGTGACGGGTCTGAGGGGAGAAGACCATCTAGCCATATGGGGATTTGCACGCCCCAGGTCTGGTACCGAGGACCAGCCTGTCGCCAGCTGGACCACTGCATGAACTCTTTTCAAAACCCAAGAGGTCGCTGTCTTGCCTCCTTAGAACTCCTCTTAAATGACTTGAGTTTCAAGAAACAGGATCTCACTCAGTTGGCTTTGATTATGAGCCTTATTTCCATGCGTGGGCATGGCTGTAAAGACAACCGGGCTCCCGTGGGGACTCAAGTGGTATGCAAGGCTCCACCAAGGCCACAGGGGGCACAACAGCCGGAACCATAGAGTACTAGCGTGCCCTCTGCCCATGTCTCCTCCATGGCACACCATCATGGAGGCCACCTCCCCCCGCCCCCGTGCTGTGGCTAGAACACCTGTCACCCTCTGCCACCCCGCGACTTCTGCTGCATCAGGCCCCCTGCCGCCTCCGTGGCCCTGCCTACCAGCCTACTCTCTGTTTCTCTTTCTGTCCCCGAACCTCTCACCCCTCTCCTTATGGCCCCCAGTTCAAATTCCTGCTTTTCTAGAGCTTTCCTGCAATGGTACTTGCCCACAGCTGGTTCAGGTCGCCACAGACAGATGGCCACGGTCGCATGCTGTTGCACTGCTTCTGATGAAGGCACGTCCCTTAGCAGAGGGCTTTAGGCTGGCTCCATGACCCCCGAGTGCCCCCACCCCGCAGCCTCTGGCTTCTCCGAGAAGGGAGCTGTAGGCATTGATGGCATGAGGAGGCCCATCCAGCCCAGGTAGGGATCTGGTTTTGGGACACAGATGATGAACAGGGGGCGTCTTAAAGGTCATCAAGCCCAAAGTCCCTGTAGGCTGAGATTTCTGGGCACCACACAGCCTGGCCAAGGCAACGTCCAGCCTCTTTTAAACACCCCCTGTGACACGGCACACACACAGCCTAGAGCAGTCCACCGTGACCATGACTGAGATTCTCCTTCCACCGAATGTGCATCTGCCTGGGCCTGGGTCCTGCCCAGGACAGAATCACGGGTCCTGCTCTATCTTCCCAGGCCTGTTAATCCCTGTTCAATATTATGGCCTCTTACATAACAGAAGACAGTTTTCTTGCATTTTCCCTTCAAAGACTGTGTTCCCTCCAGTTCTGACAAGCATTCCTCATGTGACTTACTTTGAGTTATCTGAGCACACCATCGTTCTCCCTGGAATGTGGCCCCATTTGCCCGTGTCCCTGTTGAGGTGCGGCCCGGACGAGAAGCAGTTCTCTGAGCGCGGGCTGGCCGACAAGTGCAGCCAGGTGAGGTCGGGCCTGCTCCCATTACAGATGTCGGTCCCCTTATGCTTCATTCCAAGCAGGGGTTCTATGCTCCCCACCGATCCTGCTGGGGAGCATATTGTCATCCGAAATCAGCCAAAGAACACACAGTCAGATTCATGGGTTTGTTTCACTCTAGAGCAGCAGGTGGCCAAGAGGGAGGAGGGGAGCATCATCCAGAAGGGTGGTGACCCTGAAGAGTCCCGGGAGGGCCACAGGGGAACCTGGACCTGTGGTGGATGGGTTGCTTTCTGGGGTGAGATCAGCAGAAGTGGTGGGCTGGGGTGCAGTCACGAGGTGAGGGCGGCCTGGCAATTGGGTGCCCTCGGTACCGGATGGGTTTAGCGAGGTGGCTCTGGGACACCATTGGTCACTCATTTTACAGCCACTGCGTGGCTTTGGAGAAACAAGGTCTCCCGTTAACTCTGCAGCTGATTTTATCTGTGTCCCTCCAGCCTGATTAACTATAGGAATCCTTTTTAATTATTCAGGCCGAGCTGACGTCACTCTTTCAATCCAGATGGTTGTTTATTCTTTCAGGATCTTTGTGGATTCTAGGAGCTTTAGGAGGCAGCATATTCCCACATTCAATCATGTGGCGGTTACCAACGAGATGCCCATGTGAATCACGCAGGCCCTGTGACTGTCCTTGAACTGACCTTCTTCTTTACTCTTCCCACTGTCGTTCTTATTCAGACCCCCACCTGGACTGTGCTGCCAACCTCCAAGTGCCTCCAGACCGCTTGTGGACCCCAGGTCCGTCCATCCAACTGTCTGCGAGAATGGCCCACTGGGGCGTCCAACAGGCGCCAGAGATGCAACGCGCCCAGACTCAACGGCCTTGTCTCCGCCCCCACCTTGGTCCTGCCCTCTAGTTGCTATGGGTGCGTTGTACCTCCAACCACCAAGTCATCCAAACCAAACAACCAGGCGTCCCTGTCACCCAAGATGCCTCCCTCACCCATGCACCTACCTGGTTTCAGTCACCTGTCACTTCTTCCCAAATATCTTTCAAATCTGCTTCTCTTCTCCCTTTTGTGGGTCCTCTGATCTTTTGCTTGGGTTCGTGCAAAAGCCTTCTTACCCATCTCCCCGTTCCAGTCCCTTCTCCCTCTACCCCGCTGGATGCCCTGCTGCCAGAGGGAAACTTTTAAAATGCAAATCTGATCCTCTGCCTCCCTACATAACATCCTTTAATAGCATCTCATAACCTAGTGTGAAATCTGAAATATCTTACACAGCACATAAGGCTTTGCATCTGATGGGGCCTGGTTTCTAGCACATTTTCGCTTGCACCCGGTGATCAAGCCACAAAGAACCACCAGCAGCTCCCTGGACTGGCTGCCCTGTGTCCTGTCTGACCTGTGGACAGGCCGTTTCCACTGTCTGGGATGTCAGAAATATTAACGGCAAGAATACTAACTGCTCCATTTACTGATCACGCACCCCAGGCCAAGGCACTCTGCTCATGAATTCTTATGTGTCATCATAACAATTCTGTAAAACAGATACTAGCACGATGTCCATTTTACAGATGAAGAAACTGCAGCTTAAAAGAAGCAAAGAGGCCGGGGTGTCTGTGTACCTCATCGGTTAAGCACTTGACTCTTGATTCTGGCTCAGGTCATGATCTCACGGTTGGTGAGATCGAGCCCTGCGTTGGGCTCTATGCTGGTAGCATGGAGCCTGCTTGGGATTCTCTCTCTCTCTCTCTCTCTCTCTCTGCCCATCTCCCACTTGTGCTCTCTCTCTCTCTCTCTCTCTTTCTCAAAATAAATTAAAAACAAACAAAAAAGAATGGAAGAGCCTGACCCAAGGTCATACAGCAAATAAGTGTCAGGGCCAGGATAGGAATCCGGGTCTGCAATGAGTCTGATTCTACCGCATCTCCTCCGGCGTGTGCAATAAATTCCAGCCACGTTCTTAAACCCAACGGCTATATCTGTTCATGCCGAACCTTTCCCTGGCCTTCCCTTCACAAGAAGTTAGTTAATTCCCTCCCTCTTGCCATTGTGTCTTGCATATAACTGTGTCTGGCCATCTCCCCGCTGTACTGGGCCTGTGGGCAGTGCCTACCTGCACACACAACCCTCCCTTGTCTAAGCAGCTGTGCCCTATCCTGGGGGCCTATCCACAACCCAGGCTGCAGCTGACTGAGCGTGGGATGGACACCAAACCCCCCAGGATAGTCCGCAGGCTTGGAGTAGTGTTGTGATGCGTATGTTTATAGGTCAAAATCAAGAGCTTCTGGAACGCCGTGTAGGCCATGGACATGCTCCACCCCAGATCTCTTTCAAAGGGACCTACTGTGGGAAATGTAGACAGCCTCCAGTTGCTGCCTTTTGGATCCCACCATGGCGTTCAGATCTCTGCCAGTCTGCCTTCAACCAACCAGCACACTCAGGGTATTGCAGCGGTCCATTCCTGCCCCATATGGACCCCTCCAACGGGCAGCCTCGGCTTGGGAGGCTCTCTGTTGGCCCAGTCAAGACTTTCTGCCAACTGCCTTGAAGTCCGCTACTCTTCCTCCCACTTTCTTTTCACAGATGTCAGACTTGTGTCACCATCTGAGGACTCTCCCCACTGGCCCCTGCTCCTCCCTCCTGCATCTTCCATAGACATGTCCCCCAGTACATTTCTTGCACATTGTATTCTGTTTTGGAGTCTGCTTCTTGGGGGACCTAAAATGACATGGAGGGAAGAAATCATCTTTATACACCTGACACATGGCAAGTGCTGAATAAATGTTTACCGAAGAAAGGAAGAAATGAGCCACCTCCCTGACTCTGTGTCTCTACCACTTCCAGATCAATCTTCCTAGAGCATGACTTTGTGCATGGCACTTCCTTTCCTCCCCACAGGCAAAGTAATAGAGGATAAAAAGAAAAGATACAATGTTTTGGATTTTTTAATGTGCTAATGTATCGTAGTGATATTAATGATGTAGGATGCACTGTCTCTAATGACATTATGAGTTTTTAAAACAAAGAGAAATTCAAAATGGTAGAATGGCTTTTGACCACTGAGCAATGGAAATGGGTTTGGAAGTAGTCTTTAAAAATAGAAACTTTACGGGGCGCCTGGGTGGCTCAGTCGGTCGAGCGTCCGAGTTCGGCTCAGGTCATGATCTCACGGCTGGTGAGTTCGAGCCCCGCATCCGGCTCTGTGCTGACAGCTCAGAGCCTGGAGCCTGCTTCCGATTCTGCGTCTCCCTCTCTCTCTGCCCCTAACCCACTCGCATTCTGTCTCTGCCTCTTTCAAAAATAAATAAACATTAAAAAAAAAAAATAGAGGGGCACCTGGGTGGCGCAGTCGGTTAAGCGTCCGACTTCAGCCAGGTCACGATCTCGCGGTCCGGGAGTTCGAGCCCCACGTCAGGCTCTGGGCTGATGGCTCAGAGCCTGGAGCCTGTTTCCGATTCTGCGTCTCCCTCTCTCTCTGCCCCTCCCCCGTTCATGCTCTGTCTCTCTCTGTCCCAAAAATAAATAAACATTGAAAAAAAATTTAAAAAAAAAAATAGAAACTTTACTGGAGAGAAGATTCCACCCACCCCAACGTGACTCCTTTGGAAGTTCAATGTGTCCGGCTTGGGTGTCTGCTTTCTCCCCCAGAAGAGCTCAGAAACTTCGTCTATCCCCTGAGGCACCGGTTTTCCCCATCATTAATCTTTCAATCAGGATTCAGTGTCTTCCGTGGATACCCACTTCCTGTGGCAGGAAAGGTTGTCAACCATGCTCAACTCCAAGGCCCACTGTTCCGGTCATCATTTCTGAAGATGGCAGTCCCTCAATGGCAGCCTGTGCAATACACAAGCCCCGTGTGGATTCTCCTTCCCCAGGGCAGCCGTCAGGAAAACTTCCTTCTCCCCTAGACTCTACAGCTTGAAATCGACCCAAAACTATTCCTATGTGATCAGATGCTTGCTGCCTTCCCTGGCAAATTTCCTTGAAAAAGACTATTCATGTAGTGTTTTGGCATGAGAGTCCCAAGAAAGGGGTTATAATAAGCATCCTCTTGAAGACTTAAATACAGTCTCTGGTTCTGCAAATACCATAATGACAGACTTGCGTTCTCAGTCCTAGGAAATTCTGCGGGCACCAGAGCTCAGAAACGTCCTCGGCATGTAAGCTAGCTTTATTCTTATTTGTGTCTGGGATCCGAGGAGAAAATAAGGGGCTCCCAGAACCAGGTCACTCAACACTCTCGTGGAGGCAGAGGAAGGATCACCACGAGTGCATTTCTGTGATGGCAACTTGAGCGGAATGCATCTGTGTGGGTCGCTTGGGGCCCCTGGGCTGTAGGGCTCGGGGGCGTGTTTTCGATCTCGGTGGCCAAAAGCAGAAGCAGAGGGCAGGCGTGGACAGATGGGACAAAGCCTCCTTGCACACGCTGCCTGTGGTCAGAAATGCTCGTGGTTGCCGCCAGAACTGGATACATGATGGGCTCAGATGACATCAGAGGGTGACTGAGGGGTCGGAGCGCTAGCCCTGCCGAACCGCGAGCGCCAGGCTTCCTTGTGCGTGACACCCTCGGCCGTTCTCTCCTCTCCCTCTCTCCCTCTCAGTGGCTACCGTGGGCTCTAGCCAGCCGTTCCCGAGGCCCAAGGCTGGCTTGTTCTCGTGGGATCAACTCCAATACCTGCTTCAAGTCTTCCTATTCCTTTATCTCACAGAGCATACATTTGATTGAGGAATTCAAGGAAAAACACAAGTTTTTTAAAGCCTTGTATTTTTTATAGAAAAGAAGGAAGGGCCTAGTGAAAGGCGTTCTGCTGAGTCTTCTTATAAATCACACCCAGCGTGTAGAGCCAGCCTTTTCACACACCGAGCTCCCTAAGACGTGGGGAACATGGGAAGTTTGGGGTCCTTGGGAGCTACATTATCTTTCAGGATTGTTGCAGAGAGGGATGCAAAGTGGGTGGCCCGTGACTCTGGCTGTGGGAGGAACACTCCCGGGGGGGCCCTCGTGCTGGCACGAGTGCTGTCCTGGACAGTGGGGTGGGGTGGGATGAGGCAGGGCTCGAGTCCATTCTCTGCGATGTTACAGTCATGGTTGGAAGGTTCTAGGTTCCCCCGGAGCACCTGTTTCCCTGCGGGGCAACCAGGCTTGGGGCTGGCTTCCATGAAACTGCTGGGGCCTGACCTGGCTTTCCAGGCCTCACCAGAGGCATGGCCTGGTGGGGGCATGAGGCAGAGAAATCCCTCCCCTGGGCAGATTCTCCACAAGTGGCACCTTTGCCATCATTTTCACAAAGTGATATTGTGGCACAATGGTCGCTGAGACTAGGATGAAATTTCATTGCTGGAAGCAGGGGGGAAACTGAAGGTCAGCCTGATCTGTCAGCAATTACCATCTCGGTGGTTGCATGAGTCTAATCCAGCTGCTCTAACAAAATGCCACAGACTGGGAATTCTCACAGTTCTGGAGGCTAGAAGTCCAAGACCGAAGGGTTGGGGCCATTTCGGTTCCTGGTAGGATCTCTCTTCCTACCTTGCAGATGGGGCCATCTTCTTGTGCCCTCACAGAGCAGAGAGAGAGAGGAATCAAGCTCTTTGGTGTCTTTCCTCCTAAGGACGCCGATCCTCATAGATCAGGGTTCCACCCTTAGGACCTCGGGTAACATTAACTATCTCCTTATAGGTCCTGTCTCCAAATTACCTTGGGGACTAGGGTTTCAACATGAGGATTCTGAAGAACACAATTCAGCCCATAGCATGAGATGCTCAGGGAATATGATGCCCTTTGAGGTGTCCGTCGCCCTCTTCCTCTGGCCTACCCATGCTTCAGGCTCCTTTCTCCATTCTAGAACCTGGCTATGCTTCTGCCACACCACCGCGAGGGCAGGGTGACCCCTGAAGAGTGGTGCGGGAACACCTGCCGGGAGAGCTGCCTGGATAGCTGTCTGTCTGGTAAGCTCCCCCGCACCTCGCCGACACCCCCGTTTGTCTTCGGTGCCCCATCTCAGCCATTGGCCAGGCCCTGGGGGAGCCTGGGGGGAAGGGTAAAAGGAAGCAGAGTGACACATGTCATCTGTTGCTTAGCAGAAGCTGGAACCCACCTGGGGACAGAACACAGCCGCCTCACCGCGTCTGCCTGGGCGGGCTTCCTCATACATTTCATAGGTTAAACCATCGAAACATGGGGTCCTGTGCATTCCCGGCTGAGGACGTGGAGAAAGCTCATCATGTGTGAAGGCCAGATCCACCTGCTACATAAAAACAGGAGTGAAAAAAAAAAAAAAAAAAAAAAAAAAAAACAAAACAAAACAAAACAAAAAACCCCAAACCTTGCGATTTGCCCAGCACTGCAAATGGCTCAAATTACAGCTACAGAAAAGTCTCCAACCCCTGGAGACTTCCCTTTCCACCCCGGCAAGTGGTGCAGTCCCCACTGGCTCTCCTCCGTCTTCGCCCCCACCCCTGGCTGCCGCCCTTTCTCTGCCTTTGTTTTGTAGCAGCAAAAGGCAACGCCCTTCCAAAGCTCAGGGGACTTTCTTCCATTGTCACAGCATCCAGCCATGCCACTGGGGCTGCCCCCACTCCAGATTTATTCTTCTGGCCATGAGTCACTGCTACCATCTTGCCCCTCTGCTTCCTGCAAGCAGATAAGGCAAGGAAAAGGAAAGGAGGGGCCCCCGGCCAGCTCATGAGGCACCTTGTGGGCCTGGGTGGGCTACGGCCGTCGGGGTCTATGGGGGATGGAACCGGCAGTAAGGGGATCAGTCCTGCTGCCTGGAACAGGAACAAAACACCTGCCTCCATAGGATGGGAGGGTCAAACGGGGCCACACGGTCCCCTGGGTAGGGGACAAGGGAGTATCACTAACAGAGGATGGGATTTGGGCCCCACCAGGTCTGATTTTGAAGCCCGGATCCACTGCTTCTGGCGTCCTGGGCACGTTACCCAGCTTCTTGGAGGCTTAGTTTCCTCACCTGTATAACAGGGACCCCAACATCCTTCCTAGGATTATTAGCCTGCGGGCTAAAGCGCGTGACCCCTGCAAAGCTCCTAGAGCAGTGCCCAGCGTCAACCAGGAGCCGGGCACAGACTAGGTTTCCCCTTGCACAATCGTCCAATGCAAGGATGCTGTCCTCAGAGAGGTTTGGCCCAGTGTCCTGCCCTCTCCCACAGGCAGGCTGCCCGCACACAGAGGGAAGGCTCCTTGCTGGGAAACCGGAACAGCCGGTGGTGGGGGAACAGATGAGCCCGTGGCCCTGGACCAAGGGGGCCCGAAGCACACTCACTTGTTTTCTCTCTACACTGTGTTTGGCGATGATTTATTAGTGAATTCTCACATCTCAGGCTCGTGGCAAGAGTCCCCTTTTAAATTTTTTTTTTCAACGTTTATTTATTTATTTTTTGGGGGACAGAGAGAGACAGAGCATGAACGGGGGAGGGGCAGAGAGAGAGGGAGACACAGAATCGGAAACAGGTTCCAGGCTCTGAGCCATCAGCCCAGGGCCCGACGCGGGGCTCGAACCCACGGACCGCGAGATCATGACCTGGCTGAAGTCGGACGCTTAACCGACTGCGCCACCCAGGCGCCCCAAGAGTCCCCTTTTAAAGGCAGTCCTTATCATCATTCAGCTCCATTGTCATTATTCAATATCTATTACATTCAGGGCCTTCTTCCAGACACCATATATTTACTCCAGTCTGGAAAGCTGAAGGCTGGGAGGGGCTGCTCGAAGTGTCCACGACGCCCCAAAGGGCAGACAGGGCTCGGGCAGCAAGTCCTTGTCCCACACAATCTCAGCATCGGAATTTCGGAAGGGATTGGTGACATTGGAGCAAGGGGACTTTTAGGTCAAATGAAAGGAAATGCTATTCTGTTGCCAGCAAGTAATAAACCCACAGAATTCATTATCCAACGGGGAGTTGGGTAGAGGCCTAAAAGTACGTCAAAAGGAGTTTTAGGTAAATTCATGGTTGGCTGACCTCTGTGGGGGGTGTGCCGTGATCCTCTGAACTTGCCACCAGGAAGGACGGCCAGCGTTTGGCAAGGTCTAGAGAAGGCGAACTCTGTGCCCTTGGGCCTTGGGTTCTGGCCCATGCAGCAATCTCCATGCCCATGGGATCGTCCTGGGTTTCTCAGATTTGTGATTTTTCAGTGCTGCCCATCTGAACTGGGAGAGAAAGGAGGAGGCATTCCTGGAGAAAGTGGGGTGAGAATCTCCCAGGCAGAACACTGGACAGCAATTTTTTTTTTTCCTGCTTAAGCTTCCAAAGGCCTACACCCTTTTGAAACGGCAGCAAATTTCACAAGAGCACAGAACATTTGCATTGGAAGGGAGCGGCTGGACCATTTCACCTACTGCAGTTTCTGCCCTGAACGGTTTTGTGTACTAGCAATTAGATTCAGAAATAGAAACAGTGACGGTGCTAGAAATGCACTTGCTGAGCTGTGTGTCTTTGATGCAAAAAAAAGTCTTTGTACCTAACAACTGAGCTTTTGCTCATTTACGCAACCAATTTGTTGAGCACCAGCTCTGAGCCATGATCTTAGGATCCAAGGACGGAGAAGACAAAACACCTCTCAGCCTCCTGAGAGTTTAGCCAGTGGCGAAAACAGCCCAATAGTTCTGCTACTGTGGGTGTTATGGGAGCAGGGAAACAGGGGTCCGTCTGCACCTGGAGAAGTCAGGATGTGAAGGACAGCCAAGAGCTCCCCCGTGGCAATGAAAACAGGCAGAGAGGGGTTTCCGCAGACCAGGGAGTGTGAAACAGTTGGAGAAGAGCTGGAATTCACTCAGGCTGCCTGAGATAAAGGGGGCAGGAGGCGAGTCTGGAACGTAAGACAAAGAACATAAGACAAACACGGGCATTGAGGGTGGTGGTCCAAGCTAAGGCGCGGGGCGCTGGTCATGGAAGGGAAGCTGGAATGAGGTATAATCAGTTTCTCATTGTAGGGAGATGATCCGGGGGTATGTTGGGGGGGGGGCGAAACTCTAAACAAGCACATGAGTCAGGTGACTCTCCCCACATCCAGGAGACCACGACTGGGGACTACAGCAAAGTCCTGAGGTTATTCAAAAGGTGGGGCCAATGGCTCTTGCTGCTAGAGGCACATGGCAAAGGGAGAAAAGAGGAGGGTCGGGGATGACCTCTTGGTTTCTTTGAGTGGATGGAGGTACCATTCATTGGATGGTAGCTGGGTGCTAAAGGGAGAATGTCACACTGAAAATAACGAGTAAGTTTTGGATAGACTGCACTTGATTTTTGTATGAGGCAGCCAAACAGAGATAGCCAGCAGGCTGTGTATCTCAAGATCCAAGCTCTGCAGAAGGGTGGGGTCTGGAGATGTCAGGACGCAGGGACATCAGTAGGAGGTGAAAGCTTGCTAAGGGAGGACCCAAGCAGGAACAGAGGAGCACACGGAGGGCTCCACCACAGAATGGCCCCGGGCAGAGGAAAAGAAGCCTACCAAGGAGAGCAAGCCAAGGAGGTGGGAGGAGAAGGGCTTACTGGAAAAACAAAGGAGGCAGGAAGGAGCCGCACCTGAAACTTCTCTGTTGAAATTCACGGTGCTTCTTTTTTTTTTTTTTTTTTTAAGGGAACGGAGTTTTGCAGCATTGTTTTAAAATTGAAGTACAACTTACATACAGTAAAGAACACAAAGAGTATATGGTTTGATGCATTTTTCCATACGTATACACCCATGAATCTACTACTCCAACTCTGGAGAATATTTCCGGCTTGCTCTAGAAGGTTCTCTTGTGGCCCACGTAGGCTGTGCCTCATCGCAAAATAATCTTTCATTCTGACCTCTGCAGTTATGCACCTTTGCCTGCTCTTGGTCCTACGGATGGGATCACGTGGTGTATGTCCTTTTGCAATGCAGTTGCTTTCTCTCAACAATACGTTTCTTGTGACGGGCAATGGTTAGGAAGTTCTTTTTTTGTTGCTGGGAAGTATTCCATTATGTAAATATGAGCTGTCCACCATGGTGTTTCTATCTGTTGATAGATCCCAGTTTGGCTACTGGTTTACTATAGTTTGGGACTCCTGGGAAGAGCGCTGCCATGAACATTCCTGTGTGTGTGTGGTGGGGCCCCAGCACGCCCGAGAGTGGCACCGTAGGGCCACAGGGTAGACGTCTGTTCAGCTTTAGCAGATGCTGCCGAGGTATTTGGGCCAACTTACATCCCCACTCACAACGTAGGAGTGCTCCGCTCCACAGTATTTTAAAATAAAACACGATTCTATGAGGAACGCTTAAAACACTGAAAAAAGCAACTGCTTTCAAGAACCTCAACACATCGGACATATCTATCGATCCGTTAACAATGACTATGTAACACATCCCTCCTCAATCCTCTAAGACTTCCGTTATAGAACCCCTAGTCGGCCTAGTTTGAGTTAAGGTAAATTTGTGTATATAAAATAAGTGAATTTCTTTATAAGTAATTTTATCACGTACAATTGTCACTAATTTAAAAAGTCTTTCTCGGGGTGCCTGGGTGGCTTATTCGGTTCAGCTTCCGACTCTTGATTTCAGCTCAGGTCATGATCTCACAGTTTGTGAGATCGAGCCCCACATCGGGCTCTGTGCTGACAGTGCTGAGCCTGCTTGGGATTCTCTCTCTCCCTCTCTGGTCTTACCCTGCTTGCGCGCTCTCTCTCAAAAGAAACGAACTTAAAAGAAAGAAAGGCTTTCTCACCTTACACCCAGATTCATGAGATTTTATTCTAATAGTTATGGATCTGATTTTTCCCAGGAGCTGGCAGAACTGCCTTAGCCTAACAACATGGCATATGTATCTTGGATGTCACGGGAGTCAGCATTAATTCAATTATGTATTCATTTTTTTCACTGTGTAAATATATGGTGAGCAGTCACTGGGTCAGGCACGTCCTACGCACTGGGGGTGGGTGGGATGGGGGAAATAAAGAATCATCACTTAGGACTTCTGCCCTCAAAGAACTTAGTCTAAAAGAAGATATGGATACAAAGAGCCCTAACGCAGAGTAGAAAGTTAACCAACTTCATTTCCTGCAGGGCAGGGTGGGGCCAGCTTAGGTGAAACTGTAGCAAAAAAAACCTGCCATTTACTACATTCACCTGTTTTCTGTCTGGCTGGAGATGACACATCGTCTCGGGGTGAGATTTTGCTCTCAAGTCGCTGGACTATACCCTCCAGGTAAGCCTCACAGACATCCATTACCTAGAAGGCAAAGAAGGGACAGAAACCCCTGGGCGACAAAGCCTGCCCTTTTAAATACCCGTAGCAAGAAAATGGGCCAAATTGCTTGAAGTCAAGGAACCTCTTGGAACCTAGAAGTCCTAGCCCCTGACATGTTTATCATCTTTCTAGTTATTGAGATGGTTCTAAGTGGTGTTAGCTGTCAGGAAAGGGCCCAAAAGCTCCCCAGAGAAACTCATTAAATTCAGGGCTTGGACCTAGATAGTTGACACAGGAGTGCTGACTCCCACACAGTAAGCACCTGGGAGAGAAGCCTCTCTGTCTGGACCCACCATGGTTGCACAAAGAGCCTACTTTGGGAACGGAGGCTGAATATGTGAGTGTGACCTTGGAATCCAAGCATAGAGCATCTTCAGCTGAATATAACTCAGGAGAGAGTGGGATGTGAACATCTAAAAGCTGAGTTCCTATTCACACTTCAAGCTGCTGAAGACTTTCATACCAATTGTAGGCTTAGCAGATATCGTTGGTTATTATAACACTCTTTGCATCCCATATTGTCTGCAGATCCCTTTACTATTCCTGTGCACATGGGCTTCTGTGGCCTCTTCCTAAGGGAAGAGAAAATTGTCAGGGAAAATGGACCGCTCTGTGGATTCCGCCTCTGAGTTCATCTAAGTTCCTTGCCTACTTTAACTCTTAGGAGTGGGTCACTGCAGAGTTCTTCTGTGGGGTCAGACAAGCTCAGCGAGAGAGCAGGCGAGGAGGAGAGCACAGCCCATAGTAAAGAATATGGGCCACGCTTACCTGAGCATTTTGTCCATGGGCTGGAAAGACAGTACAGTGACTCTGGGCACCTCAACATGCCTACCTCTTAGACTGGTGTTGTACCAATCTCGGCTGCTGCCCTCCATGGCTGGTGTGCAATGTCCTCCTGGGATCTTTTCTCTCCCTTCTCCTGCGAATTCCCTTTACTTCTCTCCAGGGTATTGAAACTTCTGTTCCTGTTATATCTTTCCCTTTCTCGAGAAAGGCTGCCTGGGAAATACATTCTTGAGACTTTGCATGTCTGAAAATATCTTTATTCTATCTTTGGGCTTTTTTTTTTTTCTTGGTAATTTGGCTGGGTATGGAACTCTAGGTTAGAGAGCATTTCCTTTCAGAATTTGGAATGTGTTGCCCCATTTTCTTTCTCATTTCCAGTGATGCTCTTGAGAAGTCCAAAACCATTCTCATTTCTGACTCTCGCATGTGACTTATTTCTTTCTCTAGAATCTCGTAAACACTATTTCCTCCAAGTTTTGGAAAATTTCCAATGACATGCCTCAGTGTGAATCTATTTTCATTCACGGTGACCCAACATTTGATGTATTCTTTGAAGCTGAAAACATGTGTCTTTTTTTAATCTCTTGGAAAATTGGGGAAATAATTTCATTTGGAATTAATTCCTTTCTGCCTTCTGTTCTCTTCTCTCTCACTCTCTGGAACTCCTCTTATTTACAAACTGGAGTTCTTGAACTAGTCTTTTAATTTTGCTTTCTTTTCTGATTTTTTTAAATCTCTTTGATTTTTTGCTATACTTCCTGAGAGATTCGCTGTTGAATTTTTCATCTCTGCTGTTTTTAATTTCCAAGAATTTCATCTTGGCTTCTGAATGATCCTTTTTTGTTTCACCCTGTTCTTTTTTCTTGGATGCAGTATCTTCTGTCCGTAAAGACGTGATAAATGTAACATTAATTCTCCTCTCCTCCCATGTTCTCACATCTCCCTGCATACTGCTTCATTTGTTTGTTGTTTGTTTTTGGTATTTATTTTCCACATAGTCAGCTCTCCTTAGATGTTCAGTAGCAGTGGGATATCCAATTGTGACTAAGAGTATGGATCTAGTTATCTGATTGGGAACCATAAGCTCATTTAAAACTCTGGGCAAGTGAGCGGAGCTTTGGACTTTGTATTGTGATGTAGGATTTTGGAGAACCTCCAATGTCAGTATTGCTAGGTGGGTCGCTCTTGAATTACACAGATTCCCTAAGTACTCTTAGCGTTTAAAAGAGTGCCTGACATATAAGAGGGGCTCAGTACATGTTACTATTACTGTTGTGGAAAATATGTACACTGAGAAGCAAATATATACACAACTCAACTAATAAAAGCCCATACCCTTGCTAGCAGCTTCTTAGAGGCTTATAAAGGTGCAATCACTCTCAGAAACTTGGCCACAAGCTTTAACTGGTGGCTTCCATGCTTCATGGTTGGTGGGTGAAGGACGGAAAACGCAAAAGAAAGGAAGACGCTGGGCGCCGACACAGGAGATGGGAGGCAGCTGGCCGAGCAGGAGAAGGTGAATGGAGGAGGTGCTAAGTAGCCCTGCTGGTGTTTTCCTCATTAAGCTTGTGTCTAAACACTCTCCATCTTTACAGTTCCAGTGGACTGGGTTCTGGCACACTTGGGGACATATTTGTTAATTAGCTCCACGGCTCCTTGGGTGGCTGTCCATTTTATGGGTGATGGCACCAGAGGCCCAGCCCTGCCAGGGGAAAGAAGGAATATTCCATTCATCCGGCTATGGGTTATTAAGCCACTCTGTCTTCCTGTCACAGACGGATTGTGAATCACACTGTGTTCTCTTCCATCCCCTTCGCTGCCTCCTCTCCTCTTTTCACAGCCAGGGGTGGACAAGGGTTTAGCAAAGCCTCACTGTTCTCAGACTGGTGGGTGCTGGCCTATCTGGCCCTTGGTAATGGGAAGAGTGCCCTTCTCCTTCTTCCCACACCTGTCGGTCCCCAACCACCTGGGAGTCCCCTCCAGAAACCTGACCTGCAGCTTCCGCAGCGCTGGGCCACTGGCCAGAGTGGTGGATTCCTCCCGGGAGCTGGTGTAGCCCTTGGCAGGAGATCAGCTCCACGAGTCATTAATTTCAACTACTCAGCATCTTGTCTCGGCCATTCTTGTGCCCCTGCCTCTCTCAATTCAATTCTAATAACTTTCTTGGCACAGAGAGATGGAGAAAGGATTGCCAAAGTCAATAATCAAGTTTCTACAACTGGGATTGTGTACACACACACACACACACACACTTATTTATTTATTTATTCATTTATTTATGGGTTGTTTCGTCAAGATAAGAACTGCATGGGCTCATGCTGTATATTATCTTTGGCTTATTCTAGTAAAAAACGTCAGGTAAGCAAATATTTGCCGGGCACCTACTATGTCCTAGGCAGTGTGACGGAGTGTTTAAAAACAGGCACTATTTTTTTTTTTTTATCTAGAGTTGAGAAAAAACTGGGGCCAACCATAAGGAAGTTCCCCATCCATCCAAGATAACAGAATTTCTAGAAATTAGAGAGGAAGGAAAGAGGAGTGGTTAAACGGGCAGGTGCCCAGCTCTGCCCCTGACTCGATGTGATTTGGGGCAAACCACTTTGTGCCTGTTTCCTCACTTACAAAAAAGGGAGCACCTACCTCTTAGGGTTGTTATGAAAGTCATGCAAGACTGAGCATAGCACTTAGAAAAAGCCTGGCACTTAGTAAGCACTTACCAAATGTTAGCTATTACTATCATTATGACTTATAGGGACCTTAATGGTTTTCTCATCCAAACTCCTCCTCTTCATAGTGAGGATGTAGAAGGCCAGAGAGCCAGAGTGACTGGCTTGCCCAGAGTCATAGTTTGGCCTCTTTAATTGGAGACAAGGATGCTAATTACCTCCACACCATGCTGCCCCCTTGGTCAATGGTGAGAGTTTTGATTCTAGAAACTCAGGCAAAATTTTGGCAAAGGACTCCTCTCTAGCCAGCCATTCAATGAATAGCCCCTTGTAGATTACGCTGGGACTTTCACTGTCTTCTAATCACTTGACTGCTTGGAATAGAGTTCTACAGACATCACCAGCATCTGGGACGATGGCACCTCAATTCAGATGGTCTCGAGATGGTGCAGGGGTTAAGAGCCCCCAGTCTGGTGCCAAACAGACTTGGTTCAAATCCAGGCTCTTCCCTTTTCACCTGCTGTGTGATCTCAGGCCAATTACTTAAGCCTCAAGGTACTCAGCAGCAAATGCAGAGAGAAAGGACACTACCCCTTATTGCAATGTCATGAGGTTGAGACCAAATAATACATAATAGTAGGTAACGAGCTTAGCTTAGTGGCCAGTATAGCGTAACACCCAACACGTGAAAATTAATATGATTTTTACACTAGTTTTTAGCGCTCTCTTTTTTTACCTGTCACCTCATGTTATCCTCAAGACATCCTTCTAAGAGAGGCAAAAGAGATTCTTTTATTCCCCCTGCCTAGCTAAAGGAAAGAGTACTCATGGGGGCTAACTGAGTGCCATGCCGCTAGCGAGTGGCAGGTCTGGATCCGAGCACACAGAGGCTTAGCGACACCTAAGGCAATGCGTTTTCACCTCCACGATTAGACCTCAGGGACTAAGCAAAATCTGAACACGTCCTCATACTTGAGAGGCGAAGAAAATAAAGAAGGAACACTGAAAAGAAATGAATAGGGTCATCATAAATTTGCAGCGATGCTTTTGTTCAACACGTTGAATCAAAAGCACATAAACGAGGTAGAGATGAGCAAAAACGAAGCTCTCCGTAACAGCCCCGCAAGGACCAAAAACGGAACAAGATCATTCTGTCTGTAGAGAGGAAGAGAGAAACCAATCATCAGAAGCTCCCTTGTGAGTCGGGAGATGGTGGCGGGGATTAACATCTTCAGCTCATCTCAGACCTAGGGCAAAACGAAGTCTTGGAGAGAGAGAGAGAGAGAGAGAGAGAGAGAGAGACAAGCAGGGGGCCCTTGGGTGAAATGTCAGATCAGAGTCTGCAGAGACAGTGCCTGCTCATGGAGATGGTTCTGATGGTGAGGGCAGCTGTTAAAAGAATAATCTTTGCAGCTATGTCACCATAATCCAGACAGCCAGTGTGTCCCAGCAGTGTTCATTAAGCCAGGAAGCATTCGGACAAGGAGGTAAAGGCTGCCCGTCTGCAGCTGATCTTTTTTTCTCCCTCTGATCCCAAGGCACTATGAATCTGAAGGAGGCCCCCAGCAGACCTGCTGAGGAGATAAGCCATTTTTGTCACAAGCGCTGGTCTGCGCTGGTGCTGAGGCCAGGACGGAAGCCACCTGCCAAGCCGCCCTGCTCCCTGCACCTTGCCTGGTCTGGCTGGTCTGCCTTCTCCCCAGACCTCCAGACATCAGCCCCCCGCTGGATGGGTGGGAATCCTGAAAGCCCTCTTGGCATCAGTTTCCCCGACTTCTGTTGTCGCTGCACGTGGCAGGGGGCTGGGAGTTTGCGGGATAAGAAGCAAGCGGGAATCGGGGCGGGGGGGGGGGGCCACTGCTTGCTTGGCATCTTGTTTTGACGAGTGCGGGGCTGGGGTGTTGATGGCCATGGAAGAGCCTGGGAACTGGCCCCTTTCTCCCAGCGTCACAACCATAGAGTTGAAGCACAGGGGAGTATGCTGTGCTCTGATGGAGCTGTGAAGCCATGGGCATACAGAATGCAGAGAAACTGCCCCTTCTGCAAGACCTGGGGCCCCTCGGGTATAGACTGTTGCCCCACCAATTGGAGCGGTTGGACCTAAGAAGCAGGTGGCATGGGTCCAGCGTTCCAGGGGCTAGCTGTACTGGTAGCAGCATCATTATAACTTTGGTATATCTGCTGTTTTCTTTTCTTTTTTTCTTTCTTTCTTTTTTTTTTTTTGCTTTATTACTGGCATGTGTGGGTACAGTCCAAATGCTCTTCATTGCCCAGCAAAATCTCCTAATTCCTGCAGTCAGCTCTCTACTTGTACTGGAAGACGCAAGAAGGGCTCTGTGCACCTGCCTGCATGCTCTCTGGAGGCAGGAACCAGGTCTGCTTGCCCCAGACCTCAGAGCTTCAGACGGCTTGCCGCTGTCTGTAATACACTCTTCGTTGATCGATCCCTGGGAAAACTCTGACGGGCATTTTGCCATTCAGTGGTGCAGGAGAGGCTGCCAAGGCAGTTGGGCATGGAGGGGAAGAATGTTATACAAACAAGAGAGGAAGTTGAGCCTCTCACGCTGAGAGAAAGGTAGGATGGGAAATAAAAGGTGAATGGGAGACAGATACCATGGTGAGAAAAGCAGCCGTGGGATTCCTGCCTCAAAGGGTGGGACGGGCTGGGGGTGTGCTCTCAGTGGGGACCAAGCTAGGGCAGGGGTGGTGTCAGTGGTGAGGGTAACAAGGACTCCCGGGGTGGCTGCTAGCCTGGGACAGGTGGAGAAGGAGCATCTAGAAGGCTGTTCCATTCTTTCCCGCTCCCAGGATTGGCATGTCCCGACTTCACCCGTAGGCAGTGAGGACTTCCTAGTGCATTGGGGATGTTTCTGTTGGTGCCTCTTTCCAAACCAGCTGCTGAAAAGGGGTACTGGGTTCAATCCACGAGTTTGAAAATGACCTTGCTTGCGGAGAAGGAAACTTTGCTCCTTGAAACATCATGGGGTGCACTATTTTGAATTCAGCCAATCCAATTTGGAAGTAAGAGCCGTCACGCCATTTGGATTTATCGACAATTAAGTTTTTAAGCCAACACTTGTAAAGTGCTATTTCATTTAAAACAATCTTACACATTACCCACTTGGTTTCTGAAATAACTCCAGTAGATCCATTTTACAGAGGTAAAATTGAGGTCTTAAAAAAGATTCAAGTAAGGCCACACAGCTAACAAAAGTGCATCCGACTTCCCGACTCTGCTGTTCTGTTTCACTCCTTTCCTCACACAAAATCGCACTTTTTTTTTTTCACTATACCAATCAATGATATTGTAAGGCTATAACTTTGAGCTCATGAATGAGTGACAGGGCATCAGTGAATCTCCTAAAATTATTGCAGATTTTGCATGAAAGTGCCCGTGTGCTCTTTTTTTCCGGGATTGCGGGGGGGGGGGGGGCATAGTTGCAGCAGATTCATAAACGTTTTCACGATAGCACAACATTAAACAAAACATTTGAAAAGGAAAAGCTGTCTGGCTAACACTTCTTATGCATGCAACGCCTATCCCCCGTACACACCAGCAGCACAACAAACCAAAACTAAATTCTTAGCACAGCATAACAACCTCCCGACTAAGGCTACGTGAAACACTCAGATCAATTGAATCTTCGCTTCTACTGGAATTTTTAGCTCTGTGTAGACACAACGTGGCTCTCTTGTTCTAATTGCTTCCTGGGTCTTTTGCCAGACAGGCAGGAGGTAGCATTGCTGGTCCTGTTTAGAATGCCATCCTTCAGACTCTTGCAGACACTCTCGATTTCCCACCCAGAAGCCCAATGTGTTGTTTGCTTTCCAACAGGCACATTCTTCAGTGTGGCCATGGGCTCTACTGAATTTGGCCCTATTCCCAGGCAGCACATCAATCTTGATAATCTGGTCAATTATGGTAATTTTATTCCCCTTCCTAGGAATTGGCTTAAGAAAAAACATGTAACTGGGGGCACCTGGGTGGATCAGTCGGTTGAGCGTCCGACTTCAGCTCAGGTCATGATCTCACGGTTCGTGGGTTTGAGCCCCGCGTCGGGCTCTGTGCTGATAGCTCAGAGCCTGGAGTCTGCTTCAGATTCTGTGTCTCCCTCTTTCTCTGCCCCTTCCCTGCTCATGCTCTGTCTCTCTGCCTCAAAAATAAACATTAAAAAAGGAAGGAAGGAAGGAAGGAAGGAAGGAAGGAAGGAAGGAAGGAAGAAAGAAAAAACATGTAACTTGATTCTGATCAATAAGATTGGAGGCTAACTCTTCTGGGGCTGCTTCTGGGAAAGGATTTTTAACTTAAAAAAAAAAAAAACAAAAAACGAAAAGAATATAGACATGTCATTTCTACCTCTGAACATGGCTGTGCCCAAATATGGTCACTGGAGCTGTGGCAGCCATCTTGAGGCCACCAGGAAAGATGGTCGACATGGTGAAGACAGCTGAGCAGAAAGTACAGAAAAACCCTAGGCCCTTGATGAGGTTGCTGAAATATTGAATTAGCCAACTAAGGAGCTGCCCTCCTACACTTTATGTGATGTGAGATGGCAAATGCCCTAATTGTTTAAGCCATTTTGAATTGAGTTGATAATGACTTGGCAAAAGCATCCTAATTAATATAATAAGCCCCGTGCTCTGGAACTACCTTCTATAGAATGTCTTAAGATAAGATAATTCTATTAGTTTTGAGACAGACTCACCTTACAGACAATAAAGAACCAGTATAACTGGATGCATGACCAAAACAGGAAGGGTTGGGGAAAGTCTCATGAATTAATCTCTATAACTCAAAATTCCAATTTTAAAAGGGACCTTAAGAATAATGTAGATGATTTTTAAACTCTGACCAAGGGACACCTACAGTCATGCAGGGATGCTTTAGGAGCCTACCAATATTTGATTCAAATTCACTTAGAATTTTGTTTTGCAATTAAACATATTCACAGTTAAATATTTCACACACCAAATGTTTATATACTGGAAACAACCAATGTATTTAAATTGGGCCTTCCAGCTTTACATGCTTCTGTGTATATAGCTCCTACCATAAATATTTTGTAAATGTTTGTTGATTCAGAATGTAGCAGCCCTGTTGGTCCTTTCCATATTATTGATTGGGTTTTTAATTTAATTTAATCAAAAAAAATTTTAATGTTTATTTTTGAGAGAGAGAGACAGAGAGACAGGGTCTGAGCAGCAGAGGGGGCAGAGAGAGACAGAATCCAAAGCAGGCTCCAGGCTCTGAACTGTCAGCACAGAGCCTGATGCGGGATTCTAACCCACAAACCGCGAGATCATGACCCGAGCCGAAGTCGGATGCTTAACCAACTGAGCCACCAGGTGCCCCTTGTTTGGGCTTTTTAAGTGCAGGCTTTCCCTGTGTCTATTTATATGACATTGTATTTATGAGTATCAAACACAGCATGCATGGGCCCTATGAAATTAAATGCCAGGTAAAATGTACATTTGCTCAGCACCTTGTGAGATCACAGTGCAGTAATTAGTCTTCAGATGGCCATTGGACAAAGGTTGCAGGGCACTGATTTCTTTCACAATATACATAGTTTTGCATCTATTCTAAGATCTGAATGCGTCCCTTCCTTTCAAAGGTTGAATACGTTTACCTTGGCAAGGTTCTAGGTTAATCCTAGATGACTGGTCAGCATAGACATTAAACCTGAATTATGTATTCAATGTTTCAGGCAGAATAAACTTGCCTATTTCAGATATCTGAGTAAATATCAGATAGAGATAGGCAATGGAGAGGCAGGGGCACCACCGGACCTCTCATAATTGCTAACGGTTGTCATGACGTGTCCAGCATTACTCTAGAGCCTCACTGGTATTGATGCACGTAAGCTACCCACCACCTTTCTAAGGTAGGTTCCTGCCAATGTGCCCATTTTGCAAACGAGGTGAAAACACAAACCGAGGTGCTCTGCCAACAAGTGGTAGTCCCAGGGTTTGAACCCACAGAATTTGCCTCCAGAATCTGGACTCTTTTTCGCTACATTGTTTTGTACATTTGCAACCACCCATGTGTGTGAGTTGGGATTCTCTCAATCCCATGCAGCTAAAACAAAAGTCAACAACATGTCGAACGATGAGGCCGAGGTAAGACAACAACTGCTTTTGGTTTCCCTTGTTTTCAAATTTTACGTATTCGTTGAAACAACCTTTTTTTCCCCTTAAACGTGGTGACAAGAAAATATTATAAAACTAAGCTTATAAAATACATTAATGGTAAGGTCCACATCTGTCAGACCTGTCCCTCTTGTTTAGCTGGGTTCTGCAGTTAGTATAGAGTTTAGAGTATAGAGTTAGTATAGAGTATTAGAAAAGCTCTTCAAAGCAAGGAATAGAAAGTCAGTGGCTTAACCAAAGAACGGTTTGTTGCTCTCAAATAGCAAGAAGCCAGGAGGTTGATGGTACTGGTGATGGTCTGGCGGTTCCACAATATCTGCCAACAGTGACATTCTCCTGGCCTTTCCCTTCCAGGACAAACAGGCTGAGGTAGGTGCAGCCCACATCACCCTCCAGACAGAAAAGAGAGCAAGGAACGCATCAGCCTCCTTTGTCCCTTCCATCGGGAAAGCAAAATGTTCACAGAAAACTCCTGCAGGCTTCTGCTTACATCTCTCTTACTTTAAAACTGTCACCTGGTCACTTCCAAAGCAGAGAAGCCGAAAAAGTACTTAGCCTCCCTGGGCTTTATAAGCCAAGTGGACGAGAGAAATGGAGTTAGAAATGGATGCCGAGTCAACCAATATACAGCATTTGCTACAAAGAAAAACAAAGATTTTCCAGGTTACCTTGGGCGCATGCCCTTTAGGGAACCACACAGTATCGGCTTTGAGGGATTTAAAAAATAGGACACACATTTGGTTAATTGCCTATTTTGCATGCAACACTATCCTGGGTCCCGGAAAGTCTCAGAGGTCTAGCGATACAGGCTGCCCCCACCTGAAGAAGGAAGGGAGGAGCTAGCTAACTAAGTTTTCATAGTTCTAAGGAATCATGGGAAATTCTCCATCTCCATTTTCGTGTTACAAAAGGATTGGTTCTCTAAGGACATGTCAAACTCAAGAGCTTGCTGATTTTGTATAAGTAATCATTTATTAAGATGTTCTCTGTCCCTGCTGCAATGTCACTGTGAGGGTTGCTGTCAGCAACGTGTAATGACCCATATTTCCCCAGAAGCTTAAGCCATCACTGCATTAATTTGATGTGATGGGGGCAACCAGAATGTGGCATGGGAATTACATTTTAATGGGAAACAGTGCTGCAAACTTCAGAAGCAAGGACAGATGGCAAAAGCTTGGAAAAGACCGGAAAAAGTCAACATAAATAGGAAATAAGAATTTAGAACTTGGAGCTGGCATTAAGAAGCAATTTATAAACAGTTTTTGTCCTTCCAAGATCCTGACACTGTTTAGACCCCCTTTTGGGGAATATGTGACATGCCTATTTCTAAAGGTGTCTGCTCCTCATTCGACTTCAGGTGCTTACTCTTAGCGACCTTGTAGGCACAGTCCTTCATACATTCGATAAATCTTCAATGAGCACCATTTGTTCCAAGCACTGTAAGTAAGTCCCTGGGACATAAACATGAAACAAACCTTGGTCTCTCACCTTGGGATACTTAGGTCTATTGGAAGAGATGGCTCCCTTGACTAAACGCTGAAATTCACTGGGACAAGAGGCCATAATAAAACTGTGAACCAGAGGCCGAGGAAGTTCTGAGAGATCCAGGTCAGTCCTGCCTGATGTAGGTATGGGGCAAGGTGGGTTTAAGTGGTGGAGGCACAAAAAGGGTCTTCCCAAGCAGAGCAAAAGTTAACTTTTGAGTGGTAGGACAAGTGCATAGGCATGGAAAATATGTTTGGAAACCTGCATGCATTTTGTGCACCCTCTAGGATCCAGGGTATGTATGTGGAGGAGAATGGTGGGTGAAGGGCTCGGAGAGCCCAGCTCATTTTGAAAGTGTTTTGTGAGCCTTACATACAGAAGGATAGGCTGGCAAATTAAAACAAAACTGTGCTGGCTATTGGTTGTTGTTGTGTTTTTTGTTTTTTGGTGTTTTTTTTTATTGGTTTCTCTTTGCAACCAGCTTTTATTTCTACCACCGGTGCCCTTTATTACAGGGGCTGGGAGCCTGGGGACCGACTGCTCATCCCATGCTCCTTTATATTCCAGGGATCTGAACACCACTAGCTGTCAGCCAATGAGATTCACTTGCTTGAGATTGGGAGATTGGGAAATGGAAGGGCCTGAGAAGCATGTTCTGTGTTCTTCTGTCTCCGGCAGCCGCTTCTCAGTGCTTGGGCTTTGGGAGAAACAAAGATTTACCAAGTTCTCAAGGGACCCCATCAGCTACCCGCTTCACTGCCATAGGACAGGCGTGATCATCAGTAGAAGTTTTCTGCAGTTTCCTGACCTGGACGGCAGCGACAACTTTTTTTTTTTTTTTTTTTAACTTTTATTTATTTTTGAGACAGAGAGAGATAGAGCATGATCGGGGGAGGGTCAGAGAGAGAGGGAGACACAGAATCTGAAACAGGCTCCAGGTTCTGAGCTGTCAGCACAGAGCCTGACGCGGGGCTTGAACCCACGAACTGCGAGATGGTGACCTGAGCTGAAGTCGGACGCTTAGCCGACTGAGCCACCCAGGCGCTCCGCGACAACTTTTTTTAATTGTAGGACCACAGCTGCAGTGGTGAACCTAAGAGCTAGCATCTTCCTCCGACTTCCACTAATCCCACTTTCCCAACAGGTTTGTAGACACCTAATCCCCTCTATTAAATCTCTCTGTTTGAAATTCCAAGAGTAGGTGCTCTTTTCCTGACTGAACTCTGACTGCTACCATATCATTATACAGGAAGGCGAGGCACAAAACCACCCTTAACTGCATGCAGTCAGTGAACTGTCTACATAGAAAATCTACAGATAATTTTAGAACTGTTCCTCAAGAACAGTTCATCAAGGAAAACGTTCGTCGAAGAAAGTTCAGCAAGGTTGTTAGACAGTAAGACTGATGTATTTAAAAAAAATCAATTGCACAAGTCACAAACCTGGATGTTATCCTTGATTCTTTCCTCTCCATCACCCCTCACATCTAATCAATCACCAAGTCCCCTTGATTATACCTACCCAACGTTTTGCAAATACATCAACTCCCCCCTGCCGCCACCCTCATCAGACCACCAAGGCTTCTCCCCTAGATGACTAACTTAGCCCATTTGGGCTGCTTATTGAAGAAATACCACAGACTGGCTGGCTGATAAACCACAGAAAGTTTTTCTCACCGTTCTGGAGGCCAGGAAGTCCCGGATGAAGGTGGCGACGGAAAGCGTCTTGGTGAGAACCCCCTTCCTGGTTCAGAGGTGGGTGCCTTTTCATTGCATGCTGATAGGAGAGAAGGGATTAGGAAGCTCTCTGGGACTGTCTTATAAGGGCGCTAATCTTATTCACGAGGCCTCCACCTCATGATTCATCACCTCCCAAAGGGCCACCTCCAAACACCGTGACATTGGCGGCTGGGTTTCAACATATGAAGGGGGGCGGGGGAGGGGACAAACATTCAGTCCCCAGCGGCTACCCTAACAGCCTCCTAACTGGTCTTCCGGATGTAGCTTTACCTTCTTGAATTCTTCATGGCACAGCTGGAAAGGTCTTTCTGAAACACGAACTCAATCCCGGCATTCTCCTGCTTCAAAGTCTTCCCATTGCTCTTGGGATCCATTCCAAACTCTTCCGTGTGGGTTACAAAGTCCTTCACAGCCTGCCCTCTGTCTCACCCTCTGTTCTACTCTCTCTACGCCACACTCGTCTCTTGAGGGCTCCAGCCTTACTGTGATTTTGTTATATTCTCAAATAAGCCTTTTTAAAAATTATATTTATTTTGAGAGAGAGAGAGAGAGCCATGCACGCATGAGAGCGGGAGAGGGGCTGAGGGAAGGGGAAAATCTTAAGCAGGTTCCATGCCCAGTGCAGAGCCTGGCCTGAGGCTCGATCTCACGATAGAGAGATGATAACCTGAACCGAAGTCAATAGTTCGATGCTTAATTGACTGAGCCACTCAGGCGCCCCTCAAATAAGCCTTTTCAGGAACAGTTATCTCTGAGAGCCTCACCCTTCTCCTTGGCCCCTCCCACCCTTCGGCTCCTAATCAGGCTTCCGGCTGGGGATTGTACCTCCTGTCCTCTCACTTGGTGAACTGAGCCCAGAGCCCTGCCCGGGGCTCTCCTAGCCATCCCCCTGCCCCACCATGGCACCTACTATACTTTATTGTTCCTGCTTGTTTCACTGTTGTTCTCCATCATCCAACTGTGAGATCCACTGAGGCTGGGAATGTGGAGATCATTGTACTTCCAGTGCTGACACATGGGAGGCACCCATTAAATATTTGTTCAAAACAAACCCTTACTCTAGGCCCTCTTCAGTTGTTAGACTAGGGGGTGAGGGGGTGCAGGAGGAAGGGAGGCTAGGACAAAGACAACCAAGGCTCTACTGATGGGTTACTGTCCTGCACAAGCCACCACAGGGGACCACAGGGAAGTTCATTTCCATCTCAGCAAATCCCAGGATGAGGTGAGGCACTTGTCTCAGGTATAAAATTTAGAGAGGTACCAGAAAGTTCAGCAATCAAGATAAAGAATACTTGAATGAATATTAAAGAACCATATTAGAGATGCAGGGAAAAAGAAAAAACTCGGGAAAAAGACTGATCCTGTCTATATGTATGTAACACTTGTACATTTTATATTTTTGTCCTTCAAGGAGTTTTTACATCAATTTTAATTTTTCAAAATGTTGCATTAAGCTATCACTTAGTGTACTGATGACTGATTTGGGCATGCTCTTAACGTTTGTACCTCAGTCAAGTTCATCACTCACCTGCCTATTGTCCCTGCTCTGAAGGATCTGTAGTGTGTTTTACCAAACTCTGATGGTGGGAATTACTGTTTCCTTGTTCAGTACAATGTGTGTTATGGGGTTTTTTCATATAACCTTTATAAATGAAAAGTGTTCCTTTTATTCCTGGCTTACTAAAAATATTTATTAGCAATGACCATTAAGTTTGAAAAGAGGTGCTTTTTAAGCATCTATTGATATGATCATGTGGTGTTTCTCCTTCAATGTAAGAGCACAGGAAAATAAGGGTGCCTGGGTGGCTCAGCCAGTTGAGCACCTGACTGCGGCTCAGGTCATGATCTCAAGGCTCACGGGTTCGGGCCCCGCTGTGTGGGGCTCTGTGCTGACAGCCCAGAGCCTGGAACCTGCTTCAGATTCTGTGTCTCCCTCTCTCTGCCCCTCCCCCGCTCATGCTCTGTCTCTCTCTCTCAAATATAAATAAACTTTTTTTTTTAATGTAGTGAACTACATGAATAACAGTGAGAAAAGTTTTTCCTAATTTTTTCTTATCATCAACAGATAATAAGCATATCTACGGATCAGTTATCTTCTGTCATTTGAATTATATCTTTAGGTCAAATCCCCTCACATTCATATGCATGGAATTAGTGGGTTGCCGTTTTATTTGAAGCTTTTACCTTTTAAATGTTTCCCAAATGAAGCACATTTAAACAAAAAACAAAAACCATTATCCATAGTAGCAGTCTCCCTTCATGAGGGCCCCCCGGGGGAATTTGACACATTTTTCACTTCCTACTTCCTCTCTTACTCTCTTCTGCCACCATTTATGTGTAAGGAGCGCGGGTCTGACAGTAGTAACCGAGCAGTAACTGTTAAACCTGATGGGAACTTTCAGTACCTTTTATAGGAAATAAAAGAAAATCCCCGCTCAACTGCACTCCAATTAAACATTTGGAGAGAAAAAAGAATTTTTAAACAAGCAAACAAAGAGAATCCCCACATATGGCAGGGTTCTTTTAGGGGAATTTGCTGCTTTAGAATCTCCTAACATGCGTGAGTGTTGCAGAAAAATTAAGTTGGAGCTTAGGTAGGAGAAAAGGTAGCCAACCCCTTTGTGTCTTCTCTTTCTATCTTGGCTGGGAATATGGGGTAGAGATTATTTCACGGCTGACTCACCGAGGGGCACCTCAGCCTCTTCTCTCTTTCTTTTCCAGGAGGATCTGTTGACTGTTGTTAAATTCGGTAAGTCACTGTGAAGTCCTGCAAAGGAATGAGACAGCAGCGTGTGGGGAAACTGAGGAAGGGAATGAGGTTGTGCAGGAGGAGTGTGCACGGCAGTTGGGGCAGTGGCCAGGACTCCAGTGTAAGCTCCTTGAGAGGGGGGCTTTGTCTCTCATCAGGGCTGCACCTGCCATGCTTAGTATAAAGCTGGACACACAGCAGCACCCAGTAAATACCTGGCAGTGAATTAAAGAATGAACCACGAAGTCCTGTCAAACCCCACCATCGAGGGCTGAGCTAAGGAGAGGAGTATAAGAAGTGATCAGAAAAATCCACAGACACGGTATCATGAATGCCAAGGGAAGAATGGTTTAAGTGGAGGCAAAAGACAGCATTGTGTCAAATTACGCTGAGAAGTCATAGCAGTTACAAAACAGTTCATTTGCAGTAAATACGAAAAACATCACAGCAATGACTTAGAAAATAAGGGTTTTGATGTCATTGTTGCTGTTTGTTCGCCTCATGGTAGGAAGTTCGGAGGGGCGGTGCCTCCACAATGGCCCAGTGCCTTTCTTTCTCTCTACCATTGGCAATGTGTTGGATTTCCCTCTCTTGTCACAAGATGGCTGCTGTGTCTTTGGCGATCGTGTCCACGTCCACACCAGAAGGAGAGAGGATGCGCAAAAGAGTAAAGCAGGCCAGCTGAGTCTGTCCATTTTTTCTCAGGGACACCAAAGCTTTCCCAGAACAAGCTTTTACTTTCCTCTCTTTCCTCTCTAGGTCATGTGGTCACCTTTAGATCAATTCGGGACCGAGAGTCTTAAGATTCCATCCTTGTGTTAATCAATCAGATTCATTCCCTGGGGCTGAGGAATGGCCTCTCCCTGAACTCAAGTGGTCTCCACTGGTGACTGAAAAGAAATGGGTTCTGTTGGAGGAACAGAGAGAGAATGCATGCTGGGTAGACAACAGATGATGTCTGAGGCACAAATCACATCTTTAAAAGACAGGATCCACTGCGTCATGCGTAGGGCCCAGTATAAAACGGCATTCTGGAATGCTCTGTTCAACATACTAAGAATTTCCAGACAGCAACGGTGGAGCACTAAACTAAGCGTGGGGCCCTTCAGAGTACAGGTCCCTGGGCCACTGTCTTCCTCCCGTGCCTGTGAAGTCAGGCCTGGGCCCCAAGCTTTCCACTGGGCTGGGCAGCCGGGAGCTCAGTGGTCAACTCAGGTGAAGCGGGAAGGGGGAGGAGAGACGAATGTAGTGGGCTGAGGAGCTCATGGGGGTGAGGAAGTGGTAATGGCACCAAGACTCGCTGGAGAAAATAGACACGATGTGGTAGGAGAAGGCTGGCTAACTAGGGAAAGAGAGAAGAGCATGGGCGGAGGCTACGTGTACCCAGCGAACTGCTGCTCGGGCGTTTTTTTGTCTCTCTTCGGGGCCCGCTTGATTTGGAGGCTGGCGGGGCTTCTGTGGAGAGCAGGTAGCAGGGGGAGCTGGGGCTGAGAGCTCCACTCACCCCTCACGGGGCACATGCCACCAAACCAGGGGATCATGGAAACAGAGTGAGAAAAGGTAGGCTCGAATCCCACTTCCGCCAGGGATTAGCAAGACTGAGTCTCTGTCCCCTAGGGAGCTCGCTTGTCAACAGAGGATGGCCAAGCCTGTGTCACTTGGTCTATAGGGGGGGGTCACTTGCTATGAAGGGAAGGCACGGTTATCGCCCTTTGAGCAGACACCCTCCACACAAAAGTCGGTCATCCTTCTCCCGCCAATTCCTCCACCACTATTGACCCCCGCCACTCAATACCAAGTTTAAGAGGAGGTGTCAATTTTGTTAGATTCCATTAACTATGTAATGATACTGTCAACACAAGCGGTCGGTGGAATGGTGCAGGGAAGGGAGGGACAAGAAGAGGTAGACATGTTTGTTTATGTAAACCCACCCCGTTCCCCGGCTCCCCCCACCTTTGCCATCCATTGGAGACAGGCTCAGGGCTTATGCCCCCCAGGGATGTAAACAGTGACTCAGTGATGTCACCCCCATCAGTGCCAGGAGACATAAATTTCATTTCCCAGAAAATGCAGCAGACAGTAGCTTCTGGGCAAACAGTGACTCTGGCAATAAATATTGGCAGAGGAGAGAGACCTTTAATGGAAGAGCTTTGTGAACCTAGAGCAGCCAGGCTGTAAATCCCCAGACAGAGAGGGATTTAATATTTTAGATCAGAAGACAGATTCATCAGTGCAAAATAAATAATTCTATAGCCCGTCGGAGGCAATCGGCTATTAAAACATAAGTATTAAAAATAAAAACCACATCTCAGGTAAGAAATCGTGGAATGAGGCGGAAGCCCCCTCACCAGAATGAAAACCACCTAGTCTGGGCTCACAATTGAGTGGCCAGGCAGAGGGGCGTGTCCTCCTCCAGGAAGAGCCCGCAGAGCCAAGCGGGAGATGGTGGGCGGAGCCTCTGCTGGGCTCAGGGGGTAGGAAGAGGGGCTGAGGGCAGAGCCGGGCAGTCAGATGGCACTGGATGCAACTTACCCTGGCAAAAACAAAGTGTGCAAGGAGGACAGCAAGAACTCACCTGGAAAACACACACACAAAAAAAAACCACAAAAAGGACCCGTTGCAAGCTAACATAGAAGTCAGAAAGCGTCCGCCGGATATCACGTGTCAACAAAATACCCCGGGAAACTGAGTGCTATGACATTTTAAGTAATATAATGTGAATTTCATCTCATTCTGTATTGCTCTGCAGTGAGGTTGCTTCACACACTGCCCGACTGCAGGAAGAAGACCAAGGCTTGTCTTCGCCTTGCAAGATGTCTGGACATCTAAGGCTTTGGAACCCCTTGGTTCTTCCCAAAAGATGATGCCGACATCCAGGGGCAAAATCTTGCTCTGCTAGACCTGGGACGTCGCACACCACTCCACAACTGGTCAAGGCCAAAGGCAGACCTAAAGTGGGGAAGATGCACTAAGGCGATGGCACTTCCGCACCTTTCCAGCCAGTTCTGTAGAACGCTTGCATCCAGTGGGGTAAGCAGTGCGTCACTGTTCTTGTCCCGTCAGATGAGGAAATGCAAGACATTCAAAGAGGTTAGGTGACCTGCTCAGGGTCGCTTAACCGGGGGCTTCTTGCTCAAAGTCTGAAGCTTTTCTCACCTTATTACAAAGCAGTGCCAAATTCCAACTCGGCATGAGAAACTTTCTCTGGGAATTCTATGTCTGCAATGAGAGATTCAAATGTGCACAGGCCAGTCTGGCGATTCCCTGGGGCTCCCCAGCAGGCCCTGACACTAATCCCATTCTACAATTGACCCCCATGAAGAAGCATCCTCTGGACAGAAGGAGTGTTCTCTGAGGCCCGGAGGCCATCTTTTCTAGACCTGGCGCTGGTCTGAGCAGGCAGAGGTGAAGGTGGGTGTTCAGCCTATGGCGCTGGTCCCTTAGGATGTTTGCCCTGTCTGCAGACCACTTGTTAACTTTCCTTGCTACCCGGTCTCTCTCCCACTAGTTATGGTCTCCCACCCTTGGCCTATATGGGCTGGAGTGAAGGTAGTGGGGCAGAAAGATATATGAGGCTCAAGTCACTGACAGTCTATACATCTCACTCTTTTTTTTTAAATTGTTTTTTAACGTTTATTTATTTTTGAGATAGAGAGACAGAGCATGAATGGGGGAGGGTCAGAGAGAGAGAGAGGGAGACACAGAATCTGAAACAGGCTCCAGGCTCTGAGCTGTCAGCACAGAGCCCGACACGGGGCTCGAACTCACAGACCGTGAGATCATGACCTGAGCCGAAGTCAGACGCTTAACCGACTGACCCACCCAGGCGCCCCTATACATCTCACTCTTACTGAGAACCAGCAGTCCTAAAAATGTATCTGCAATCATCATGGCTGCCTGGAGACTGCCCCCTCTCACACCCTGGTGTCCAGAACAGTGGCCATGTTGGATAGATCTGTGTGTGTGTGTGTGTGTGTGTGTGTGTGTGTGTGTGTGTGTGCGCCCGCGCGTGGGTGCGCATGTGTGTGCCCACACATGCACCAGGGAGGAGTGGAGTGATCCAACTATTGAGCTATGCCCATATCAGTGGCTTTTAAGAGACTAAAAAGTATGGATGGAAGAGCTAGGCTTACTCCCCTTGGAAACAGGAAGTGAGCCTTTTTTGATATGTTAGACCAGGTGTCAGTAACGACAACCTGTGTGCCAAATCTGGCCTGTGACCTGTTTTGGTGCAGCCAAGAAGCGAAGAGCGACTTCTACCTTTTTTAAGTGGTTGGAAAAAAATCAAAAGAATGTCTCATGGCAAGGGATAATCATACGAAGTTTCGAATGTCAACATCCATATGCTAAAGTTGCATCAGCACATCACCTCACTCCTTTGTTTACATAATTATCTGTGGCTGTTTTCACAGTTGACATAGATCTGCAACAGAGACCATTTGCCTACCCCTGGTCTAGGCTTTCAGTTCAAAAAGCTTTCGAGGGGAACAGACTTGTGCCAAGCTCTGAGTTCATCTCTGAGGGGACACTCACTGTTCTTGTGAGGCCCCAGGACTAGTAGAAGGGCACTCGGGCGAAGCAGCTAGTCCTGTGTTCCTAGAGATGCCAGATCCAGTCCGGGGCCCCGAGTTTGCAAAGAGATTCCAGTCTGAAGTGACGTGGCCTTTGCAAGGGGTCCTAGCCATTCACGATTCCACTGAGGGCACGGTTTTGTAGGAGAGTGAGCCGGGCCCTTGAGGCACACCCAGTGGTCCTTGCGAGTGCTCAGGGTATGGGCTGGCTCTCACATCCAGGTGCTGCCCTGCCCCAGCCTGTTCTGACCGGCTCTTTGCAAACAGGTGTGGGGAGACCTAGTCACGATAGGCTGACTGACGTCCCTCGTGCCAGTTCTCCAACAGTCCATGGGTCACCCACCCTCTGCATGTGGTTGTGTCCCCTGTTCCTTTAGTGGATTGTTTTATTGTTTCGCTATTGCTATTTTATTGTGGGTGCTGTATGCAATCCGATCTCTCCCTCTTCCTGCACTCCCTGCCTCACACAGGTGTGAAATGTCTCTTTCCCCAGGTAGACCGCCAAGTCTCTCTGATGCCACCTTTGGTCAGTGGCTCCTCACAGGCGCCCGAGCCAAAGCCAGCAACCTTCAGCACCAAGCACGAAGCAGTAACAAGAAAGCCGTGAATAATAAAATAGCGTTCAAGATGCCAGCAGCCTCCACGTCAACCTGTTTGGTGGAGAACTCGAGGACCCCTCCGCTAAGCGTGAGAGAGAAAGTCTACCCTTAAAAGTTATACAGGTCACGGGGTTCTGCTCCCTTCGGTGCCCAGGGCACACATGGTGTTTGTCCAAATGGCATCCATGAGCTGAGCTCAAAGGTAATGGCCGATCCCAACTTGAGCTTTGAAAGTGAGCCTCAAAGGTAACTCGTCTTTCTGCTGAATTGCAAGGACATGTGACAGTCAAGGGGAAGCCCCCACAGGCACTGATTGCCAAGGAGAAGGAAGAAGAAGGCGAGGAAGTGAAAGGACCCCACTGGGACCTGAACTCGGGTCAGGGGCAACATGGAGGATGAGGAGGGAGTGCGCGCTTCCTCCAGGAAGGAAGGTTCTCGACAGGAGGGGCGGTTCCGCTTGTGTAGGAAGGGCGCACTCGGAATGAAACGGGCCATCCTGGGGGGAGACTTGAAATGGGCTATGGGATTTACAAACGGGTGAGAGATTTCACTGGGGTGAGGGGCGGCCGAGCTCCGGGCCGTGGAATTTGCTCTCTGCGCCCAGTTTCCAGGCCTGTTTTGCCCAGCTGAGCTGCCCAGTGCCCGGGTGTGCTGGGCGGCGAGGGAGCCTCCGCCTGCAAGGTCCAAGGCCGGCCGGTGTCCTAGACAAAGCAAGGGTTCACACTAGGACAGGCTTGAGGTTGGAGCACTCTGGGGAGGCCCCAGACGCACTGGTGCCTTCCTTCACCGCCACTCTTGCCCACGTAGTAGAAAGTTGTATATGAACAAAACGTGTGTGATTCGAACCAGGATACCAACGCACTAATGGGAACTACACTTGTGGGATGGTAGAAGCTATTTTCAAAAGCATGGTCTTCCCTTACTCTTTATAAGGACATGGTTTCACAGGCAAGGATTGGGGGACGGAGCACGAGTCTGTTCTACCTTCCCCATCAGCAAGCCCAGAGATGGGGCAGCTCTGGGTTGGTCCAGTGGCCGAACGGCATCGTCAGCCACCTGTCCCTTCACTTCCTCCTCTGCCTCCTCACCTCCTGGCCTCGTCCTCGGGCTGTTCTCCTCCTTTAGAAGACAGCCGCCACATCCTCACACCACAAAAGCCAGAAGCAAAGAGAGATCACGTCTTCCCTGAGTTCATTCTTAAGACCAAGGGAAGCTTTGCTAGAAGACTTTCCCCGCGGACTTTTCCTCCTGCCGTGTTAGCTGGAACGGGATGCTCTGTCCAGCCCCGGTGGGATCGCTGGAAGGGGGATGGCATTATCAGGATGCGCTTGGATGAATCGCACTGACTGACATCACTCAAGATCCACGACCACTGACCTCAAGGAGGCCCTTCCGGCTGCCTGGCAACACACGATGTATTTATTCCTACGGCAGCACTTCTCGGACGTGAGTGTGCATCAGAGTCCCCTGGGGGCTTGCCAGAGCACAGAAGGCCGGATTTGGCACCACGGGAGGGCTGGAGTGGGCCTGAGAATGTGCATTTCTGGTGAATTCTCAGCTGACCCTCGTGCTGTGGGTCCCGCCCGGCACCACACTTTGGGAACCACTGCTCTAGCTCGCTGGCAGTCTTACTGTCCTAGACAACACCATTGGCCTCCTCTTCCTCCTCAAACGTCTTAGCGCTCCCCCTACGTGCCCCTCAATCTCGGTTGACACCCTGCGGCCTACTTCACTGAGAACAGAAGACCACCCGCTCCCACCATCACGATTAATGTACACTTTGGTTTCCCTTCTGCTGCTACGGGTGAACTGCCTTGCTCTGATTTAAGGCCCGTCCTACATCCGTGTGCTTGACCTTATCCCCTCTCTCCCGGCCGGGCTCATCCCTCCAAAAGCCGTTCCCCTCCCCAGCAAACCCGCTCTGCTATATTTCCATCCTCAAACCAAACGACAACAACAACAAAACAACAAAACCCCCAAACACCCCCTTGACCCCAATCCCTCCTCAGCCATTAACTCAGTTGTGTTTCCCTTTACAGTGGAACTCTCGACATCTCTGTACTCACCCCCGCCCCCCTCGCTTCCTCTCTTTCCTTCCCTCTTGAATCCCATCCAGTCCAACTTCGGTTCCCACCTCTCTATTGCAACTGCTGCTGTCAAGGTTAGCCCTGACTTCCCGGTTCCCGATTCCCGGAGTGATGTCTGTCCCCATGTTACTCGGCTCGTCAGCAGCATCTGACACAGCCTGTCACTTCGCCCTCGGAACACCCTCTGTTGGCTTCTGGCCCCTGATCTCTCTTGGTTCCCCTCCCTCCTCTCTGGCTGTTCCTTATCAGTCTTTTTTGCAGAGAGTTCTTCATTTCACTGGCCTCTACCGGGTGGAGAATCCCGGATAGAGTTCGGGCCAACATGCACACTCTCGCTTCTGCAGTTTCAGCTACCGTCAGGATTTGAAATGCCACCTACAAGCTGTGACTCCCAAATTTATATCTCCAGCCTGGATCTCTCCACCGAGTTCCAGACGCATGCATCCCGTGGCATGCATCTCCAGATATATTAACGGGCACGGCAAAATTAACATCTCCCAGACTGGGCTCCTGCTTCGTCCCCGGCAACACAGCACACACGTCCACGAGGCTTCTCCTTCCTGCTCACAGCACACGGAGCCTTCGTTCTCCAGCTCCTCACGCCAAAAGCTGGGAGACATCCTTGCTTCTATTCTTTCCTCTCCCACCCTGCAAGCAAACCATCAGCGAATACCGGGGGGGTCTACTTCAAAATGTACCCGGAATCTGACCCCTGATCACACAGCTTGTGTTGCCCTGGCCTCTGGTCCAAGCCACTCTCATTTCCTGCCTCACTGTTACAAAAGCATCTTGACTAATCTTGCTTCTTCCCTGGCCTCCTCCCCCCTCCCACCCCTCCATCTATTTTCCACAGAGCCAGCCAGAGTGATGCCATTAAAATGTAAATCAGATTATGTCATTCTTCAGCTCAAAATCTCACCTTGAGCAAAAGCTGAAATCCTTACGAAGGCCTGCCAGGGACCTGGCCCTGGATACTTCTCTGATGTCACCCCCTACTCCCCACTTCTCTGCAGGTACTCTGGCCTCCTTGTGGTTCCCTGAACACATCAAGTACACGCTCACTTTCACACTTGGTGCGACTCTGCCCCGGGTATCCCTCCTGCAGAAATCTCTGCGTCTAGCTGCTTCCGCGTTCTGCTCCGATGTCTCCAGCTTTCCCTGACATGCCTAACTGAAATAGGATCGAATCCCTATCCTCACCTTCCACCCCAACACTTTCTCCTTAATTTCCCGGTAGCACATATTGCCTCCTCACATACTAGATATGTATTTGTTTATCATCTATCTGCCCCCCTCCCTACCACTCCTGGAACGTATGCAGCATGAGGGCAGGGAGTTTGAGCCTTTAACAGGCCCTTAGTAAAATCTGATGAATTAATAATGGAAAGGGGAGATCCCACAGTAAACCAACACATAACTAAGTTATACTTTGGACCCCTCTGAGTTAGATCAGTGGTAGTCAGTCCCACAGAGCCCTGTCAACTCTGTATTTCCAAACTGAGATTCTGGATCTACAAGGGCAAGAAACAGATGCTGGGGGGTGGTATACCTCTGTGGGTACTGCCATCCAGAAAGACCCAGCCAGCCAGCCAGCCAGCCAGCCAGCTTCCTTCAAAGCTCCAGCTCCAATTTTCTGAGTCCTGGGCCCTTGTGGCAGAGTCTTTTTGCAATGCACATAATTCCTCCCTGATGAAGCAAGTTCACAACCCCTCATTTTTTCTACATTCTTTTCCTCAAAGCTGCCCACCCCTGTATGCACAGCAAAGAAACCTTCCCAGCAGAGTTCACCCTCTCCTTTCCTGCCACGAGGTAACACCCAGTTAAAAGAACTTGATTAGCCAAACTAGAATCCTTTTGGTAACTGTGTCTAGCCATAGGATAACCACCTGTACCTTGACAAGAAAACTGATCATTCTGGTGGGAGACCTCATTCTTGTATCGGCGTTAATGTGACTTTTCTTCTTTCCGGTGAGCCCAAACTTTTCTCTCCTCCCCAGACGATGGTGTTCTTTTGTGAAAAATAGAAAAATGCGAGAAAATAAAAAATAAATGTATAAATCGATAAATCGTACGATAAGAAAACAAAATAGAATAGAAAAACACAACATTCTGTGCAGACAGCAAGAATCCCCATGAGGAACTGTCTTGCTTGGAGCCTTGCCAGTGTGGCGTTTAATACACGCCTGCACCACTAAGTAGACCTGCAGCGACTTCCCCGGGTGATTTTTTTTTTCTTTGCCACGAGAGACCCCACTTCACGTTTTGGAACAATCCTACAGATCGTGAGACTGGCAAAAGGTGACAGAGGGGCCCAAGTGGAAATGAGACACAGCAGCAGCCCGAACCCTGCTTGGCCTTCACTGAGTAGGATTAAACTGAACTAATTGGACAAAGACGTAAGGCAAGACGTCTGGATCTCCGGAAGGGGTTAGGAAGACTTTCGTTATCTTGCCCATGGTAATGCATCGGCATAGCTGATTTAGAACAAGTCACCTGAAGAGGAGGTGAATTCCAAACGCGCTGGGAGAAATGGATTTTGCTGAATGAATCCTCCTCACTCTCCACACAGTGAAGAGGAAGAAAAACCCTTTAGGCAAGAAACTATGAGGCAGTTGGGAGCATTTAGTGTTGATTGGGTATCAGAGCACTGTGAAAGAGGTAATCAATACCTGAATTCCAAATAGCAACTTCATCCCATCTGGAACTAGGCCAAATGCTGTGCAAATGGCCTGGGGCCACCCACTGGTAGGAGTGAAGGAAAGAGATTTAAAGTAGTGGGTACTCCTGACAGTTAAGCGATTAAGTTTCCCTTTATTTGTGCTTGAGTTGGCTATGTCAACATTTTTTAACAGATGCAGAACCAGCCAAAGGTCAAAATGCTTAATAAACTGCAAAAGTCTACAAAAAACCCAAAACACGTACATACAAAACCTGTTGGATTTTGTTTTCTAGCTACTATTTTCCAATTCATGGTTATGTATTAAAAAGCTTAGGTGACTCCTGTGCTACCAATGTGTCACTGGCCCATCTCAGGTAAGTCATTATAGCTTCTATACCTGAAGACCTCTGCTCATCTTGTGATCCTATCAAGATTCAGGTGTCCTTGAGGAATCAACACTCAGAACTCAGCTCAAGAGGAGGGCTTGTCAAACTCCTGTGCCTTCAAATCAGCTGGGCAATCCTGTTAAAAGATTCTGACTGCTTGGGTCTGGCATGTGGTTTGAGAGTCTACATTTTCTAACAGGCTCCCAGGCAAATGTCAAGGCTGGTCCAGGGATGGACCACACTTGGAACAGCAGGGCTTTGGGCTACACAGTCTGTGACCTGAGTTCTGTTTTCAATGATAGAATTTCTGAGGACGTGGCTTCAAAATGTAACTGGTTAGACCAGTTGTCAGGAGCAGTGGTTCTCAGAGTGTGATCCAGGGACTAGTGACATGGGCATCACACGGGAGCATGTTAGAGATGCTAATTTTCTGGTTTCTAAACCAGAAACTCTGGGGGGTGGGAACCAGTAATCTATGTTTTAAAGAAAATTTGTTTTAATGTTTATTCATTTTTGAGAGACAGAGCGCCAGCAGGGGTGGGCAGAGAGAGAGGGAGACACAGAATCCGAAGCAGGCTCCAGGCTCTGAGCTGTCAGCATAGAGCCCGATGCGGGGCTCAAACTCACGAACCGCGAGATCATGACCTGAGCCCAAGTCAGAGGCTTAACTGACTAAGCCACCCAGGCGCCCCAATGTTTTGATAAGCCCTCCATGTGATTCTGGAGGAACGGTGCTCCAGAACATTAAAATCACCTGGGGAGGGGCGCCTGGGTGGCTCAGTGGGTTAAGTGTCTCACTCTTGATCTTGGCTCAGGTCATGATCTCATAGTTCTTGAGATCGAGCCCTGCATGGGGACTGTTTAGAACTCTCTCTCTCCTCTCTCTCTCTGCCCCTCCCCCCGTGCTCTCTCTCTCAACACAAATACATAAACATTTTTTTAAAAAATAAATGAAATCACCTGGGGAGTTAAAGAAAATCAAGACCTGGGTCCCATCCCAGAGAATCTAACTTTTTCATTCTGGGGTGGGGCTCGGGCATCGGGATATTCCAAAGGCATCCACGGAGATCACTGTCAAGAATAGTTGGCCTAGAACAGAAAACTAATCCTGCTGCATGCAGTAGGAGACTTAGCTGGAAAGCATCTGACTGAACCACCACAGACTGGTCGCAGGCTGGATGTCTGTCTGCACAGTATGCACTCCACCTCTCCAGGGTGACTGTGTCCGAGTGGGGATAATGCAAAATCACTTCCTCACTGCTCACCCTGCCATCCACCCTCATCCCTGGCTATTGTCTCCTTTTGCTCGTGATGTGTCTGGCTGGAACCCACCCCCTTCCCCCCCCCCCCCCACTGCTGTGCTGTCACCAGTTGAAAGTTTCACCCATCGTTAAAAGCCAGTATCAATCCAGATCTTCAGAAATCCCTTCCTGAACGCTCTTGCCAGATGAGATTTACCCATCTGTAGATGTTCACCGCATGCTGTCTGCAAGTCTTATTTTCTTTTTCTTTTTTTAATGCTTATTTATTTTTGAGAGAGAGACAGAGCGTGGTAGGGGAGGGGCCGAGAGAGAGGGAGACACAGAATCCAAAGCAGGCTCCAGGCTCTGAGCCGATGGCACAGAGCTTGAACTCACGAACCCGTTGAGATCATGACCCGAGCCGAAGTTGCGCGCTTAACCATCTGAGCCACCCAGGTGCCCAAGTCTTATTTTCTTATACTACCTACATTTCTTGACTCTTGCCCTCTGCCGAATTGTAAATTCTTGGACACCCAGGATGGCATAGCCCTCAACTTTGCACCTCTTCTGTCAGTGTAAGTGCTTCACTGTGAACCTAGTAGGCACCCAGTAAACACCTCCTTGAATCTGGGATCAGAGCTCCTGGGTTTGAGGCTTGCCTTTGCAATTAGGGCTTGTGATCCAGGTTGTTGGATATCTCCTAGCCTCACTTATCTGCAAAATTAGGATGTTGAACTAGATGATCTTTTAGGGTATCTTTCAAATCTCAGATTTGATGGTTCCGTGTAGTCTATGCTGATTCCTGGAAAAAGAAGTCTGATACTGGCTGCTGTTGGCCGCTGGGTCAGCGATGGACACAGACAGATGGGGTCTCTTTCCTCTCCTTGTGTTTCTGGGCTGCGCTGTGACTTGACTGCACCCGAGGGGGCACTGTGGCAGTTCTGGGCACAGGGAATGGGTGTGTCAGGCAGGGCTGGAGTGAGGTAGGGGGAAAGAAGGTGAGGAAGAAATTTGGAACGTTGGGACCCCAAAGGAGGACCTTCAATCTTGGCTTTACGAACATCTGATGTCAGACACCTGAACTGTTCTGTTGGAAGACTGGCCATCTTCCCGGAGAGACCATATGGAGAGGTCTTGGGTCTACGTGGAGAGAGACGTGCCCCGCAAATCCAGCCTTAAAGCCATCCCTGCCAAGGTGCCAAGTATGCAAGTAAAATTGTTTTGGACCCTCTGCATCAGCCACCACTAGCCACAAGCCACTGCGTGATCCCAAACCATCTGGAGCAGGAGAATCACCCAGCTGAGCCCTGCCTCATTCCTGATCTACAAAGTCACAATACATAATGAAACAGTTGCTGTTTAGGTCACCAAGTTTAGAGGAGCCTGATTAGGCAGCAATAGATAACCAGAACATAGCATTACTCTAGGTGACATTCTATGCACTTTAGCAAGCAAATACTCGACAAATGTCGGAGAAAATACACATACATACATACATACATACATCACATGGGCTTGGAAGAGTGCAAGCCATTTTGTGCTATTCCCACTGACTGATTCCATGAGGCAGTTAAATGGGCTGTGGATACATTTCGAGAGCAAAATGCACAACCGCCGACAACAAGGGCCTCCCTGACAGCTGTGTGCTCATGATGCGGCACCAGGTGCGATGTTGGGACTTGTTAGTCACAGAAGGAGTCAGGGAATTGCACAGAGAAGGTGGAGCCCTTACAACAAAGAGGGCTTTGTCTGCTCCTGAACACAGTGTGGCCATCTCCTGGAGGGGGGCGGCGGCGGCAGGGGGGGGGGGGGGCGGATGTTCAGTGTAGGGAGAGATCTGCAACTTGAAAAGGGGGATATTACTTTCTCCTCTCCCCGACTAATGTAAACCTCCCCCGAGATCTTTTGTGCAGTTATAATAGGGACACCTTCAGAATCACAGCCTCTTTTTCTGAACGTGTTTCTTATGTAAATGCTGCATCAGAGAAATTTCCCTCTGCTTTACACTTGAATTCTGCTTTTAAAACCTGCAAAAAAGAAACACAGAGAAAGACACCTTGAAAATACTTTGGGTTTCATCTCTTTTCCATTTTTACCTCAAGCTCCCACAGTTTTTTTTTTTCTTCGTCTTAATCCTTGTTCTTCAAGTCAAGCATATTTTAAAAGCATCCTCTGTTGAACTGGGTAAAGCAAAAAAAAAACAAAACAAAAAAAACAAAAAAAAACGGATGATACCGGTACATTTAGGCTGCCTGAATATACCAGAAATACAAGGCACTTGATAGTGATCTAATAATCCTTAGAATGTCACAGTGAAGTCACAGTGAAGAGCAGGGGAGTCAAGGGACGTTTAAAGAGGTGGCATCGGAGGCCTCGGTGCACCCCTCCCCAAAGCCACAGAGCTTCTGGAGGCAGCACTAGGGAGAGGGGAAAAAAAGCCCAGAATCCGTAGGTATCTCTTAGGAAGGTTTTCTTTTGTTCCCTGTCTCCCTTCCACTTCCCCACCACCTATCCCTAGGGCGGACCCACCACCTGTTTAGTGGTTTTGACTCGCCCACAGCGCCCCCATAGGGCAACTCTCAGACTGTCATACACCGCCTTACTGTACTGATTCCTTCACACCTATTCACCTGCTTGGGAACAGCAGCGATGATTCCGTGTCCGTATCCCTGCACACAGCAAAATAATAACAACGCACTTAATGGATGAATGGGTTTGGATTCCAAGTCAACTTACTAGCACCACTTTTCTTGGGCAAGTTCTTTCCTCGTGAAGACCCGGGTTTCCTTCTCTGTGAGATGGGGAGACTAACAACCACCTCCCTGGTCGTTGTGAGGAATCAAGGGGGTAACACTTGTGACGGGCACGGCAGCACACTGGAGGCACGCAGTAGGTCCACAGGTCAGATTCAGTGACTCTCTCCCAGACCCGCCGACAGATGGAAGGAGCCTAGCCTCTGTGCGGCAGGGGCGCCGGGAGGTACGCTGCCCCCAAGGTACCGCTCCGCATTCCTGGCTGTCCCTTAAACCCATTCCCTCAGGGACCTGTCCTGTAACCTGAGGCTCAGATGCTGCTTACAAGGCAGATCTCAGGGAGGGAGGAGAAGGGAAGCGCTTCGGGCTGGTCATCGGTCACTGAAACCTCAGTGTGAACTAGTCCCCCATCATCCTTCCAATGGAGGAGTGAGGTAGACAGGACAGTGAGGCAGGGGTGGGGATGGAATACGGAGAGGGTGAGGAGGGCGTTGGGAATGTTGGGGCGCAGAAGAATCCGGAGCGGCTGCCTGGTACACGGGGAAACATTGCCGAAGTCAGAGAGAGATCAGGGTTCAAGTCTGGACTTTTCCAGCTGCTGGAAGTGTGGCTGGAGGCAAGGTACTTAAGCTGTTTGTAGTTTTCTGATCTGTAAAATGGGGCGGATACTAGCTAATTTGGGGGTACGTCTGAGGGTAGAGGGAGGCAACCTGGAAAGGGCTTAGTCGGTGGTGATCGGGAGGCGCGCTGGGCGCCGAGGACTGGGCCCTGCAGGCTGGATTCACCACCGAGCAGCAGGAGGTGGCCCCTCTAGATTGCGGTTACCGGTTCCCTTCTCTCGGCTGGATCTCCCGGGCTCTGCTCTTTGTCTGGGGCCAGCTGTGCCCACAGTGACAGCCACCTACATTCATTCGTTGTGAGAGAATGCACCTTCTCCCACCTCCCACCCCGAACGGGGAGCAGAGGCGAGCCTACGATACTCTTTCCTTCCAGCTCCAGGAAGGAAAGGGTGAAACATTCCACGGTCCCCTAGAACGCTGGGAGAAAACACCGGTAGGTGGGAGGCACTTCAGCGGCGGGGGCGTGGGGGGCGCCGCGGGCGGGGGCTGCGGCGCGGGTGCGAGCGGGGCGCGTCCCCTGCCCCCGGGGCGTCGTTAAAACCCCGCTGGCTCCTTCCCCGCCCCTCGGTCCCCGGCGCAGTCCTCCGGCCACACCGGTTTTCTCTTCCCACCCCAGCCCCTCCCACCGCTCCTGTGCCCAGTCTCTGCGTGCGCGAGCCGGGGACCGCGGCCCCCACCGCTGGTGGGGGACAAGGGGACCGCGGGGGCGAGGGAGGCAGTGAGGGCGAGGCCTCTGCCATCCCTCTCCTCGCCCCACCCCTGGCTCCTCCTCCTCTTCCTTTCTCTTCCCCCCCCACCCCCACCCCCAATTACACCCTTTCTCCCGGTGCGCTACCTCCTTCTCTCCCAGCTCCTACAGCCTCCCGGTCTGGACCGCCCCAGGGGGAAGGCCAGTGCCGTGGACCCCGATCCCAGCACCCCGCTGACCTATTCTCGCTTTGCAGTGAGAAGGAGCTCTAAAGACCACTCTGCCGCAGGCCCCGACCGACAGGTCCCAGTCGGCCTGCGCCTGCTGCTGAGATCCGCAGCCTGCGCCCCTCTCCCGGGTACTCCACGCCCCAGGCACTGCCCTGTGTGCCCCGTCTAGGGTGGCCCCCAGGCCCGGTAAACTAGACAGGCTCGCAGTCCCCACCTCTGAGAGCCACATGTTGGGGAAAAAGGGAACAGTAACAAAGCGAAGTCGCCGTCCCCGCCTGCCCCTGGGTACAGACACTCCACGGAGCTCACGTTGTTCCCTGGGCCCGGGAGCGGGCAGCGGGGGAGGGGGTAGCTGGAGTGTCGGGGTACTGCACCGCGATGGATGGAACTGGAAGGGAGCCTCTCACACTAAGACTGCGGGTCCTTCCGGCGAGGCCGGGCCCCAGAGCAGAGTGGGGCCTCATCCAAATTCAACCTGACACTCTAGAAGCCTTTGACATTTCCTCTGCGGGAAGAGGCTCCACCATAGGTCACATTGCTCTAGGAATGGGGAAAAAAAATCGTGATCTGAACTGCGGTGGAGAGTGTTTACCCAAAATCTTATTAAGGTTTATTTTTAGAGCCTATGTCGGCTGGCCTTATCACCAGAGACAAATTCTAGAGGGGTCTCTCTGTTCTCCTGACCTTTAAGAAAAGACTTCAAAGATGAGGGACAAGCAGGGAGAGGCAGGCTCTGTCCTGGGCCGGGTCCACCACGCAGCCGGTAATGCCTGGCCGGTGGGAATCCTTTCCAAAGGGTGAAAGGCATTGTCCAGCCCTTCTTCCAAGCCTAGACACCACAAAAGACAAGTCTCCCTACCCACTCCCATCCCATTCCGGCACTGTCCTGCCTCCAGCCGACCTTGGGAAAAGGCCAGACTGACCTTGGGGGTCGTCTCACAATAACAATTACTAGGTGCCATTACTGTCCACAGGCTTCCCCTACAGTAGCTCTTTTAATTCTCGCCTTAGTTCGGTCATTATCCCCATTTTACAGATTGAAAAAGGAAGGCACAGGTGTTGAAGCAATTCCCCGGAGGTCACAGAGCTTTCGGATTGTTCTCTTCAGCACAACAGAGTTCTGGCCTGGAGGCACCCTGCCCCAGCCCTCAGGGGCCAGAGAGCAGTCTGGAAGATGGCCACACCCTGGCAGAGCTGGCCACAGGCCCCGAGGCAGGGCCTCAGGCGGTATGGATTGCTGCAGCAGAGGCAGGGACTTGGCAAGGCACTGGTTGGAGCCGTGCCCAAAGCTGCCTCTCCCTGCCAGGCTGCAGAACCCATCTCCCACGTCTGCGTCCTGAACGGCCACCGCTTTCCTGGGACCCCACCAGCAGCTGGGTGTCTCCCTCTCCATCAGACTCCAAGGAGTCACGGTTTTAACGGCCCTCGGTTCGCCCAGCTTTGCGGAGGGGGTGGGGGAGGATGTGGAAGGTCTGAGTGAAATCCCCAGAGACCTAGAGGGGTGGCTGGAGAGTGGCTCAGAGAGTGACTTGACTCCCCACTGTGAACCAATCAGAACGACTGGGGTGGGGAGGGCCCTCCCCCAGGAGTTGTGCCCCCCTGGGGTTGGGGGGAGGAGAGGCTTGATTCAAAAGGAGATGGGGGGGGGGTGGTGGTGGGATGCTGAAATTCATAGAGGGAGGGACTCAGTCCTGCCCTGGCTCTGGGGACTCCTCGGGCACCGTCCTTTCTTTGGCTCAAAAACTGCCCCATACCACATGTTTGCCAGCTCCCTCTGATGTGGCCAGGGGAGGAGGGGGGTGGGGAGGACAGTCCCCATGGCCGGAGCAGAGCAGGGGAGAAGAGCAAAAATCCGTGGGAGTGCCAGGAAAGCTGGAGGGGCTGTCTCCTTTCCGGCAGGAAGGAAATCAAGGCCACAAAGAACTAAACTGCCTCCTGGTGCAAGGCGGGGGCGGACCACCTGGGAACATTGCCTTAGCGCAGCAAGGGAGGAGGGCCAAGGTGGGCTACAAGCCACAACTGTGTTGAGAGCCACCAGGAGAGTGTGCCCCACCTGCCCCCCACATGTGGCTATACAGCTATGTCCCTCCAGCCTTTCAGTTTTTCATGCCAACTTTAACATACTTTGTGTCCACACTGGAACATACCCATATTTGGACATAAGCCCCCACACGCATCCATACTGGTGGGCAAAATAAAACACAAATGTAGCCATTAGTGAAGATCACCGTCGTGAGATACACATTTGTCCTTTGACACGGAGACAGGCTCAGCCCCAGAGATATACCCCGACAGACTCCAAGACATGTCAACTGGGCGTTCCTAGGGAGGGTCACTATGGCCCACTGCTGGCTACGCCCAGACAGCTGGCCCCAGAACCCAGTATCTGGCACCTCCATGGCCACAGCTCAGTTGTTCAAACCAAGGCTGGTCTGGGAAGCTCTGAGAATCCGAGGAATTGCTCTGGAGATACTGGGCTTCCTAGAGAGGTTTCAGACACTCAAACTGTGGGGTCACCTGAGAAGCTCTGGGAGCGTCCTAGAGGGAAAGGAAAGTTTTATGTAACTTTGGCCTAAAACTTCCACGAGGTCAGTGCTGATCAACAGTGCTCCTCGGCCCCACGGCGTCCCCTGGCTTGGGTGCCAAGGATCACGGTGCCCCTAGTTTGCTCCGTGTGTAGATAGATCCACACAGGAAAAGCACGGACCTGGAGGCTGGATAGTGCGGGTTAATAGCACAAATTATGGAGTCAGATGGCTGGGTCTGAATCTGTGCTCTGCCACTTACTGTGTGACCCTGGGCAAGTTACTTAACCTCTCCGGGCTAAGCTTCCTCAATTGTGAAATGAGAGCAATGGTAATCCTTACACCCTAGGACTATTTTAAGAATTAAATGGACACAGTTGAGCGAAGTGCTTAAACAGTACAAAGCAAGTTCTAAGAACCTGGGTAGTCCGGTGAGAGGGTCTGGGGCCCAAGGGGCAGGCAATGGGGTGTCTGGGGGGTGGAGGGTGGCCCGGAGAGAGGCGAATGGTCAGGAAATGACCACAGACCCGAGTCTCTGTGTGTCAGCTTGAGTATTCTGGAGGGAAAATAAATCAGAGCGTATTTCCTCAGGGAGCACGGTGTGCTCAGCCAGAAAGCCGCAGAACAGAGGAACATTCTCTCATTACGGTATAATATCCAAGATAATGTTCTCCTTTCACAGGAGCCCAGAGCACTTAGAGATTGCATTGTCAGAGTCCCACTTGCATGGGCCCTGGGCTGGGTGGCTGAGACTGCCAGTGCCGGTCCGCTGCTGTAGTGGGGATGACAGAACCTGGGCCACGGGCACGGTGGGCCCAGCCGCACTCAGCAGAAGGACTGTAGCCTCTGTGCTCCCGCGGCAGGTCCGCTGGCACATGGCCGACCCGTGGAGAGACGACTGCCCTTGGAGGTCCTCACCAGCTTAGAAAAGCACAGAGGCCTTGGAGGGGCTTTCCAGAAGCAGGGGATCTCTCTATGCTCACTGCACTGCCAACAGGAGAAATGGGGGGCAGGGGGTCTAGTCCTGAAAGTTGGCACTTACTTCCCGGCAGCCTTTGCAGGCTATGTCTGTGTCTAAGGTCCCCTGAGCCGGGGCAAAGCAGACAGAGGGAGACCCCACAAGCGAGGGCAGGAAATGACTTCTCTTCTGTCCAGTGCAAGCCCTCCCAAGGCTGTGGACTCTGTTTGGGTGAAGAAACCCAGGTGGGCACAACTCACGGGTGACAGCCCTCTGCCTCTTTGGTTGTTGTGCTCCAGGCTGGACCACACATGCAGGGAGAGGCGTTCTTTGTGTGAGGAGACACAGACCCACTGAAGGATTGCATGAGCCCAAAGAAATTTCAGACACCTAATGACTTGAGAGGGTCACCGAAGCAAAGAAAAGTTGCCAAAGATCGGTATGAGTCAAGTCCGGGGAAGGCTCACTACTTTTCTCCTCTTTTTTTTTTTTTTTTTTTTTTTTTTTTTTTTTACATTTATTTTTGAGAGACAGAGAGTGAGTGGGTGAGGGACAGACAGAGGGAGACACAGAATCTGAAGCAGGCTCCAGGCTCTGAGCTGTCAGCACAGAGCCCGATACGGAGCTCAAGCCCAGCAACCGCGAGATCATGACCTGAGCTGAAGTTGGACGCTCAACTGACCGAGCCACCCAGGCGCCCCTACTTTTCTCCACTCTTAAGCCAGGTTTGATGTTTCCCTTTTAGGAGAAAGACGGAAGCATGTGATTCCTGAATTAAGAAGTTCTTCACGCCCCTATTCCAGACCTCCTGCCTGCCTGGGCTCCCATGCAAGCCCTCGTGCTCAATGACTCCCTACATGCCTTCGGCGAAGAGTGGCATAGACCCATTTCCACAAGTCATGGCATAGACCCATTTCCCCCACACTGGCAACTGGCACCAGGGAACCTCATCATCTTAGCACCTTTTGCCTGGATTTCTGCAAGGTCTAGGTCTCGTATGGAAGTCATGAGACAAGACCATTGTACTCCTAGCGCTTAAGGTAGAGACAGACACGCAGCGGGTGCTCACGGCTTCTCAACTGCCTCCCTATTGCCAATGGCCAACCAGCGACGGCCCGACGGCAAAGATTTTACCACCGTTGGCCAAGTATGAATTGTGAACCAGCATGGTTCTGCGTGCTTTGTGTGCGCTGTGTCGTTCGGTGTTGTCACAACCGTCCGGGACAGGTCCTCTCCTTAACCGCGGGTTACAGATGAGGAGCCTGAGGCACAGAAAGGTTAAACGCTTTGCTTAAGGCCGCACAGCTACTAAGCGATGGGGCCAGCATTTGAACCTGGGTAAAGTCCAAGCATCTAGCTGTGAGACACAAGGTCCTTTGGCACGGCCCTCAGCCCTCTCCAGCTCCAGCTCCTGAGGTGCCCTACCTTGGGTCCCGCTAACAGCCTGTGTGCCCCGTCTCCCTGTCTCTGTCTCTGTCTCTCTGCCGAGGCTGCTGTTTCTACCTCACCGTCCCCCCGACCCCCTCCATCTCGCCACACCACACCCTTCTCCTGGCTAATACCTACTTCTCTTTCCAGATTAATTTTACCGGCCACCTCTCCTTGGCAGGCTCCCCTTGTCTGCACTCCCCAAGTCCCCAAGGCTGAGCTGGGCATCCCTCTTTTATGCCTCCATAGCAACATGTGAACACGCGTAGGGCCCCATCACTGCACAATGGCGCTTGCTGTTCCGGTGGTTTGTTTTCTCCCACACGTGACTGTCGTTCCCTCGGGACAACAAGGATGTCTTCTCCATCATGGTATCACCAGCACCTGCACCTGCACCAGCACCTGCAGACTTGGCAGGAGCACCTGCCGAGTCTATCACTTCCCCTCCTCCTCCCCCCCCCCCAACCCTTTGAAAACACGGGAGCGATCCTTAGCTCGAGGGTCACACACAAGCAGGCCGTGTGCCGCGTTGTACCTGCGGTTCACGGTTTGCCGGCTCCGCTGTCGTTGGGCAACGCGCTTCCAAACACAAAGGTTACTAGTCAGACCGATTCGGTGATTTTTCACGTGAGAGCCATACTGGCATTTCAGACCAGGGGGCAGGGGGTGGGCGGATGTTTTCGGTGGTCACAGGCACTGGGGGTAGCACGTTAGCATCGATCGGGGCCCAGAAGCTGGGATGCTGGGCATCTGGAGGTGCTCAAGGCGGTCCCACTGGGCCATCCCCTGAGGAGCACGGGCCGGCCGTTGGACGCTTCTCTCTCACTGCTCTCTGGTAGCAGTGAAACCGCCTCGGGGATTCACTGACGGGAAAGACATTAGAGAACCAAATCCATCTCAGAGCCAATTATTTAGGCAGTAGAGACAGGAGAAATGAGAATGTAAGCCTCGAGGCAAGGACTCTCTCAGGTTCTTCGTGGGATTCCTGGCACAGTGCGCAACACACACAGGCCTCCGTGTCTGTGAATGTTTCACCCGAGGAGCCTGAATGGAAGCAGGGATCACTTAAAATGGGTCAGAATCTGGCCTGAGCAGGCCAGATCCATCTGGAAGCCTGTCCCCGGCTGAGTGTGCGGGGGCGTGAGGCTGTGTGCTGGCAGGCTTCACTGAAAAGGTACCACCAAGTCACAGGCACCATGCAGTGGGGAGGCTTGGTTAGCGGTCAAGCCAGTAAGCCCAGGACAGGCTGCAGAGCTGCCCACACGACTCCCTCTCTCTCTCCCTTCGTCTCCATTAGATAGCCCGAGTTTATGCCCACATTGCTATTTAAATAACTTCGGTAAAACTCTCACATTCTCTCATCATGAAAGCTAATCAAATATCAGCCTAAAACCATTACTCAGATGCTTGTGGGCGCCTTAGGGAAATGTACCAGTAAGTACAAAAGGGTTCAATCTGCCTTCTAAATAGCTTTGACCCCAGTCTCCTACGGCATAGAGACCTTAGTTAGAAGTGGACACAGACAGAGGCGCCTGGGTGGCTCAGTCGGTTAAGCGTCCGACTTCAGCTCAGGTCATGATCTCGCGGTCTGTGAGTTTGAGCCCCGCGTCGGGCTCTGTGCTGACTGCTCAGAGCCTGGAGCCTGTTTCGGATTCTGTGTCTCCCTCTCTCTCTGACCCTCCCCCATTCATGCTCTGTCTCTCTCTGTCTCAAAAATAAATAAACGTTAAAAAAAAAAAAGTGGACACAGACGTGTGAAACTGCTTCTAGTCTCCATAAGCCATGGATTTCTTCACTCTCTTGGAGTCTTCGTTTCCCTATTCGTTAAGGCCAGAGTCACTGATCCCTTCCCAGCCTTTTTTTTTTTTTTCTGGGGGCCATTCTGGTGATCCAAAAGAGATGGGGCATGTTAAAGTCTTTCGTGAACTATAAAGCACCAGAAGAAATATAAAATCCCATAGGATGCCTTGTTTTTGCATACATCAGAATCTGATTCCTCCTAAGAATTTCTTCTGCCTCAAAATTATTCCTCTTTAGATGTGGAGAAATGGGAACCCTCTTGCACTGTTGGTGGGAATGCAAACTGGTGCAGCCGCTCTGGAAAACAGTGTGGAGGTTCCTCAAAAAATAGAACTACCCTATGACCCAGCAATAGCACTGCTAGGAATTTACCCAAGGGATACAGGAGTGCTGATGCATAGGGGCGCTTGTACCCCAATGTTTATAGCAGCACTCTCAACAATAGCCAAATTATGGAAAGAGCCTAAATGTCCATCAACTGATGAATGGATAAAGAAATTGTGGTTTATATACGCAATGGAATACTACTTGGCAATGAGAAAGAATGAAATCCTGCCATTTGCAGCAACGTGGATGGAACTGGAAGGTATTATGCTGAGTGAAATAAGTCAGTCAGAAAAGGACAGATCCCATATGTTTTCACTCATATGTTGATCTTGAGAAACTTAACAGAAGACGAGGGGGGAAGGGAAGGAGAAAAAATAGTTATAAACAGAGAGGGAGAGAGGCAAACCATAAGAGACTCTTAAATACAGAGAACAAACTGAGGGTTGATGGGTTGATGAGAAGGGAAAATGGGTGATAGGGGCATTGAGGAGGGCACCTGTTGGGATGAGCACTGATGTTGTAGGTAAGCCAATGTGACAATAAATATATTAAAAAAAAAACAAAATTATTCCTCTTTACAACAAACTAGTTATTTGCATGAGAACACAGGTCATATAGACCTTTCATTTTGGGGCCAGATGGTAAGGTAACCAAGATTAGTTCCAATTTCATAGCGTCATTTGGAAATGCCATGATGGGATTTCATAAAGCTTTAGGGTATTTGACTCTGTCTTTGATTTCTTCATGCAGCCTGTCTCCATATCAAGGGGTCTACAACTGGCTGGGCTAGGTGCTAAGATTGCTGCCTTATCTTCCCCACATTGTGGCAACCCCCTAGAGAGTTTAGGTAACAAAATTCAATGAGAAATCAACCAGTTGCTTAAAAATTTTTTTTTCTATAAAATGAAATCTAGTTATTTTAATCTTTGCTAGGAGACTTAAAACATATTTCCTCTTGTTAAGTCACCAGCGTATCAGTAAAAAAAAAAGCCAATATATCCAAGTGCAAAAGGTAAACTGCTGGGGAAAATGCAAGTTCCAAAATCTCAGAAGCATTGCTTTTAGTCTTCTTGTTTATGTGCTGAAAGCTGACCCGGTACATCAGGCTGGGAAGAAAAATGGGAAAGAGGGCGAAATATGACTGACAGCCCCAGGAAGAATGAAGAAAATGTGGTTATGAATTCCCTGGAATTCTTCCTCTGTGGTTGATCTCTCCCGTGTCTCACGGGATGGGAGCCGTCTCCACCTCACACGTCCCCCTCTGTTCCTTGAGCCAAACCCTCAGGACAGGAGCAAATATTTCTCTCCTACCACCTGCCATCCCATTCTTTGCTGGCTTCAATGACTCCGGGGTTCCTTCCGTAGGCTGGAGAGGCTCAAGTCCCAGAGCTGACTCGGCTCACGTCCACAACACAGCAGCGTGCTCCAGGGTCTGCCAATGAGTTGCTCTATGGTCTTGAGCCCTTAACTTCCAAGTGCAGCTCAATTTCTGACAAAGCAGGAGGACAGACCATATCTGTGAGGCGGCAGGATGTGAGGGAAGTAGAATAGAATACTCTTTGGATGTTAGCTTTATTTTCGTCATTCCACCTCCCCTTCTGCCGGCCCAGGAAACACTCCCCATTTCTCTACAGGCTTTAGGAGCTGCCTTCAACTCCTGGAAGAGTTCGGTCCTGTCAGTCTGATTCGGTCACTCCCCCGACGTGTGAATTAAGCAGGCCAAGGGTGCCAGGCTCAGGTGGGCATGGCAGGAGAGTGACCGAGGGCAGGGTCTCCTGCCATTGCCAAGCAAAGTTCCCTCTAACCAACATGGTGTTACCCTAAGACCTTCAGTCTGGAAATGCTACCCATTCTCAAAGCCCAGCTCACAACCTTGACCTTGATCACCTGGGCTAGAAGAGACCGACCCCCATCAGAGCCCTTCTCTGCACCACGTAGAAGCTCGTATCACCGACCACCATGCATTCCATTTGTTTGCATAAGCATGTTGGTTTTCCTCCTCAACAGTCAGTTCCTCAAAGGCTGGATCTAAATCTCGTGCCGCCCTGCACCCCAAACAATACCTAGCCTAGTGCTTTGCACACATAAGGTGCTCAATAAACTATTTCATTTCTAAAATAATGGCTTCTTTAGTTTTGTACAGCTTTCCTAGGTTTAATGATTATAAAATATATTTGGGGAAATCTCTGAACACTTGGAAATTAAACAAAAGACTTTAAAATAATTAGTCATAAAGTTTCAAAGGAAATAAGAAAATATTTTGAATCAATAAAAGTAAAAACATAAAATGTCAAAATTTATAGGATGTACCTAAAGCAGTGCTCAGAAGAAAACAATGCTTATCTTAGAAAAGAAGAAAGGTATCTGCTTAATCATCTAAGCTTATACCTTAAGAACCTAGAACAAGAGAAGCAAAAGCAAGCCAAAGCAAGCAAAAAAAAAAAAAAAAAAAAAGGAAATAACAAAAGAACAGATATTGATGAAATAATAAACAGAAACAATAGAGAAAGTCAGTGAAATCAAAAGATGGTTCTTTGAAAAGATCAACAGAATTGATAAACATTGAATAAAAAAAGGGAAAGAAAATGCAAATCATCAATATTCAGAATGAGAGCTATCACTACAGATGCTCTAGACATTAATGTGGCAATAAGAGAATTACTACGAACAACTCCACACACACAAATCTGACAGTTTAAATAAAATGGCCTAACTTCTTAAAAAAAACAAACTACCAATTCAGCCATGATGAAAAGGGTTATCTGAGGGGTCTTCTAATGATCGAAGACATTGAGTTCATAGTTAGGAACCCTTTAAAAGAGAAATCTCCTTGCCCCCGTGGTCTCACTAGTGAATTCTCACAAACATGTCAAGAAGTAAGAGCAAAAAAGGAGGAGTGCTCCCAGCCTATTTTAGTGGCCAGCATTATCCTGATTCCAAAGCCACACAATGACAACAGAAAACTTCATATCCCCCTTCCACGAACATAGATGCAAAAATCCTCAATAAAATATTAGCAAATTGAATCCAGTGATAGGTGAAAATAATAATATGTTGTGATTAAGTCCTCAGTGGATGAATGGGGCAATGATACTCTTCCATAGTCTCACTGTGATGACGGTTACACAAATTCGTACATGTATTACAATTCACAGAACTGGGCACGCACACACACACACACACACATACACACCCACCAATTTTACTGTATATCTATTTCTAAAATGAAGTTTAAAAATGGGTGTGTTTGGGGGCACCTGGGTGGCACAGACTCTTGATTTCAGCTCAGGTCATGATCTCACAGTTTGTGAGTTCGAGCCCCGCATCAGGCTCTGCACTAACGGTTCAGAGTCTGCTTGGGACGCTGTCTCTCTTTCCCTCTGTCCCTCCCCTACTTGTGTGTGTGCGCTCTCTCTCAAAATAAGTAAACTAAAAAAATGGGTGTGTTTTGGGGTGCCAGGGTGGCTCAGTCAGTTGAGCATCTGACTCATGATTTCAATTCAGTTCATGATCCCAGGGTTTGGGGATCAAGCCCCTTGTTGGGCTCTGTGCTGAGTGTGGAGCCTGCTTAAGATTCTCTCTCCCTCCCTTTGCCCTTCTCCTGCCTACGCTCTCTCTAAAACATAAAAACTAAATTAAAAATGGGTGTGTCTTGTGTGTGCATTAGCTCTCTGGTGACAGTCACTAACATTTGTATGAAACCTTTGCCAAAGTGCTTCCAGATACATTTCGCATAATTTTCCCACCAACAACCACACAAGATGTGTGTCATTGGTCACATTTCACAGGTGGGGAAATGGAGTCTTGGTGGTGGTGGGGGGGGATGTCTTCACGTGTACTGAGGAGCAAGTCAAGCCACAGGTCCAGGTCCTCAGTGGAAAGTCCTTGTCAGCTCTCCCCTGATTCTGTGCTTACACCCCCGGACGGTGATGGCAGGGCAATTCTATGTGTCCCCACCCCTCCATGGGGCTAATCCAGGAGCAATTGTGCCCAGGGCCAGTGGCTGCCAGGACCTCACTGCAGAAGACTTTCACGAGTGGGAACTTGCATCAGAGGGGGGCTGTGGCTCAGCTCCTGGCTCCAAGGGTCCATCCCTGTGAAGCATGGTGTTCAGCCCACCGCAGCAGAGAAGACCTCCCCCACTCTCTAAATGCCTGCTCTCCAGAAGGCTTCTTTTCCTTTTGTGGTGATCTTTTCTTCTGTAATTCCCTAAGGGTGTGGCATTCTACCGGGTTCCAAGTAAACGGGGAGGTGGAGTGCAGGAGCAAGAATCAGATTGCTAGACTATTCCATGCAATTTTCTCCAATTCCCTGCAACGTGAGGACAGTTGTCTGAGAGACCCTCTTCTCCCCATTCCCGCTCTACCCCAAAAAGCATATGTTTGTTAAGGGAGGAGGAGAGCAGAAGCTGGGGGAGATGCCCACTGGAGTCCTGATTGATTGAGGTGATCGGGAGCAGTGAATGATATGCCAAGAACACACTAATGGGAAATGTGCTAAAGACAGATTGTTCTATATTTGTATATCTCTCTCCTTTTTTTTTTCTTTTTCTTTTCTTTCTTTTGTTTTTTAGAGAGAGTGAGAGAGCATTCAGGCATGAGTTGGGGAGGGGGGGCGGGGGAGGGAGAGACGGGATTGAGAGAGAGAGAGAGAGAGAGAGAGAGAGAGAGAGAGAGAGAGAATCTTAAGCAGGCTCCACACTGAGTGCAGAGCCTAACACTGGACTCAATCCCACGACCCTGCGATCATGACCTGAGCCAAAACCAAGAGTCAGATACTCAACCGACAGAGCCACCCAGGTGCCCCTTCTCTCCCCTTCTTTTAGCTCAGTTAATATTTATCAAATATCTGAAGGGGTGTCTGTGCCCAAGTAATTGCTTATATCCCTACTTCATCAGAGTAGATATTGATGGTCAAGAGCTATTTTTAGGGGACTTAATCCTTAAATGGAATGACAGTTCATGGGGCGCCTGGGTGGCTCAGTCGGTTAAGCCGACTTCGGCTCAGGTCGTGATCTCGCGGTCCGTGAGTTCGAGCCCCGCGTCGGGCTCTGTGCTGACGGCTCAGAGCATGGAGCCTGCCTCAGATTCTGTGTCTCCCTCTCTCTCTGCCCCTCCCCTGTTCATGCTCTGTCTCTCTCTGTCTCAAACATAAATAAACATTAAAAAAAAATTTTAATGGAATGATAGTTCAGAATGCTGCAGGAACTTTTGCCAAAACTCCGGAACCCATCAGGAAAGTCCGGACAAGCAAGGGGCAAGTGTGTCTACCAGGGGTCACCAACACAGACCTGACCCTACTGGAATCTCATCTTGTTGGAATGATAGTCTGTTTCAAAGGCTTGATTCTGGCTGCGACATCCTGAGGCTGAGTCATTCCCTACCATGCCAACCCCACTGGAATCAGTCTGGCATGGGGGCTGTGGGGATGAGTGAGTTTTGGAAGGCGCAGAAGATGTGCCCGAGTCTGAGACTGTGCTGGAAAGGAGCAGTGGGCTACGAGAGAAGTTTGCAGGGCCTTTACAGTCTATGTTTGGTGAGTAGAGACTGGGCAGACCGCATTTCACAGGCCGGCACTAGCAAATCATGGCAAAGGCAAGAAATGACTTCATTTCATTTGGTCTGGGAGCAGGAGGTATAAGGGCACACTTTTCAGGGAAGGCAACCAGGTGCCTCTTGTGGTCGCAGCTACAACCCTAGTGGTTAGAAGAGGTGCAATCATAGGAGAACATATTTTAGGGAAGAGTAAGAAAGACCCAGTCACTTTTTGGGTAGCCTAAGGTTACCGTGGAAGCTTCCAGAACGGTAGATTTCAGCAGCTTTTCTTCTTTGGGGGGGAACAGATAGTCTATTGTAGTGTTCCCCAGACAAAGCCAGGACAAGGACCTGGGATAATTCCCAATCAATTTTATGGTTACGGGGTGCTTTCTTTCAGTTTAAGAAGCAATTCCTCACACACCTGTCTTATCTGCTTTTCCAATTCCATGAGGCAGGTTTTATGATCCCCGTTCTACAGATGAGGAAATGAAGGCTCAGAAAGATTAAGAAACGTGCTCAAATTCTCTCAATCATTAGATGGCAGGGCAGGAACTACATCCCAGGCCTGTGCAGCGCCCTTCCCCTGCCTATCTGGAGTGAGCTTCTCAAACTGAAACTCATCTCTAGGGATTGCAAAATGGGCACGCACAAGATGAGAATTTCCTTTTACTGCAATTCTGAATTTAACAAGTAAAGATATTGGTAAGTGCTCCACTGCTGGCCAGGAGTGTTGGCTTAAATGTTTTGCAAGGGCACTTGGGTGGCTCGGTCAGCTGAGCGTCAGACTTTGGCTCAGGTCATGATCTCACCGTCGGGGAGTTCAAGCCCTGCATCGGGCTAGTTGCTGTTAGTGGAGAGCCCACTCCATGTCCCCTTCTCTCTGCCTCTCCCCCACTTGTGCTGTGTCAAAAATAAAATCAAATAAAGTTTTTAAAAATGTTTTTCCAAATGCACGCTTTCCTCCCTCTCTCCCTCCCCTTGTTCCTTCCTCTCATAAACATGTAGCGAGGCACCGCCACACGGAAGTGATGGAAGTCATGATGTTAGGCGTCGTGGAAGTTACAGAGATTACTGACCCAGGTTCTGCTTCCAGGGGCTTCACAAGGTAGTGCTTGATCACCACTAGGCATGTTACAGTGGACCGTAACAAGGGCCAGCGGATCCGAGAGCTCTTCTATCGTACCCACCAGAATCGACAATTTCCTTGTTTGCTCATGTGCTGTTGCCACGAACGGCGAGCTCCCTGTGAGTAGGAACGTGTCCATCTTACTCAGCATTGAATTTGCAGTACCTGGAACAGTACCTGGCACACAGCTGGTGCTCAATATTTGCTGTTTTTGGCACACAGTTGGTGCTCAGTATTTGTTGTTTTGTGTTTTTTTAATTTTTTTAATGTTTATTTATTTTTGAGAGAGAGAGAGAGGCACAGTGCGAACGGAATGGGGCAGAGAGAGAGGGAGACACAGAATCGGAAGCAGGCTCCAGGCTCTGAGCTGTCAGCACGGAGCTCGACTCGGGGCTCGAACCCACGAACTGCGAGATCATGACCTGAGTTGAAGTCGGATGCCTAACTGACTGAGCCACCCAGGCACTCCTCAATATTTGTTGACTGAATGAATGAGAAATTGATCCTTAATGGGAGTCTCCTGGAAAGTTTCAAGGAAAAACATTCGTATGGGGCCTTGATGAAGAGGTGGGTTTTCGCAGGCACTGTAGCTATGTGTGTTCCAGATTGAATGTGAAGGGTGGGGGAACAGCTGGGGTGGAAAACCCCAGGCAAGGGAGACTCCTGGCAAGGGACACCGAACGTGGCTGAAATGTAGGGGACGTGTGGGAGGGAAGTAAGGTTGGGCTTACGTCATGCAAGGCCCCGGACGTCAGCTGTTTGTTCCGCTGGCCACTGGAGACTATTCAAGTGTCCGCAGTGGGGAGAGGTTGGCCAGAGTCGTGGGTTTGTGTGACAGACCCAGTATGGGTTGGAGTGAGAGTGACAGGAGGGAGGCTGTGGGCGGGTTGGAGGTGGAAGCAAGAGTCCAGGGGAGAGGTGACAAGGGCGTGAACCAGGCAGCAGCTGTGGGACTAGGAACGGAGGGCCCTTCATAACTAGGACGTTCCGATCTCAGCAACCAGATGAATGTGGAGGTTGAAGGACAGTGAGAGTCAAAGGTGATCCTGAGGCTCTCAGCCTGGGGGCAGGAAGAGAAAAGGGGCTATTAGCAGGGTTAGGCTGCCAAAAGGGGACAACTGTCTGGTTGGGGCATCTTACGCTTGAGGGCCCGCAGGACGCCGGGTGAGAATGTCCAGCCAGCTCTCAGAAAGTCCGAGATGGGTGTGGTTATGACAAACCTTCTAATCTGCGGGTCAGAAATAGTTGAGCTGGGGTGGCCCTTTACCACAGGCTGCGTGATTACAGGCTGCAGAGCATCAGCCTTGGAAAGGCCTTGGAACTCATTCCTCCTCGGTGCAGAAGGGGTATCTGAGGCCCAGAGAGGTTGGGTGACTTGCCCAAGGTCACACAGCCAATTGGCCCTCCCCGATTCTTACAGGAGATCACTTAACTTTTAGGTGATTGGAATACTAATTTTGAAAAGTTGCTAACACGCACCACTCCGTGTGCAAAGCTGATTAGGGTAACTGCAGTCGTGAAATAAAGAGAATGATCTGGGTTGAACTTAGCTGCCATCCAGATGAGAGCACGGTCCTAAAGGAATTGGGGGCAGGATGGGCGGTGGCTTGGATTTTGTCTTTTTGTTTTTGATGTGCCTTTGTCTCCCTCATGAAGCACCCCATGAGGGCCACGGCCAGAGATGATCAACCTGTTTGAGTTCGGAATCCATAACCTCTCCAATGTTTCCAGACTCCCAGGAGGTGGAGGGCAGGAGGAAAATGAAGCCTGGTACCGTACCCCAAATCCCTCTCTTCCTCACCCAAATGACACTGGTCCAACTACAAACTCTAGGACTTTTAAGAAAAGCAAACAAAACCCCAACCACATGCCAAAGGTCATCTGGCCTGAGGTGAGAGTGAATGAGTAACTCCCGTGAAAGGGAGTTTTGAGGATTTTTTTACAGCGTTCAAAGGTGCAACTGGGAAATGTCAGCCCAGGGAAAATTCTAAGACAGCACTTTCTCCCATACCCAGTGCTCCACCCGTACCCTTTCGCCCAATGATCGACCCACGGCCTTGTGAGGAGTGAGCCATGTCAAGGGCTGAGGATGTGGGTCACTCCCTGCCAGCCCCCTTCCCTTGGCTCCTGGGCGCTCACTTGACTACAGAGCCGGCAGGCAGGCAGGCCAAAGCTTCTGTCTGGAAGGCCTGGTCTGCTCTGTCTCCGCGTACTTCTCCCACGCCCTGCACTGTGAGGTGTTCACTGGGACAAATGCCAAAGACATGGCTGTGCCCACATCCAGTGGGGTGACCTTGAGAGGACTCCTTTTTCTCTCTGAGCTTCCAAATGCTCATCGACGAACTGGGTTCACGATGCCTACCCACAGCCTCGGGGCTTCTCCTTTCCTCCTCCTTTTCCCTCCACGGGTCTGTAAGGAAGAGGAGTTAGAGGAGCACGGCTGCCTTTTCTTTTCTGCAGCCCCTCCACTCTTGCGGGCGAGGCGCTGGGCGTCCTGCAGCTCAGGGACAGTCACCGTCTGCGGGGGTGGCCTGGATTCGCATGGTGCAGTAAGAGAAGAGGGGCCCCCGGCAGCACGCAGTCAGCTCGGGGGGTCACAAGGGCCTCTCCGGGCATCAGGTGAGCCGACAGGGCACCCCAAAAGCACAGGGCTCTGCAGGGAGCCTGTGGGCACTCTGGGCTGGTGGCATTGCCAGCTGCTGCAGGGTCTGCGGGAGAGGAGCCACGGGCACCCCCTGCCGCTTCATAGTCAGACAGCACTGAGCACCAGGACAGACGCCTCTCCCCCACCGGGCCCCTGGACTTCCCCTCTGGGTGGAGGGTGAAGGGGGCACCCATGCCAGGCCCCCACTGCTCCTCCTCACTCCTTCAGGAGCCCATGTCCTGGCCATCAAGGCCACAAGTCACTGACAGTGGCCGCTGGACAGAGAGAGTCAAGGGCAGAGAACTTTCCTGATGTCCCTTAATTCACCATGTGGGCAAGGAAGAACTCCTTGGAAGGAGGCAGTAGAGAGGAGGGAAAGGCAGGAGGAGGGGGCCGGCCAAGGGCTGTCATAAGTCCCGCAGCACAGGAGCCCAGAGCCCAGCGCCTTTGTCCCCCGGCCACCAAATGACCAAAGCCCTCAGGCTTGGGCAGGTGGCTTGCTCGCTCAGTCTCTCAGGTCTGGGTTCGGTGCTCCACCTACTTTTCTAATATCCCTCTGGGCCCCGAAGAGGGAGGTGACATTTTACATGACATTCAAGAGTTGAGCATGATGTTGTGCAAGTGTTTTGTTCATTCACAATGCCACCCTCACAGGACCACTGTTCCCTCCGTCTGTTGTTTCGGGCCTTCAAAGGCTGGGTCCTGACAGAAGATTCATAGGTTACAAAGCCTGAGAACAGAAGATATATGCTCACAAAAGAAAGTCACACAGCCAAAACATAATGACGTTTGAATGAGAGGAAATGAATGGTCTAGAGTCAGAGACGAAGAGAATGAGACAGAGACCTTCTGCCAAGAGCCCTACCATTTGTCCCCCATGCTTGGCAGGAAGAGAGGGGGGAGGCCTGGACCCCTTTCTGATGTGTTTTGTTTCCATGCAAAGTGTGTGCGTGTGCACGGGTGCGTGTGTGTTGCTCGTGGAGTGCACAAAATGCCTGCGTTGGGTTGGATCCTGGCTGAGCCGGCTGCGTCCAGCAAGCGCCAGCTACAAGTACGCGTCAGTGTTCCCCTCGCGGTGGCCGGGGAGGCCCTGACGCGGCGCCGGCCCCCCCCCCCCCCTGCAGCATGAGTGTGCACCCGCATTCTGCTGCGTCACACCGGGCTCTGCACCGGGAGAGGAGCCAGGCCCTTCCTGGAAGGAAGGCATCCGGAGCCCAGAGGCAACTTCTCTTTCTCTAGAGGCGGGGATGGGATTCCTCAGCCCTTCCGAATGTTACTTCACCGCGGGGAGAGCCTGGCCTGAGCATCGGAAGTCGTGGGTTCAAGTTCAGGCCCTGCCTTGAAGTGAAGCACACTGTGGGGCGCATTCATGCATTCACCCCTTCATCTAAGTATCCGTTTAACAAACGTTCGCCGAGCACGTGCTATGCACCAGGCACCGTTCTAGGTGCAGAAGCTGCAGCAGTGAACAAAACAACTCTCCGCCCACGGGAAGGGTACATTCCAGTGAGAACAGGCAACCTGCCACACGGAGAGGAAAGCGGGGTGGGGGCGCAGAGCGAAGGGGTGCGATCTGTTAGACTGGTCGGGGCCGAGGCGGCTCTGTCATCTGTGGGCCAAGGGATTTCTGAACAGAGGGGTGAGCTGGTACAAGGCATGGGACAGGAGCGAGCTTGTGTTTGAAACAAGGCAAGGACGGTGGCGTCCTGTGGCCGGAATGGGGTGGAGGCGCGAGGTGGCGGGCGAGGCGGGAGAGAAGGGTGGGGGGCAGGCCGCGTGGGCCGTGTGGGCTGCAATGGGAGTTCTGACTTTTTCTGAGAGGGACCGGAAGCTCCTGGAAGGGTTGGAGCAGGGAGACGTGCTATGACTTGCACGTCAAAGAGACGGCTGGCTCTTGGGCGGGGAAGACTTTGGTGGCCTGCGGCGGGGCGGGTGGCAAAAGCAGGTGCAAGGAAACCAGTGAGGAAGTCCGTGTAGAGGCGTGGGGACGCGTGTGGTGGGCTGAAGGTGCGGGGGTGATGGAGAGGCTCCGGGACGACGCGTGGGTTTGTGGCTGAAGCAAATGGTTGGACAAGGACTCTATTTACTGAGTGGGGACAGGCTGGAGAAGGGAAATCAAGGGTTCCGTTGGGGGCACTGTAAATCTGAGCAAACCATTTCCTGTCCTCTCTTCTAGCCTCTCCTTCTCACCTATACAACAAAGGGTCGTATAGGCCACCAGCTGGTCACCAGGCTCTCCTCCATGATGATTAGGGCTACCTTCTTTAATTCTTCCACATTCCCATGTCTTTTAAACCTGCAAATATATTCTGAATTCAGAGAAAAGAAGCAACAAGAGAGAGGAAGAGAGAGGGGGGAGAAGGAGAGAAAGAAAGAGAGACCACAAAAGCAGGTCCCCGTATCCGACAAGGGCCCTGCCCATGTTGATGTCCTGACAACCATGGCAGTGGGACCAGGGTGGAGGGCGAGGGGGGTGAGCGAGCACAGGCCACAGATGAGGGAGAATCACCCAAAATGTGTGGCCAGAGTCTGATTTGGGTTGCAATTCCTACATCACTTAGGTTTGCACTTTAGAAGCTTCATGGGCTTCTGAGGAAAAGATTTTAGACTTTCAATTACAAATCGCCTCAAAGTTTGTGAGCTGAGCCCAACAGGTCAACCTGTCCGAACCCTCAGTTGCCCCATTCTACCATCTCTTCAAGTGAGAAAACTCTACGATTCTGCCACTTTGAAGGAGAGAGAAAAAAAATGCCTGTAAAAGTCCAGGAAGCTTGAGCCTTGAATAGGTCGTTTCTGAAGGAGTTCTGCAAATACTTCTACACAAGACATTACTTATTGGGCATTTGCCATGTGGCCAGGGTTGTAGACACAACCTTGAAAATAGGGATGAAATCTCTTTCTCACAGAGACTCCACTCTGGTGGGAGATGATAGATAGATAGATAGATAGATAGATAGATAGATAGATAGAAAGAATATAGAGACAGACCGATAGAAAAAAGGAAGGAAAGAATGTCTAGGTGGTGTTTAGTGCCATGGAGAGACTTAAAGCAGAACAGGAAGTTGAACATATCAAGACAGGGGTGAGGAGGGAGTAGGGACCAGTGATAACTAGTTTGTATAAGAAGGGTTAGGGAAGGGGGTGCCTGGGTGGCTCAGTTGATTGCATGTCTAACTCTAGATTTCAGCTCAGGTCATGATCCCAGGGTCATGGTATTGAGCCCTGCATGGGGCTCTGCACTGAACCTGCAGCCTGCTTGGGATTCTCTCTCCCTCTGCCTCTCTTCTCCCCAGCTTGCATTTGCACCCGCACACGTGTGCGTACTTTCTCTTAAAACAAAACAACAAAACAAAACAAAACAAAACAACAAGAAAGGTTAGGGAAAGTCTTCAGAAGACACAACAAGCAAAAGTCCTGAGGCGGAGTCATGCTTGGAATGTTCTAGAAGAGCAAGGTGTGACTGGAGGTGGGAGTGAGAAAGGAAAGGGGTAGGAGGTAGGTTCAGGGAGCTCGGGGGTTGCAGGTGGTTTGGGCCTCTGGATTTTAGGATGAGTGGGATGGGACGTGACTGGAGGATTGTGAGTGGAGGAGTGACGTGACTTGAAAACTGGAGGGGACTTGGTGAGTGGTGCACGGAGACCAGAAATCCCTAGGGCATCAGACACCATGTCAAGATATTTGAAGCTGTAAGGCAATCAGGCATATTTGTTCCACCAAATGCCTAAACCAAAATCATCGGGCCTAAATGAGAAGCCTGTACCAATGTTGCTGGAGGGTTCATTCACTTGTGTCCTGAAAGGTTATTGTTGTCCGTTGTGTGCCACATACTGGGGACACAATGGAATAAAAGACACTCTGTGTGTGGGGGGGAGGGGGGACAAACAGGCTAGAATCCAAATCCAGGGTCACGGTAGCAGATAATGTGGGAAGGGGGGTGATAGGAGCCAAGACCCTGGGGTCCTCAGTGAGAGAATAAAGGTAGTGGCTAACTTTCACTTGAGCCCATAGAATTAGTCTATATAGACAAATAGCCTTGGTAACCATTAAAAAGACAGAGAGATAGTACATGAACCTTACAAACTAGTAAGGAGGGGGAAAGAAATAGAAAAAAAAAAAAAGAGAAAAAAAGCCCTTAATTTTTAAAAAGGCAAGATGCTGGGGCAAAAGACAGAAAAAGGTTTGGAAAATGGGTCACATGGAAAGCACAAGAGTAGCAATCAATCTAAATGTATTAGTCGAGTCAAAAGGCCTCCATTTGTTTATAGAAACTCAGCCATTTACAAGAGACAGAGTTATCCACAATGTAAAGATACAAATGGGTGGAAAGCTAACTGATGGAAAATGATATGCGAGGGCAACTAAGGTGGTGTTCCAACATTAACATCAGACAAAAGCAATGTTTACGCAAATGTTTACGACAGTTCAAAAAAAAAAGTCACCTTATAATGATAACATCTTCAGTTGACTGGGAAGACATAAACTCTAACCCTGTATGACCCTAATAATATAGTCTGAAAGCATATCGAGAACCAGTTGTCGATGCTTTAAGGAGAAATCGAAAAATCCACGCTCGTAATGGGAGATTTTAAAACAACTCTCTCAGGAAATGTTGGAAAATGCAGCCAGAAAGAAATCTGAAATAGATACAACCTTTAAGCAGCACACCATCTAACTGACATTCCTTACACCTTGCATCCGAACTCGCACAACCCCTTGTATGCACTGACCACTGGAGACGCTCAGAGCAAAAAAGCTGGCCTCCATGAGTATCCACGGAGGGAGGCCTTCAGACCCCTCTCTTGGACTCTGGTGCAATCTATTTATAAATCAGTAATGAAAACATAACTAGGAAACCCAATATGTTTGCAAATAATACTTTTTAAAACATCTAAGTACCTCATGGGTCAGCGAGAAAATCCCAGTAGCAATCAGAAAATAAACAGAACTAAAAAAAGATGAAAATGCAATTTATTAACACCTGTGGAATTCTGCTGAAAGGGTATTAAAAGGAAATTTGTATGCTTAGAAAAGAAGACACGCTGAGGAGTTCTGAGCTAAGCATTTAAGAAGTTAAAAAAAATAATAACATTGGAGTAAGCCTGGAGGAAGTAGAGGGAAAGAAAGCTATGAGCAGAAATTAATGAAAAACATACAAAGATGAACAAAACACACAATTACTCGATAAGTCTCATCAAGAAAGAATACAAATATATCAGAGTTTAAATAGATAATTAAGTATTATGAACAATTATTTTGCCAGTAAATCTGAACACTTAGATGAAATGGGAGAATTCTTAGTAAAATGTAAATTAACAGGAAGCTCAGGAAGAAGTAGAAAATCTGAATGTCATTTACCCCTAAAAGAAAAATTAATAGCTTCAAATCTTCTGACAAAGAAAACACAAGGCCCAGTCAGCTTTTTAGGTGAGTTTTACTAAAGTTCCAAGCAAAGAGATCATCCCAGTTTCATGAGAATTGACTGGAAAAAGAGAGAGAGTGTTTTCTAACTCTGGTGAAAAAAGGCACAGCGGTAAAATTGTAGAGGACATCATAGGAGCATATCTCCATGACGTTAAAAAACAGGAAGGATTTCTTACACAAGACACAAAATGCGTTCCATTCTAATGGAGAAAGTCACTGAAAGTTCACCGACATGAACATGGAGAATTTAGATTGGTGCTATCACTTCAGAAAATATGTTGACATTACCTCACAAATTTAAACGTGTGTGTGTGTGTGTGTGTGTGTGTGTGTGTATTCTTTGAACCTGAGAATTCACTCTTATGTATATACCCTTAAGAGACCTGAGTGCATTCAGGGACGCCTGGGTGACTCGGTCGGTGAAGCGTCCGACTTCAGCTCAGGTCACGATCTCACGGTTGGTGAGTTCGAGCCCTGCGTCGTGCTCTGTGCTGACAGCTCAGAACCCGGAGCCTGCTTCGGATTCTGTGTCTCCCTCTCTCTCTGCCCCTCCCCTGCTCATGTTCTGTCTCTCTCTCTCAAAAATAAAAATAAAAAATTTTTTAAAAAGGCCTGAGTGCATTAGAAGACACATACAAGAATGTGTATAAAAGCAGTTCCAATCACTAAAGCTAGAAACAACCCGATGCGCAGCTACAGTAACGTAGATACGTACAGTGGCAGGGGTTCGCCGTGGAGTATTCCACGACAGTGGGAAGGAACACACCTCTGCCACCCACGCCCACATGGAAGAGCCTCAGAAGCACGCTGTGGACAAAAGCCAATCCCAGAAGACTTTGCATGGGATTATTCCATTGACATAAGACTCGAAAACAGGCAGAACTGAAAGACATCCAGGTGCACGCAAGTCGTATTTTGTGGGCTCTAAAATCAACTTTTTCACATTTTAATCTCTCTAAAACAATGGGGATGCACGGGGCCCCTGGGGAGCTCAGTCTGTCAAGTGTCGACTCTTAATTTCGGCTCAGGTCATGATCTCGTGGTTCCTGGGTCTGAGCCCCGCATCTGGCTCTGTGCTGACAGCACAGAGCCTGCTTGGGATTCTCTCTCTTTCTCCCTCTCAAAATAAACTTTTTTTTTTTTTTAAAGAAATGAGGACGCATCTGATAGTCAGTGGTGATTTGCAATTATTTGCAATTATGAAAGCACCTTTTCTTTCTGGGACGTGAAATCATGATTCACCTCACAACTGTTAGGGGCTTAGGTTCAATGAAATATGACAGGGAGTCAAACTGTAAAGAAAAGCAGCTGAATGGCTCACATAAAATCAGGGAGAGAGGGGGCTAGGGAACAGAACGGGCACCTAGGATTCTAAAGTACCGGCCAAGTGCTATTCTTCACCTAGGTAGTGTATTGGCATCTGTTTTATTATCATTCTTTAGATACTGTCAACTCCCACCTGTGTGATATCTTTCGAAGAAAGAAAGAAAGAAAGAAAGAAAGGAAGGAAGGAAGGAAGGGAGGGAGGAAGGGAGGAAAGAAGGAAGGGAGGGAGGGAGGAAGGAAGGAAGGTGTGAAGAGGAAGCTGGGCAGTGAAGAGAGGCTAAGAGGGGGAATGACAGGTGTAAGAGGAAGAGCACGCTATGCACAATAAATGGAAAGCTGTCCTCAAGAAGGCAGGTTGGCATCGCTCCACCGCACGTGGAGAAATCCTCAGACACTTCCTCCGCTCAGCAAGAGGGACGAAGGAAAAGATGGGTTTATGGAACTCGTGGTGGGATGCCACGCACGTTGTCCCCATGATGGTTTGTCATTTCTTGATGAAGGATGTCTCCATGGGGCGGGGGGGAGCTATCAAGAAAGGCGGCGGTGGAGGCACGGCCCTGGGGAGTAGCTGTCCAAGACTCCAAGCGCTTATTCGACAGCTACGGCGCACCAGATTACTAAACGAGCTTTTGACGTCCTTTATTCTGTTTATTCCCCTCATCAAGGCAGTGAGGCACATACTCTGTCGTCGTGCTTGTACTACCTTCCCAGGGTGGCCGTACCAAAATGCCACAGGCTGCATAGCTGAAACAACAGGAAATGATTTTCTCACGGTTCTGGAGAATGGAAACCCAAGATCAAGGTGCTGGCGACATTGTCTTCTCCAGAGGCTCCGCTCCTTGGCTTGCGGGTGGCCTTTCCTCCCTTGTGCCCCTGCCCAAGTGCCTCTTCCTCTTCTTACAGGAACATCAGTCCTAATGGCCCAGGGCCCACCCAAATGGCCTCATTTTAACTTGGTCACCTCTTTTAAAAATTTTAATGTTTATTTATTTTTGAGAGAGAGAGAGACAGAGACAGAGTGTGAGCAGGGGAGGGGCGGAGAGAGAGAGAGACAACAGTCTTCACACTGTCAGCACCAAGCCTGATGCGGGGGTAGAACTTGTGAACCGTGAGATGGTGACCCGAGCCGAAATCGGACGTTCAACCAACTGAGCCACCCAGGCGCCCCTTGACCACCTCTTTAAAGGCCCCACCTCCAAATACAGACACATTCTGAGGCACTGGGGGTGAGAGCTTCCGTACGTGAATTTTATGCGTGTGGGGGGGGACACAATCCAGCCCATAACCACGCCCATAAAAAATGGAGATACAGAGAGGGGTGAACAACTTATTAAGGGCAGTTGTGTGCCAGCGAGATGCAAGGGCAAGCAGGTCACTTAAATGGCTGAATACCAACCACTGCAGTATAAAACAGTCCTGTGGCCAGAGTGGACATGAAAGGAAAAATCTTTTGGAGAATAAAAAACAAACAAACAAACAAACAAACAAACAAAACTTGACCAGAATAATATCAGACTTATCAGTATGTATATATCAGCATATCAGAATATCAGTAATAGCAGACTTCTCAGAGCTAGGCGCTCTGTGCCTACAAACAGAAAGGAGGGACGACTCTCTCCCAGGCTCCCTTTGAAAGCCTGAGCCTTAAGCAGAACGACTGTGATGGCTGGCCACCCTTCTCCCAGAAGCCAGATTTAAGTCCCGGGCTGAGGAGGGTGCCACCTACTGGGCTCTGAGGGGTATGTGCGGGAAAGAGGCTCTTCCCAAATGCGGTCCTCTACTGTCCTCTGCTGCCCAGCAGAGGAACAGTCGGGAGTCCGCAGATCGCCCTGCTTCCTACGAAGACCACAGACAGATACGGGGAGGTGGGAAGAGCCTACTGGATCAGACTGTGGAGTATGTCAGTCCCACTCCTCTCCACGTGCACATTTCCAATCAGTGGTCCAGCCAACTTCCACTTCTTGGCATTATACAGCTCGCTTAAAACTTGCTTCACTTGTTTTCATCATTAAAAAAAAAGTTATTATCTGCCACCTTCTCAGAAATGATGTGTCCCAAGGCCCAAGAGTATGGGTCTTTGAATGCAAGTTCTGATGACTTAACAAAACATTGGCTTGCTCATTATTTCACATTTTCAAAAATTATCAACTCATCATATCTTTGAAAGGATTTTTTTTTTCCCCCAACAGTTTAAAATCATGATTTCCTATGTGATAGCCCAGGGAACCCACCATTTGGTTAGAGTATTTTTGTAAAAATATTTCACTTTCCAATGTGACTTTTTTTTTAAAAAAAAACCCAGTTGTTCATGCTTTTAGAAATTTCAGTGGGGGAAATGTTCTGAGTAATAAAGGATTCCCTTGAGTTGAAAAGCATAAATAAGTACCAGAAGAAAGCATTGACCTCCCCAAGCATTCTTTGTGCCACATGGGATGTGTGGCCCTGTGGATCTCAGTGAAATTCAGAATGGGTGGGCTTACTGGCCTTCAATGCCTCAACTCTTGTGTGGGACCCTATGCCCCCTTTATACAGTCACTGGACTGGTCATTTAAAATCCAAGTCTTAAATAAATAAACAAACAAAATGCAAATCATATCACCATACCCTACTGCTCTGGGAAAGGCCAACTGTCATGCCTTTGATTTTAGAATAAAATACAGATTCCTTGCCAGCTTTACAAGGTTCAGTGATCTGACCCATTCCAGCCCCTCCTAGCCTGCCCCTGCCCCCCGCTTCCCTTCCCCTTCAGCTGTTTGCATTTTCATCCTTCGAGGAGCTCTCTGTGGCTCTATTTCAATATTCTGTTTGTTTCCTTCAGGGCACTTGCTACCATTTGTAATAATCGTGTTTATTTATCTGTTGTGCACTTCCTGTCTTTGACATTAGGTGCCGTCCCCCAACGGGTACATCCTTTGTCCATTTGGCTCCTCGCTCTACTCCCAGTGCCTAATGAGCATGTATCTACCCATGAATGAGTGAGCGAATGAGGTGAGCAAAGGCAGGTATTGAGAGGTGGGTGACACCAAGCCATTTCTTGGAGGTCATCATCCTGGGCCCATTCCAAGAATATAAAACATCGGGCACAAGAAAAGGGGAATGGCCGGAGCAGACTGGCAAGCAGGGCTGAACTTTTACCTCTGGCCGGCACTGGCCATCAAAATCACCCTCTCCCCTCTTAGAGAACACCAGGGAAGCAGCTAGAACCACACGACCCAAAGTACGGTTCAGGAGAACTGAGGGCAGGAAGGCCAGGGCAGGCGTGCCCACCGATCAGACACAATCACCCCGTCAGCGGTGTTGGTGCCGATCCAGCAGGCAAACGCCGGCTACCAACCAATGACTAACACTTTGTGTTGACCCAGTGCCCTCCTCTAGTAAGGGCACCAGCATAGTCCCGCAGGCTCAGAAAGGTACATTCACAGCTGCATTTGCGAGTGGAAAGGTAATGAGCCCACCGTCAGTGGGCTGGAGCACCAGTCCTGGGCCGCAGGCCGATGCCTGGCCCCCCAGGGGTTCTTGTCTCCATCCTCCCCGGCAGACACTCAGAGCCTGAGCGAGGAGAACACATCCAGTGCTGTCATCAGCTTGGAATCGATGGCTTGGGGAAGCCTGATGACAGCTTGTCCCCGAGAGAGGTAGATCGTGAGGGCTGAAATGCTTGCTTGGCTCTAGGGAAGCTGAGATTGGACATCTTGGGGTACAGTGTTCCCCCCTTAAGTGCTAGTGGGTCAATGTCATCTCCTGTGCCACACGTTGCTTCTCTCCTGAGCAGGATCCTCCAGGGAACGAGGTCGAGCCAGGATAAAGCGTCCAAGAGCCTCCCAGGCAGGGGCAGCGTCAGGGCAGGCCGATCTGGGGGTTCTTCAGGAAGAGAGCCAGCTTCTGGGCCACGGTGTCCAGTTCGCCCGAGCTGGCATGCTGGAGCAGGTTGCTCTTGCGCACGAAATAGTGCTTCAGAAAGTGCTGGCTCACACACTTGTGCAGCTTCCTCACCAGGCGCAGGAACGCTTTGCTGAACACCTGCCACTCCTTCGGGTGGGGGTATTTCTCACAAGTCCAAAAGAGCACCGTCTACGGAAGGAAGAGGTGGTGTCAGACATCGTTCCGGGCAATGGAGGAGAAAGTCTTCAGAAATGGTACCGGGCTCACGCGGCCGTGGAAGGAGGGAGAAGGGAGTCAGTCACCCAGGACAAGTTGGTTCCGCCATGATTTCACGATCCCCACCCTCGGGTGGGTTCTCGGCCTCGCCCTGCAGGTCTCCTGCGCCTCTTTGATCATGGTTTCTCTCGCCACTGGTATCCCCAGTTACCACCACTCTCCTTAGATCTGCAATTTCCCCACTCCTGGCGGATGCCTTTGTCTACTACTTTTCAAGGAAGATGGAAACCCTCACGGCAGCAAAACAGTCCGCCTACATGCGCATCTTCCTCTCTCGCTCTCTGCTTTGACCAGCCCCCCTGGCCAGGAGAACCCCCAAACAGGGCTTGGGATCTCTCCTTCTGGGAGCTGTCTGCGACTGACTTCCCTCTTTCCTGCCCTTGCCCTTCCTCTGCTGGCTCTTGAAATTATTCTAAACTCTCCTCCCCCACTCCTTGCCCCAGGGCCACGTCTGCCTCCTAACCCCTCACATCTTGGCAAGTGAAGGCTTCTCAAAAGAATCCTCTCGGGGCGCCTGGGTGGCGCAGTCGGTTAAGCGGCCGACTTCAGCCAGGTCACGATCTCGCGGTCCGTGAGTTCGAGCCCCGCGTCGGGCTCTGGGCCGATGGCTCAGAGCCTGGAGCCTGTTTCGGATTCTGTGTCTCCCTCTCTCTCTGCCCCTCCCCCATTCATGCTCTGTCTCTCTCTGTCCCAAAAATAAATAAATAAAAACGTTGAAAAAAAAAATAAAAAAAAAAAAAGAATCCTCTCAATTATCTGTCGTCATTTCCTCTCCGCTGACGGCCATCTCGATCCACTGCAATATGGATTTTTCCGCCATCGGTCCTCAGGGCCCGTGGTCTCCATGTTGCTAAGTCCAAGTCCAACAGGCCTTGCCCAGCAGAATGAGGTTCTCTCACTGGGGCTTCTCAATGGGGTTCTCTCTCACTGGGTTGCCAAGCTTCTGGGCTCTCTGGGTTTCTCCAGGCACCACCACAGCTACCCCTTGGCACGCTATCTGCTTTCTCTACTTCCCAGTGATGGAGTTTTGGAGGCTCCGTTCCATGCCCTCTTTTTCTCTTGGTCTCTTTTCCTTCCTTCCTCAGCAGCTAGAATCCCCACCGAACAAATAGAGGTCACTCACAATTTCTCTTCCCAGACCAGACTTCTCTGACCTCCTCTCCTGGTATCTCTTGGGAATCTGAGAGTTATCGCCACCAACATGTCCCAGCCGGACTCACGACCCTTGTCCCCACAAACCTGGTGGGTTTCCAGACTTCCTTATCCAGCCAGTCAGGCAAGACTCAACCCGGGAGTCACCCCTCCCTCACCACCCTCATCAAGTTCTGCCGGTGCCTCCAAAGCGTTTCTCTCATCTGCCGCGTATGTTCATCTCCACTGTTTTTTCCTCTCCCGTCTCACCTGGGCCTTTGCCCCATTCTTGTCCCCAGTCTGTCACCACCACGCTGTGGCCAACGTGATCTTTTTGAGTATAAATCTCTGTTTCTTCGTGTCTGAAATACTCTAGGGCCGCCTGGGTGGCTCAGTTGGTTAAGTGTGTAACTCTCGATTCAGGCTCAGGTCATGACCTCATGGTTCAGGAGTTCGAGCCCCACATCAGGCTCTGCATGGACAGTGTGAGGCCTGCTTGGGATTCTCTCTGCCTCTCCCCTGCTTGCATGCACATGCACTCTCTCTCTCTCCCCCTCGCAATAAATAAGCAACAAAAAAGAAACACTTTAAAGACTTCCCACCATCGGTCAATGAAAAACCACAATCCTTAACATGGTTTGGTTTGCGAGGTTTGCTCCCTACCTTCCTTTCCAGCCTCACCTTACCCTCGTCCTCCCTTGTTCTCTCCTTCCAGCCCCACTGGCCCCCCTCTTCCACCACAGGGTGACTTCTTTCATATCTGACTTCTGTGTGGAGCACACTTCCTTCCCCAGTATGTCTGGGAAACTCACCTGTCAGATCAAATTTCCCTGCGATACCATTAAACACTCTTCGTCCCGCACTTCCCATAAGCACTAGTGATCACAGGAGTAGCCGTCTCTGTATTCATTAATGTGATTCCCTGCTAGATTGTAAACTCCATCAAAGAAGAGAGCGGTACCTATTTTAATTGCTGTTACATCACTAGCACCCAGCAGAGGAGCTGGCCCATGGGAGGCAGTCAATAAACGCTTATTGACTAAGTGAAATAAGCAATGTTATGATTTAGATGTTGAGCATTTTTAAAATACAGCCTTGGCTAAGAAAGAAAAGAGCAGTTTTGGGTTCACGGCAAGACACTGAGTATGTTTTGATTTAGAGCACATCGTGCTAAGTAAACGAGTCGGAGAGGATATCATGCTAGTCAAGATAACCTAGATACAGAATAGTTTGGGGCACCTGGGCGGCTCAGTCGATTAAGCATCCGACTTTGGCTCAGGGCATCGTCTCGCAGTTCATGAGTTTGAGCCCCACATCGGGCTCTGTGCTGACAGCTCAGAGCCTGGAGCCTGCTTCGGATTCTGTGTCTCCTCTCGCTCTCTCTCTGCCCCTCCCAGCTTGCAACTCTGTCTCTCTCTCAAAAATAAAGAAACATTAAAAAAAAAGATAACCTAGATACAAAAAAGAGTTTTCATGCCTCTTATAGTTAAGCATTTATCTCCCTAAACAAACCAAAACAGTTAAGCCTCTTATAATCAAGCCCCTGTGCCTTTGAGTGGGTTTTAGGAGCAAATAAGCCAAAGAAGGATAAGCTCTTGTTCACCTGGAGTTGCTCGGGAAAGAGCCGCTTTGGGGAGGTGAGAAACTCATCAGACAGTGTTAGGCTGAAGGTGGGGTGACAATAAGTGGCACGAGCTTCCTGATGCTGTTTTGCAACCAGTCTCTTCTGTTTTCCCCAGGCTGAAGGCTTGGCAACGATCCCGCCCACTCAAGCCATCATCTGGATGGTGTCTAACAGCACACGGTCACCAGCCACGCCCATCCCAGTGTCTAAATGTGAGGGCATCCTGCCCTTGGGCCACAGTGGGAGACTAGAAGAACAGGCAGTTAGGACTGTTTTTGCCCTTCCTGCCCTTCTCAACAAATAACCCCCCTTTACAATGCCCGTTCTTGAGAGGGCACAATCCTGTGCCTTGGAGGTGAGCTCGGGAGAACTGAAACAGAGCACCTTTAAGGAGTTGCCCTAAAATCCTCTAGTGACTGAGAAGCCACTGGAATAAAAGTAAATCTTCGCATGTAATGCAGTTTTGACCGCAGTCAAGGGCCGGGAGGCCTGTGGTGGCCCTATTCAATCTCATCTAAATTATTCATGTCACTTAATGTGTTTCCATCCATCTTAATTGTGAGGCAATGAAGTCAGTGGTTAAGATTAGGAGCTTCAATAGGAGATAGAATGGAGTTTGCGGCTCAGCTCTGGCTCTTGCTAGTGTGGCCTGTAGAAAGGCCAGGAGGAAAGAAGCTAAACCAGCAGAATGAACTAGACTACCTTCAGGAAGCACATGTCCTCAATCCAGGAGAACAGGTGAGTGTTTTTAGGGGAATGTGCTCGGTGTTGAGAATGTTGAGATTCCAGAGAAAGGCACAGCTATGTGCAAATGAGATATTAACAGATGCTTGGGCAGGTCAAGAGGGACAGGTTATTAGGGAAGATACGAAAGCAAAGCAAAGACTACTGATTTCGTGGCGGGGGTGGGGGGGGGAAGCTCAGTAGAATGTGAAGGCATTCATTCATTCGCCCAACAAGTATTTACTGAGCAACTACTAGGTACACCACATTGGGAGAGATCCTAAGGGCTCGTTAGTAGTTGCCCTTAAATAGCTTACATTGGAGCTGGGGTCAGAAGCTCTGACCCCAACACAGGGGCAGAAGATGGAGGTCCACTGAATGCCAAGGGGCACAGCAGGAGCGTGCAAGGAAGACACACACACAGGACCTGTGCTCACCTTGTCGAAGGGCAGGGAGAACGGACAAAGCTCCCGGACAGACTCTAGCTAGGCTCGGGCTGTGCTGTCTCTAAGTCTGCCTTCTCCCAACCTCAGTGTGCCACACAGCCTGTTCCATGAACGTCCAGTTCACGGTGTATGGTTGGAAATTTGCAAAAGAGGAGCTGAGAGTGTGAAAGTCACCTCCCCAGGGGGACCCCCCCCTCCACCAGCCCCGATCTCGCAGCCCAGGTCAGGCTCTGCTGCTCTGAGCCCTCACGGAATGATGCTCCCGTCCTCTCTGGTGCTCCACATGCACCTGGAGGACCATCTGACCTGGCCACATGCACCTGGAGGACCATCTGACAAATGTCTGTCTGCCCTGCTAAACCATAAGCTCCATGGGAGCAGGAACCACTTCTGTGTTTGCTCATCTTGTGCTTGTGGAGCACACAGCAGGTGCTGGGGCAGGTGTGGCCCATAGTAACCTCAATAAACATTTGCTGGGTGAGCGACGAAGGGCATTCATGAATGTTGGGTTTGGGGGCGAGGGGAGGCAGGTGCCGTAGGGTTTAGGGAAACCCCTGCCGGCTGATTTGGAACCTGGCAGTTCGGGTCTGTGGCAATGCTCACGTGGCAACCTCAACCATTTCCCGGATCCTCCTCTGCGCGGCGGGCATCGGAGCACCGGTGGCCGCACCTGTGGGGACTGAGGGAGTCCTCACACCAGGGAAACCTCGAATCCATCTGAGGTTCAAGCAATTTGCAAGACTTCATCAGACCGTGGGTTTCTTAAAGGCGGAGGCTTTGAGTAAATCAATGCTGAACCCCAGCCAAGTTTCTGGCGCATCGCGCTGGTTTGTTGCGTGAAATAAGTTGAGGGGAGAGATGGAGAGAGAAGAAAATCTGGAAAGGGCAAAAAGCAAGAAAAGGAAAGAGGGCAAGAAGGGGAGGGCAGGGAGGAGGCGGAGGCCATTCAGCCTGGGCAGGGCACACATACAGCCCGGGTTTACACATCTCGGTAGTGAGCAGTAACTTTGGGATGGCAACCATGGACACTAGGGTCTTCTCCTGAATTCGTCGCGTGCACACACACACACACACCCACACCTGTCGTGAGTGGCTCCGGCAGGGCCCTGCAGGGCATACAGAGAGGACCCGCCCAAACTCGTGCGTGCCCACTCACCTGCAGATGGTGGGACGTGATGACAGGCCTCTTTCCCGGACACCAGACGTCCTCCTTCATCTGCCTCAGGGCCTGGAAGCACTTCCTGCGGCAGCCCCCGTCCTCATCCAGCTGGTCTAGCAGTACCTGCTCAGCCTGCAGGAAACTCTGCTGCCAGTGATAATTTGAACAGGCCAACAAGGCAAACCCAAACGACTGGGGAGAGAGAAAACCATCAGGAAAATGAGACGGACGGGGCTCGCCGCAGCAGAAAGCCCTCTCTGAAGCCATCCGCTACTCTGGGGGGGGGGGGGGGCTGCCAGCAGGCAGGCTCTACCTCCTACGTTGGGGACGCGGAAGGAGCCTCGGGACAAGCCCCCTTCCCGGAGCGCAGTGAATGGCAGAGGCTGTGCCCACTTTCAACTGGTTCTCCACGTTAAGCCCGAACCAGAATCACCTGCGGAGCTTCTTACACCACAGGTTGCAGGGCCCCGCCCAGCAGGCCTCAGTCGGTAGGTCCGGGGCGGGCCCGGGAACCTGCATTCCTAGTAGGCTCTCAGATTCTGCGACCCACACCTGGAGCACCGCTGATCTCATGACACCTCATGTTTCCTTCCAGAGCTGGTTCACAGTCAGTGATGCTGTGGGCGGCTAAGCTGTGAGCCCCCGGCTCCCCGATACCTTGATACATTCCACTCGTTGTCGGGAAGGCCAGCGCTTCAGACAGGGAGGCCAGCGAGCTTTCTCGGGCCAGACGGTAGGGATCTCCACCGTGGGGACAAGCTCTAGCTCCACCTGACATGTGGAGGTTTCCACAGCAACCCAAACTGCGGAGAGCTGCGTCAGCATGCTGACCTTACCTGGTGGGAAATCACAACGAGGCGATGAGAAGAGAAAGCCTAGCTCATTCCAAGAAGGAATTTGGGGGCAGCGGCTCTGACCACCTGATCGCAACTGGTGGGGCAACTTTCAAGCGTCAGGAGCCTTCCAAGGGTGGGGTGTTTATGTCAACACTAGACAATTAGCTGAGTAAATATCGATAGAAACGTTGCTAGAAAATCTCATTGTTAGTGAGTGTTTCTTTGTCCTTCCTCCCCCACCCCCAAGGTTTTTGTGGTACATTTTCTTTTCTTTTTTTTTTTTTAATTTTCTTTTTTTTCAACGTTTACTTATTTCTGGGATAGAGAGAGACAGAGCATGAACGGGGGAGGGGCAGAGAGAGAGGGAGACACAGAATCGGAAACAGCTCCAGGCTCTGAGCCATCAGCCCAGAGCCTGACGCGGGGCTCGAACTCACGGACCGCGAGATCGTGACCTGGCTGAAGTCGGACGCTTAACTGACTGTGCCACCCAGGCGCCCCATTTTCTTTTAATTAAATTGATTCTTGAGGCGCCTGGGTGGCGCAGTCGGTTAAACGTCCGACTTCAGCTCAGGTCATGATGTCACAGTCTGTGAGTTCGAGCCCTGCATCAGGCTCTGTGGTGACAGATCAGAGCCTGGAACCTGCTTAGGATTCTGTGTCTCCCTCTCTCTCTCTGCCTCTCCCCTGCTTGCACTCTGTCTCTCTCTCTCTCTCTCTCTCAACAATAAAATAAAAAATTAATAAATTCTTTTCAGAAGGCTCAACTGAAGAAAAGAGACACAGAAGACAAAGAAAAGACGTAGTATTTGCTGGTAAAAATGAAATCCAACCATTCTTCCGTGCCCCCTATGTTTCATCCAGATGTCCTGACCTTGCGGGGACAGCCTCCAGTCCCCTTACTCCTTGACCTGCCTCTGGTGGGGTTCGGCTGAACCCACCTCTCACTTGACTCCCAGTCTCTCAGATGGCATGGCTTTGTACCCCCATCATTAAGCCAGTCTAGCCTCAGATGCATTTGTCATCCTGAGCCCTTGTAATTATAAAATACTTCAAAGTGTTCATAGCCATTGGCTTAAATGGTCGAAGGAGTGGCAACAGGCCCCCACTGCCTCTTCCAACCAGGCAGAGAGAGGGAGAGAAAAAAAAAGGCATCTGGTAGCCTCTTCCAGCTCCTATAGGAGGACTCACTGCTAATCCGTTCTCCCTTCTTTCAAAAGATACGCAGTGGTTTTGTTTGTCTGTCCTCATTACAGATAAGGATGAGCGGTCTTGAATTGGGATCTATTATTGTTCTCTTCCTCGCTCAGAGAGGAAAATGGAACTCCCTCACTAATTGTGTCGGGCTGTTCAAAAGGATCACGTCCCTCTCCTTGGCTGGGGTGTGATAAAGAGCTTATTGTCTGCATATCATCAGAGCTGCCCAGACAGGAACATGGCGACGTCTGGCACCTTGGCATCATTTACTGAAAGCATCTCATCAGCCTGCCCCGGTTTGAATCTCTCACTTGCCCTTGCATTGTTACCAGTGTTGCAGAGGTAAATAAGAAGTTAGCGCATGCTGGGCCAGCCTGCCTCGCCCACACCCTACTCCTGCCTGCTCTGCTTCCTTGCCGTGTGACCCCATCTCTCTCAACCTCAGTGTTCTCATCTGTCAAACAGGTAGGAAATTCACTCTTACTCTACAGGTTTGCTAGGCGCATCGCATTTTCCATGAAAGCATCCTATACGTGGTGAAAATCCATTAAACGTGTGCCAATTCCATTAGGGAACCTTCCAGAATGGTTCTGTGTAGACAAGCAAACGCACATTCAGATCCGTCTCTTTCTCCACACGTGGGAGTGCACATTGTTCGGCACTGTGGTTTCTCCCTTCATTATCCAGCACAAGGATTTTTCACAGCTCTGTGCGCACACACATGAATGTACCCCACTCTTTTAAAGGCTGCGCAGTGGCCCAAGAGGCAGAGGTAGCACAATTTATTTTGTCAATTTTCCCTTGTAATTGACATTATTTCTAGTTACTTACTATTACAAAGCCCATGGCAGTGAATACCCTTGTACATATTTCTCTTTCAAAAAAAATTGTTTTAATGTTTATTTTTGAGAGAGAGACAGAGACACAGTGTGAGCGGGGGAGGGGGCAGAGGGGGAGGGTACACAGAATCTGAAGCAGGCTCCAGGCTCTGAGCTGTCAGCACAGAGCCTGACACGGGGCTCGAACTCACAGACTGTGAGATCATGACCTGAGCCAAAGTCGGGCGCTTAACCGACTGAACCACCCAGGCGTCCTTCTCTTTTATGTGTAGGAATGTATTTCTAGAACCTGGAATTGTTGGGTTGTCAAGTTAAGCACATTATAAAAATGAAAACAGACTATAATCGCGCTTTAAAAGGGAGGCACCAACTTACACTTCCAGGAGCAATGCGTGCAAAGGCCGGTTGCACCACACTCACCCCTACACTGAGCACAATCACACTTTATCATCTCCGTCAACCTATGAGGTGTTTTAATGCACACTGCTCGAAATATATGTTAGATGGAACATGTTTTCCCTCTTTTATACTACTACTTGTTTATATTCTTTTTCTCGGGGTCATTTTTTTTTTTTTTTGGTCACTATTTCTACTGGTCTACTCATATTTTTTTCTTCTTGGTTTATAAATATTCTTTTATAATTAAGGGAGTTAGCCATTTTTTCCCAGTGTGTGTGTGTGTGTGTTCACATATACCACACGGTGGTACACAGTTTAAGATTTGGGGATTGTCAGATTTAATCAGTCCTTTATGTGTTTAATCAGTCCTTTTGTGTTTTGGCACAAGTCAGTGGTTTCCAAATGTGGCATCTCAAAACACCGAGGTACAAAACATGTCAGTCGGAGGGTGTTGTAGAAATGTGCTAATAACAAAGATCTGTGGTTTGTGAGGAATTTGGTTTTTAAAAAGTGTATCCACGTTTATGGAGCATCTGGGTGGCTCAGTCAGTTAAGCGTCTGACTTCAGCTCAGGTCACGATCTCACGGTCTGTGAGTTCGAGCCCCGTGTCGGGCTCTGTGCTGACAGCTTAGAGCCTGGAGCCTCCTTTGGATTCTGTGTCTCCCTCTCTCTGCCCCTCCCCTGCTCACGCTCTGTCACTCTCCTCTCTCTCAAAAATAAACATAAAGATAGTACCCACATTTTTAAATTAACATCCAGGAAAGGGTGCATAACTCAAAGCCCATCGTAGCTATGCCAGGGCAGGAAACCACTTAAATCTAAGCAGATGCTGTATGGATTCCATTCTTTGGTGCGTCACAGCGGAAAAAAGAGCTAATTTCTACTGTGAGGATCGAACAGATGTTGGGAGCACACGATTATGGTCTCACTTTAGGGGCATGGGCTTCAGGTTAACACCCACCAACGCAGAGGATTTCTAGAGGCAAATGGGAAATGCCAGAAACTGCTCTTGTACTGTTCTCGATCCGCTCACCTGAGAGATGACAGGTTCCAATTGCGTTTTCTACCAGCTTCCGGAATACCTGGAGCACCTTGGCGGGCACAATATCTCCCTCAATGTTCACGTCTGCCTCATGCCACTGCCACTGGCTCTTCATGAACTGCTCCGCCTCCAGCCACTGCCGCAGGCCCTCTGGGTCCTGCAAGGGACAGGGGAGCCTGGTGCCCCGCAGGGTGTAGTATCGCCAGCGCTGCTCCCTGGCCTCCCTGTACCCCACCAGGCCCTTTACCGGGACCGTGACGAGGAACTGGCAGGGGGCCAAAACCTGGGGTCGAGAAGGGAGAGAGAAGTGTGAGTTCACAGACTCAGAAGGTCGCAGAAATCCTCAGGGAGCCGGCCTGTTGAACCGGGCAGCTCGGTGAACCACTTGACCCTCAGCAACGTGCCGAGATGGACAGAGAGCTGCACCTGTTCATCCCAGGAGGCGTCCGTCCTTGTTGTGCCACTAACCACCGCGATGCCTCGGGCGGGCAAGTGGACTTGCTAGTCCTGGGTGTCAGGAAACTTCAAGGAAAAGAGTGAGCCTGACTTGCAACCCCAGAGGGCACCTAAGGTCCGGGGGAGAAGAGAAAGCAGGGAATACAAATAGTACACGCTGTGTTCTGCGCGTACTGAACACCGCAATTCTCACGCATCAGACTATGTGATATTCCCAGTTACACAATGAGGCGGCGGGCTTTGTTAACACTTCCCAGAGGAGGAATCTAAGGCTCAGAGGGGCTCTGAGATCTCCCGAGGGACACACAGCCATTCAGTGGTAGAGCCAGAAGGTGAACCTGAGCCCTCTGATGGGCTGGCTCTCAGTCAGGGGGGAGTGGCCTGGAACGGGCGAAGGGTCTGACAGAGGAGGGCACGGGAGGGGGTGAAAGCATTCAGCAAAAATGTCCCTCTTTCTTTTTGCCTGTACCGATGACCCACAGCCCGTTTTAATGATCGGTCCTTACAACATCACAGATGAAACAAAAGGCAGTTGCTGAGACCACGTGAGCCACTGAGATGATTCTAAGCTTCATGGGATAAGACAAACAATCAGAATCTACCTACTCCACTTCTACAGGTACCGGTTAGGCAGAGGTCAGGGTGAAAGTGGTCAGGTGCGAAGTCCAAAGGAGAGAACACACTGGCCAGCAGCACACTACGCCCAAAGGGAGCTTGACACTGTGGGCCACATCACGTGGCAGTCTACTCCGTGCCGTACCTTCCCCCACCAGTCAGCTGCACACTGGAAGAGCCACCTCCCTTTCATGGAAAGTTCTGACAGCGGTATTTGGTTAACCTTTGCTCAGGGCCCTGTCACTGGGCAGTTCGGGGGTGAGCAGCAAACTCCGTCTCATTCTCAGAGATCAACAGTGTGATCCTTTAGATGATGGATCCACATGACTTCTGAAGGCCACAGAAAGGCAGTAGGATTAAAAAAGGGAACAAAGCAGGGCACCTGGGTGGCTTAGTCATTTAAGCGCCGGACTCTGGCTCGGGTCATGATCTCACGGTTTGTGAGTTTGAGCCCCGCATCGGGCTCTGTGCTGACAGCTCAGAGCCTGGAGCCTGCTTCAGATTCTGTGTCTCCCTCTCTCTCTGCCTCTCCCCCATCTGCGCTCTGTTTCTCTCTCTCTCTCAAAAATAAATGAACTTAAAAAAAAAAAAGGGAACAAATCTAAACTATAGCACTCACAATCAATACATTATTTGAGTTCGCTTGCATGTGAATTCAAGAGTACAACTATCATGTTACTAGTCACATCAATGGTGCTTAATTAACACTCGCTGAATGTGGTCCAAGATAAAATAAAAGCAGTTTTTATATTCCCCACTGTATTTTCAAAATTTAATATGCAGGACATCATGTACATAAATGCAAGATGTATTTTAAGCTATGGATTCTAAGTGAGACCACAGAAGGAAATTTCCTCAGATAGAATTCTAGGAAAAAAGGCATTGTGTTTCTACTCCACGTCACTGGTCTGTATTTGTCTAATACAGGTTGGAAGAGTGATAGACATGGGCAAACGATGTTGTGACATGTCAGGATCCAATCTAGTTTTGCAATGTTTATCCCAGGGTGAATTTCCCAAGCTCGGCACTCTGACCCCAAATCCACAGGTTCCAGAATCTTGTGGGTGGGTGGTCCTTGTGGCCAACAACCTTGAAACGTCCTGGACCAGTAATGGTCTTCTGTTCGGGTGCTATTTCTTCTGCTTATCCATTTATTCACTGAAGCTGGGTGTCCGCCATGGGCCACACACTATGCTGGTGCGAGGAATGAAGCGATCAATTAACGTGAACTTTACAAACAAGGAGCTTGTAGTCTTGTGTGAGAGACGGGGCATGAATACGTATATCTTTAATGCGAGTGAAAGGGGTTCTTACGTGCCATAAGAAAAATTGAGATAAAGGAGAATGAGAATCAGAGCCTCACTTCTCTCATCACTGAAAGGCAGTGAGCCATGTGTTTTCCACAAGGAGGCATGAGTGAGGCTATTTCTGTGACAATGGCTTGGCCCAAACAGCAGTGTCGCAGGAAGGCTGGCTGTCACCCAGGGCCCTGGCCACTTAGAACCCTGTCCGCAGTGGGCACAGCGGGGCTGCTGCTGCCGTTTCTAAGGGCCACCTCTTCCTCTTCTTCCTTCCCCCACCTGCAACCCATAGACCCTCACTTTCAACTGTTTTCCCACCAGTGCCCTCAGTTCCCTCGCCCCAGCCCTCAATCTATGAACTAGGTGCTTCATAAATGAATGTGAAGTTTAACTAAACTTCAGGTGTTATAGCAAAATGTGCTTTGGAATCAAAAGCCCCGGGCTCAGTTCCAACTTTAGTGCCTAATAGGACATGATCAAGTCACTTGACTTCTCGAAGGCTCCATTTTTATCATCCGTAGAGGAGGAACGCGGGGGTTCACATGAGACAGCACCAATGGAGCGAGCGTGTAAATGATAAATGCTAAGAGCACCTGTGGTACATGAAGGCTTATCGGTATTCTCAGCAGTGTGACGTCCGTCGAATGCCCAGACGGGCCCACCCACGTTCCCTGGCTCTCTGGGAGGCGCTTGCAGTACAAGTGAGCCCTGCTTACCTTAATGTTCCCATTGTATGTGTCAGAGTAAGGGACGGCCTGAAATCGGAGGTCCTGGAGGCTGATCTCTGCGGTCAGATGGTGGACGACCCTCTGTACCTCCTCCACAATCTGCGAGATCTGCTGGCGCCTCAAGTCCACCTGCGTGACAAGGGATCGGCACAGGCGGTCATCCCCGGTGCAGGCTCCAGGCACCGGCACGGGGAAGTGACAACGTGGGCCCAGTGCTGGGTGACCACAGGAGTACACTCGAACAACCCTGCCCACCCAAGAGCTCCAGGGGAGATGAACTTGGGTGTGATGGCACCTGCTCGTGGCTCAATGTTCTCCTCTAAACTGGAAGCATTCGTTCAATATTTATCCAGCACCTGCTGCGTGGTGAGTGCCCACCTAAGTGAACAAGAAAATAGCGGACAAGATAGACTTGTCCTCGTATATACAGGACATATGTATATATGTGTACACATACACACGTATACACATACACACATATGTACACGTATATATGTACACACAGGTATGTGTATGTATAATCTAATATCAGGTATGATAAAGCGCATGTAGACAAATAAAATAGGATAAGGGACTAGAGAGTAAAGGGGCTGCTATTTTAGATCAGGTGGCCAGGGAAGGCTTCGCTAAGGAGGTGACATCTGAGTGAACCTTATCAACGACTGGGGAAACCAACCCCAAGACCCCTAAAGCGGGAGCATGCTTGGCAAGGCTCAAGGACTGGCAAGGAGGACCCTGTGGTTGGAGCCTGGGAAAGGGAAAGGAGGGTGACAGGGGATGAATTTGGAAAAGATGGCGGGACCAGGCCATCCCATAGGGCTTTGTGTGCAGCGGTGAGACGATAAAATAGGGTAAAAAGGCTGCCATCCGGGTTGGTGAAGATTAAGCAGTTCAACGCTTGTAATCATGCTTCAGATGGTTTCCCACTCACTTTGTCCACAAAGGATGGCTCTCTCCACCCTGGTACTCACACCTCCTTTGCTACTAGATTCACAAGGTGCGTGTTTGCTTTCCTTCAGACTCCACACTGTGAGTTCCCCAGAACCAGAACTACCCTCAGAAAGTCGAACACCAAAGATATATACCTTCACAGATACTTAAAGTTTAGGGAAATTGGTGTTTGTGGGGAACACAAAGGAACTTTTAGCAAAATCCAGGAGAGTTAGAAAGATCCAGGTAAAGTAGAAATGGGAAGAGTCTATAAGTGTTTTCTGAAATGGTGGGGCTCTGTTCCATTGCTCATGGTGCCTTGACGAGTGTCCCCTTGGAGGGGCTACTGAGCCTCGCCAGGAACTGACTGGAAGCAATATTTGGTATATCTAAACACAAGGTCCACCATGAATCTCTATGTCCCCACCCAGTTTTGTACAATGGCTGTTTCTATGTATTCTCGAGTAGTTTAAGACACCCATAAACTGGTCAAGAAAACAAGTTCAAGGCAAAGAGATTTCTAGCTGCTTTTCTAAACTAAGTCACCAACTAGCCCAGTCCCCTAAGACCTCATACCTCCCACCCACAAACCCAACAACCATATACGGACATTGGACACAAATATTCACACGCATACATGTTGTATGTCACATACACATTATAAAGTATATCCTATGTAAAGTTAGTTCATTAATAAACATTTATTTAGCACCTCTGTGTTCCAGGTACTCTGTTACGTGCTGAGGCACAGCAATGAACAGCACAGACACAGCCATGGCTGACAGTGGTGGGGAAGACAGGTGTCAGTACTGAATGGAAGTGTGGGTGCCATGATTGGGAAGTGTAGTGTGCCCCTGGGTACAATGGAGCAGAGGCCTTCTAGTCTGAAGACTGAGACCTGTTTTAAAGGTACTGTCTTTGAAAAACTAATACTCTCCAGATGTCTAGGAGTCACAAGAAACATAGGACGAGGCCCCTGATCTTCAGGAGTGTACAATCTCACTGAAAATACATGATACACATGAAATAGTCTTTTCAAAATCCATGTGTCTTGTCTGACCTTAGATATGATGATCGTGTCTATACAGGCTCAATCTTCTTCTTGCCACCAGTGGCCACAATACTGCTCTCCGTGTTTCTATCCCACTACATTCATCATGGGAGAAGGGACCCGGGGCACCTACCTTGAACATCTGCAAACTATCAAGATTCTGCATCTTCCAGAGTGTCCAGGTGGAAGAGGAAAGGTGGTCACAGAGCGGATAGATCATTTGCCATGCCAAACATAAAGGAGAACGTGTTTAGCAGCCCATGATGAAGGGTCCTCAGCAGTGTAGAAATTCTTTGTGTTGTGATTCAACTCCATTCAACCCATTTTGTGGAACACTGTGCGTACGTGTCAAGAGGTTTACAGACAAAGCAAGACAAATAAACTGGAAATTAAAGTCACAGCAATCTAGTGCTGGGTAGAGGTTTGCACAGGATACTATGGGTACACAGAAAAGGGAAATTTCATCTAGTATTGGAGGCTGGGGGCCCTTTCTGGAGGCATAGTGTAGTGGTGTTGTATCTTGAAAGATGAGTAGGAGTTAGCTGGAAAGAGAAGGGTGTGAAGGTTGTTCTAGAAAGAGAAAATGGCAGATATCTAGTATGAGGAACACAAGGGAAGAACTACAATGGCTCCTGTATTGTTGGAGAAGGGATTGCCTTGGAGGAGGATGGCGAAATGGGAGAATAAGCAGCAAGAGGTCTTGAGAATAAAGGAAGAAGAATTTCAAGAACAAAGTCAACAGTAAGGGGCCGAGCAAGATAGGGCCTGAAAAATGTTCACCATGTTTGGCAACTAGAACGGGATCACTGTGTTCGGGGAAGGGGTGGGCATTAAGCCAGATTGAAGTGGGTTAAGACTAAGTGCGAGGCAAGCAAGTAACAAGGTAAGCAACTCTTCCAGGAAGTCTGGCCAGGGGAGGGGTAAAACAAAACAGGGACACCAATAGGTTTTTCAAAATGACACACAGGTTTGAACATGTCTAAATGCAGAGAGAAAGGAGCCGGAAGGAAGAGGCAGCAGAGAGCGAAACCGTGGAGTAAAAATTTCCCAGCCAGAGGGGCTTGCAAATCCAGAAACCTGGTGAGCACTTCACCTTGGTGCATCAGAAGGAAAAAAAGACAGGTGCAAACACAGATAAAGTGTAGGGAGTGAAGGAATGGGAGACATTTCCTGTCTGATGACTATTTTCTTTATAGCATAGGAGACAAGGCAATGTGCTGTAAGGTGGAGAAGGGAACGTAGGGGACTTCAGGGTGACAGACTTTGGAGATCACATCTCTAAGAAATGGAGGCTGTTCAGGCATGTATGTGAAGATTTCCAGGAGGTCCCAAGACTCAGCTGTGGGGGGTTCCCGAGGCTGTGGGATACCAGTGGGCTTCGTTGTAAGATGTTCTCCACGCCTCGGCCCTCCAAAGGTAACACCAGAGGTGCTAAGGTTAGGACTTGCTGGGAAAGATCTGGAGAAGAATAAAGGAACAAGGGAGGGTTTCCATGGTGGGCCACGTTTTCCAGCCAGGGGAAGAGAATGGACAAAACCATTTTGTAGATTAGAGAACATTGGACAAGTTCAGGGACCAGAAGTCTGATCAGGAATAGCGGGAGAAAGTAATACAAGGGCTAACTAAATAGAACACTGCAGTCAGAGCGGTTGGGAAATAGTATTCTCAAATAGCTAATTTCTTAGACTCTGTTGAGGACTAAGGCTCAGCCACAAATCCTCCAAGCCCACTGATGTGACTTCATAGAACTCAAATGTCAATAACAGAGTGGTGACTCTCCACATTTTGTTTCCTGACTTGATAAACTAATGAAAGATTCATCACCATATTGACACTGTCAAATAATGTTTGACATTATTTATTAAATAATGTTTAGGGAAACAAAAGCAAAAATGAACTATTGTGACCTTATCAAAATAAAAAGCTTCTGCACAGAGAAGGAAACAATCAGTAAAACTAAAAGGCAACCAACGGAATGGGAGAAGATATTTGCAAATAACATATCAGATAAAGGGTTAGTATCCAAAATCTATAAAGAACTTATCAAACTCAACACCCAAAAAGCAAATAATCCAGTGAAGAAATGGGCAAAAGACATGAATAGGCACTTCTCCAAAGAAGACATCCAGATGGCCAACCGACACGTGAAAAAATGCTCAACATCACGCACCATCAGGGAAATACAAATCAAAACCACACTGAGATACCACTTCACACCTGTTAGAATGGCTAACATTAACAACTCAGGCAACAACAGATGTTGGCGAGGATGCGGAGAAAGAGGATCTCTTTTGCATTGTTGGTGGGAATGCAAACTGGTGCAGCCACTCTGGAAAACAGTATGGAGGCTCTTCAAAAAACTAAAACTAGAACTTCCCTACGACCCAGCAATTGCACTACTAGGTATTTATCCACGGGATACAGGTGTGCTGTTTCGAAGGGACACATGCACCCCCATGTTTATAGCAGCACTATCAACAATAGCCAAAGTATGGAAAGAGCCCAAATGTCCATCGATGGATGAATGGATAAAGAAGATGTGGTATATGGTATATATACACAATGGAATATTACTCGGCAATCAAAAAGAATGAAATCTTGCCATTTGCAACTACGTGGATGGAACTGGAGGGTATTTTATGCTAAGCAAAATTCGTCAGTCAGAGAAAGACAAATATCATATGACTTCACTCATATGAGGATTTTAAGATACAAAACAGATGAACATAAGGGAAGGGAAGCAAAAATAATGTAAAAACAGGGAGGGGGACAAAACAGAAGAGACTCTTAAATATGGAGAACAAACAGAGGGTTGCTGGAGGGGTTGTGGGGGGGGGGATGGGCTGAATGGGTAAGGGGCACTAAGGAATCTACTCCTGAAATCATTGTTGCGCTATATGCTAACTTGGATGTAAATTTAAAAAATAAATTAAATAAACAAACAAAGAAATAAATAAAGTTTGACTGATAAAAGCTTGAGAGAAAGAGTGTGTGCACGCACGCACGTACACACACATAACGAGTAGCCTATTGGAAAAAGTTCTCCATTGTGAATCTCTTCTACAAATTATGCCCTTGCCTGATGGTGGAATTTTCCTACTGGGCAGAACTAGACAGTTCACACACTCCCGGGTGCACACCTGTCATCTCTCACTCATTATACATCCTTATGACCTGTCTTGATTTCTGAAGCCGCAGAGCAGAGTCAGGGCCCTAGAGCCACACATTCTGGTTCCGATTTCCTTCATCCCTTACTTCCGCTGCAGTTTTGACTCGGGGTTCTTAGAATTGAAAGAGACCTCAGAAGTCGGCTTGCCTGGTGTCACTTTACAGGAGGCCGGAGCGGCAGGTGGTCCTAATGTCACACCGGTACTCGGCAGTAAAGCCAGCCCTAAGGTCCAGGTTCCCTCGCTGCTCTTTCCCTCCCACTTTGCCGGACCCTCAAGTGGACGCTCCAGAATACCTACCTCTATCCTTTTACTGAATTAACACGCCCTCCGTTTGGAGTCCAGGCTCATGAAATAACAAGTCCGAAGTCTCTGTTTATTGGGGCACCCCTGACTATTCTGGCACCACCCCCCCCCCAGCCACCGCACACCAGGGCAACACAGCAGGGGCCTGTGTTGTGGGGTTCGACCAGAGCTGTGGGGAACAGCCCCACTTAGGACAAGCCTGCCTCATGGTGCCCAAGCCCCGGGAGTCAAGTGGAGGCCTCTTTCCCATAGGTGATGATGGGCTGCCCCTTCCCCTCCACGTCTCTGGCTGCAATTGGTTCTGATCCATACTCTTATACGGACCACATGCTGTCTCCAGCAGCCCCAGCAGGGATTTGTGCGAAAGGTCTCCCAGGCTCCGTCCCACACCCCACTTGTCACTGTCCTTGTGTCACTCACAACCCAGAAACCCCAGGCAGCTTCCCTCCAGCTGTCCTGACCACAACCTAGTAAGGTAGAGCGTAAAGATTCCATTTCAGGGTGTGGAAAAGCAGGGAATGGGGCCCCAGGCGGCTTTATAGGGAGTGATTTCAGGGAAAGAAGGCGGCTTCACCACAAGCAGAGACGGTAGCCAGCCCAACCCCAGAAGCCCTTTAGTGCCTGCCCGACATCAGGAAGATACCAGCTGTGGCCTTACAATAGCCTTGGCATCAGATCCATTTCATGGCACCGCTTTGAAACAAACCTAAAGTGGGGGGTGGGGGGTGGAATATGGTAATTTAAGAAGGATTCAAGGCCCGTTCAGTTGAAACTTGACCTCGGTGCCTGTTTGAGTTTCACTCACTTCCTCTGCTGATTAGGTCAATGAACAAAGGTATGCTTTTCCTTTGAAAAGATGGCATTTGCGGATGGGACAAAGCGCAAGCAGAAATGAACTGGGTGAAATTAGTCAGACATGTGGTGCTAGATGTGGTTAGGTCATCGAATCCTCCCTTCGGTCACACCGACCCCAGAAAATTCGCCACGCTTGTTGGCTTGCAGATTCAGGTACTCTAATTAAGCAGAGTTTATGCAAAATGAGTCATCGGAGCACCCTTTAAGGGCCCAGGCATTTTTTTGTGGGCTTCCCTGTCTCCAGGGCATAGGTACGTGTCCACACACATGTACACATCCCCATCCGGGCCACGTTCCTCCTCCCCAGCCACAGTGTCTGGCCCACTGTTGTCCCACACATCATTTGCTTCTGTGAATAGCTCCAGGTCACGAACAATTTACTGTTTCAAATATAAATTAGTGAGAATGCAAGGTTATTCCCTATAATAACACCATTCTGACTCGCTTGCATTCCGACATGCTTTCTTGAGAGAGATAGAGGGGTGGAGCCAAGTAGCGTGCCAGGAATGTCACACAGACCTGGCCACAACCCTGAGCATATGGCCTGTGTGACTGTCCCTTACGATAAGGGCGCCTGGGGATAAAAGGCCGAGAACTTCCTTCCAGACATCAGGAAGTCAGACTTAATTCTAGAATCACATTTAATCCGATAATCGGGTTTTTAAATAAAACAGGATGGGTACCATCTCTGACTTCCAGGGGTTAATAATCTAAAAGGATGGGGATGGGAGCGCCCGAGTGTGTCAGTCAGTTAAGCGTCTGACTTCGGCTCAGGTCATGATCTTGCAGTTTGTGGGTTCGAGCCCCGCGTCGGGCCCTGTGCTGACGGCTCAGAGCCTGGAGCCTGCTTCGGATTCTGTGTCTCCCTCTCTCTCTGCCCCTCCCCTGCTTGCGCTCTGTCTCTTCCTGTCTCTCAAAAATGAATAAATGTTAAAAAATTTTTTTAAATAAATAAAAGGATGCAGGTGAAGAGATGCTGCCTACGGACAAGACAGGAGGCTTCCACCATGATATCCCCACCTCTTCAGATCCACTCTTCCCTGAGCCATCTGCTGGGGCCCCACAGAATATGTACAGCTGGGCAGAACCCACAGCAACAGCAGTGCCACAGTGCTGAGACCGGAGTCCCTCCCGTGTGCAGGACACTTTATGAGAGCTAGCTCCTCCGCACTGCCCAACACTCCTTGAAGGTGGGCGCCATGATCATCCCCATTTTACAGAGGAAACACAGGCTCAGAACGGCCAAGTAATCTTGCCCAGGGTCCTGCCAGAGTCAGGAAGCCCCAGAACGGGGATCCATGCCAGAAACTGTCACACCTGGCAGCCCACATTCATAACCAGGGCTCTGCCTCCCCCAGGGACAAGGCTGCAGAGAATGAAACCCATGCTGCCTGCCTGAATGAGTTTCCCTCAGCTCGGAAGGCCTCTCGTATCCTCCTCCATCTGTGAAAACCCTACGTGCGCTCCCCCCAGGCTTAGTCTCCACCCCTCTTGCTGTGGACCACCTCCCCCACGAGAGCTAACACTCCTCTGTTCTCCTCCAGTGCCCTGTGGAAATCTCTGCTGCAACCCCTCTGCTCGGCCATATATTATATTAAGCATTTCCCTGTCCACACATGGGACATCCTCCTTTTACCCTTAGAGCTATGTGCAAAATCTGCAGGCGGGCTAGGGCCACCCTTAAAGATAACCAGTGGGGTGCCTGGGTGGCTCAGTTGGTTGAGCATCTGGCTTCGGCTCAGGTCATGATTTCATGCTTCATGGGTTTGAGCCCTACGTCGAGCTCTGTAGCCTGAAGCCTGCTTCGGATTCTGTGTCTCCGTCTGTCTGTGTCCCTCCCCCCCGCTCACGCTCTTTCTCTGTCTCTCAAAACTGAATAAACATTAAAAAAAAATTAAAACAAAAAAGATACCCAAAACACAATGTCCCTCTCATTGAGCAGGCCACATCCTGGGCCTGTGTTTGGGGCACCATGTTTTGCACAAAGCAGGTGCTTAGTGTGTGTTTATGGAGATATAGAGGGGTTTAGCGGAGTAAATATGGCTTTGGAGTAAAAAAAAAAAAAAAAAAAGAATGTTCTTACTGACACCTCAGAACTTTTCACTATCCAGCTGTGTGACTTTGGGCAAGTATTTTAATCCACACGAGCCTATTTCCTCCTCTGTAAAAAATGCAAGTAGTAGGCACGTGCCACATGCTTCTTGACAGATTAAATGAGATACTGCATGGGCCCCAACCTGCCAGCACCTTTTACACTATTCTAGTATTATCCTCAACGAGTCCTAAAAATACTCTGACCACATTATGTGCAAAGATACTGTGTGAATGTCAAGGGGAATGAAAATATCCAGGACACTATTCTCCCCTCCAGAAACTTCTAAAGAATAAAATGAGGTAATATTTATGTTGCCACCCAAGATAATAATAGGAAAGGTGTCAACATGTACACCTGAGTGCCCAATAAATATTGTCAGTAATAATTATGATGGGAGTTCATAGGAAAGCAAAAACGTTCTGTGCTGGGGTGTCAGGGAAATCTTCCTTGATAAAGTGGGCCCTGAGCTGAGTCTGAATATGATGAATATGAGCCAGAGAAATGGAAAGGAGAGAGGATATCTCCCTTGGTAGAGGAAAGTGGGGAAGCTGGGGCCTTAGATATTCTCAGGACACAGTACTTGTGGAGCAGGTGTGGCGGATTCAAACACCCACAGGGACAGAGGGGGATGCACATGTGCGGGAGGGCTGAGGGGGGGGGCGGGTGTCGGACCCAGGAGAAGCTGCGAGCAAATGCCCTGTTGAACAGATACTCGGCCCCAGCCCATGGGACCTGGGATTGCCAGATACCCTGATGTTTTCCTTTTCCTGAAGAAGATGGAAATCTGGATTTCTATGCAAAATCCCGCTATTATGAAATGTTTGTAACACATTTGAAGACATTTAAAACTACTCCGTAGGCCAAAGAAAACACGTGCACGGCTAGATTCAAAGCGTAGAGCACTGTTTAGAATTTCTGCTATTGGAGACACAGGGAAGCAGAAAGTGGAAAGATAAAGTATTACTTGGATGCCAGGCTAAAACATTTGGAGCTTTTTGCTTCAGAAAACACAGGACCATGGGAAAATGTCAGCCCAAACCCCTTCTGTTTATAATAGCCCCCAAAAGGAGAAATAGTGGGAAATCATTTTGTTGGCTATAATTTTTATCAATGTAAGTTTCCCCTATTTATCTCTTTAAATGGTTTTGCCTAAGAAATCAACTTTCCTTATCACTGTGATCATGAACTCTGCTGTGTTTACTTGTGAAGGCATGTCCCTAATCTTAGACAAGTCCCTACCCTTATTTTACATGTTTTAGTTTTACGGGTGGCTGTCTGTGTGCCTTAATAGTTTTGTCTGTAAATGGAAAGGGTTAAGTTAGATAATACTTAAGGTCCCTTCAAGTTCTAATATTCTAAGAGTCTCTGACTCTCTACAGAAGAAATTCAATTAACTCTTAATTGATGTGTACTAAAAATAGGATATATATTTTTAAATCTAGCATGATTACAGTTTCCAAAAGGCATTCTTAATTTCATTTACTCTTTTTCAATGACCCCACTAAGCCCCTATTATCACCCCCATTATACAGAGAAGAAAGCTGAGGCTCAGGCAGGTTAAGTGCCTTGCTCATGACTATACCAAACATCAGTGACAGAGCTGGAGTTCTAACCCACGTTTCTTCTGTTCCACATTCTGCACCCAATGGGCCTCTGGCAGTAAACAAGTCTTGTAAACACTCTTATGGATGATAGTCTTGGGTTCCTGAGGAGCATTTTATGTATCTTTGGAAGCAGCCTGAAATCCCTCTGAATCCAGGTTGATGGGGTGGCAGGGGTGAGGAGGGGTGTTTGGGAGAGACCAGTACCTGCCCTTACCTTATTCAGTAGGTAGTCTTCCAAGTCTCCTGCAGACGGGGATTTCATGGTTTCTCGGTCAATCCTTAGTAGAGCAGCAATGTTGTGGTTTGTCCCTCAGTGGAGGACAACAGTTGCAAATTGGTTTCCCAGGAATGTCAGTCTCAGTGCTAAATTTCCTTGGGAATGTGTACATGGACCAGAGACTTCCCTTCCCAATTCTTCCCTTCAGCTCTCATATCCAAACTGGGAGCATTCGCTTGTCATCTTTCGGGAAAGTTTTTTTTTAGAAAGGAATTTAGAAAGGAGAGCTGATGAAATTGAAATTGAACTGGAGTCCAACCTAATTTGACTCGACCTAGACCTATGGACTGGTGCTTTGACCGAAGGGCAAGTTTCCAAGTTGTATTTCCCACTCAAATACTTAAAAAGTTTCCATTTAAGATAGAAATGCTCGGGAGTTGGCTTCTTCCCTGCCTTTTTATGCTCTTGTCCTGACACCAGATGCACCCCGGAGCCCAGTATCTTTTATCTCCTTGTTCTTATCCTGTTGACAGTAAATATTCCTTGCCCTTCAATCCAGAAATCCCGCAGATTGATTTACCTTCTTTACAATAAACAAATAAGGAACTGACAAACAAGCGGCCGGGCACCATCATTATGCTTACAGACAAGTGATCAGGTCTCATCAACAAGATCAGGGCACAATAATGTGCATGTGGAAAAGCACACACGCACACGCGTGCTCGCACACAAAACATAGAGGCACGCACACACACACACACACACACACAGGCACACACAGGCACACACCCAGGAATGGCAGGACAGGGATCTTTTTGCCTACCTGCTGACCTTTAAATATAATCTCCCTCTTCCCACTTGAAAACTGGCAGTAAAAAATAAAGTCAGTGTAAACAGGCCCCTTGAGAGTCGAGGAAACACTCTTGTCTAGTTTTGCCAGCAAAACCATGTTGGAAAACAGCTCAGGCAGTAAGTTCCCAGTCTGGCTGGCTGGGGCTAGTTTTATTACAGAAAAAAAAAAAAAAAAAAATCACAATGGCCCGATCTCCCTGAAGCTGGTAAACATCAGAGACTGCTATCAGATGATCTGAAGAAATTAGAGCACTTCTGGGAGCCCAGCTCACTTCTGAGCAAATGTCTTTCCAGACCCACCTGGGAGCGCTGAGCAACTGTTGGGCACCTGGGCTACTCCGCTGCCCGATGTCCGCAACCACCACATTTGCATACCTCCGCTCTCTGCCAGGTCTGGAAGCCACATCTGGGCCTCGCCAAGCTCCCTGCTCCACCCACCTCATAAATCCCAGCGGTCGTGCCAGCTTCTATAGATCCCTTCTGTGAAACACTGTAGCAAATCGAAATAGTCCATGTAAATATCGTAAACCTGCCCCTCCTCAAAACTGCCATGCTCTCCCATTTTCTTCTATTTGTAATTCAAAATTCCCTTCGCATGGTATCAAGCGCTCCAGAATATTTCAGAACCTTCTTCTCTTGGCTTACCACTGGCCGGTCAGTCCAAACTCAGTGTTTCACCAACAGAACCTGAGCCTCTCTCTCACTGAATTTCCTATGGTGCGGAATTCTCTCTCCACCTCATTTTCGGTTTCACCAGAGTCCTCTTGTTTTTGGCCTTACTCTGCTTCACTGTAATCATTAACTCAGGATTCCAATTGCTCTGGTGGGGCCTCTCCTACAGTTCTAAGTTTCCCCCAGAGGTATGTCATCAGATGCACAAACTTGCTTTGCCTCCCTCTGTCTTTGGCTGTGGCTGCCCTCCCCCTGTGGCTCCAGCACTGCCACTGTTCAAAATGTTGAAACTGTAATTCTTCTCTCACTAGGGCTCAGTGATGCCTCCCAGATGCATCACTGGGGCCAGGGAGAAGGAAGCAGTCTGTGCTCAGGGTGGATTACTACATTCTAGTTTTACCTGGGTGCCGTTCCTGGCAAATAGGGGTTCTGGAAACACAATCAGTGCCTGACTCCCTAAGATACTTCCTCGTGGGCAAAGGCTCCAATATATAGGGCAGTCCCACAGTGCAGGATCTCGGACAGGTTGGCAAAGAGGACCTTTCTTTGTAGATATAAATCTCTGGCTACGTGACTTTTGGATTAGCAAATATTTATTGAGCAACAGTATGCCTAAGGCACTTTGTTGGGCCACAGAAACGGATTCAAAGTTAACTCAGATTCTCCTCCTTTTTCGGGAAATAAATATCCTCATTTCTCATGACTCATACCAAATGCAAGCATGAACATGTAAACCAGCTTTGGCCCAATTTCTATTGTGAGGACCAAGAAATTATTTTTCAAGTCAGTTTCACAAGGTATTCAAAACCCTAAACCATCCATATGAAAGCCCTAGGAAGATAACGTCATCCTTGATTCACCAGCAGAGGCGTTTGCTATTGATTTACTTACCTAATGGCTGGGGTTTTCATTCCAAGGAGGAGAGCTGGCTTGATCCAAATCAATCTTATATATATAAATTTGTTAAAGTTCATCAAGGTCACAAACTCTGACTTATTCTTTCAAAAATTCCATTAATTCCAGGGTGACTCAAATCTGTTCAAAGGACCACACGGAGACAATTGTCCATGCTGTGAGGATGCCCTCAGCAGTGAAGAAGACAGTGAGTGACCCTGTCTGTTTTGTATCCCCGCTGTGGTCCAGTACGTAACACATAAACCCTGTCTGCACTGTATCCCTATAGCGGTCTAGTACCTAACACATTAACTGTCCCTCAATAGTGTTGAATATTTGATTGCATTAAACATGAAAGTGACAGTCTCATATATATTTGGTGATGTGTAAGATCACTTTGTAAGTTATAAGGTTAATTTCATACATGCACCTGTGATCCTTTAAGTTACTATCATATATCATAGAAAGGCCTGATATAAAAGAATTTAGCATAGTACGTGGCACATGGTAGGATCTCAATAAACATTTGTTTTCATACTCCATTTTCTTTGCTGGGGAGGGGACCCTTTCTTTTAATGGATGCGAGTCACTGTCCTGGTCCTATCTTATGGTAAGATCTTTCATTGGGCTGGTCTTCAAAGTTCCATCAAAATGCTAGTCTCCTTTTCTGTCATATCAGAAATGGCAACTGAGATAGTCTGAACTTGATCTTTGTCTAGTTCCAGAGGTAGAAGATCCCAAAGTGAAATGCCTACATGGATCGGGCAGGTAATAAAATAAATCAGGATAGAGTAGAACAATGGAAAGGGGTGGGGCCTATGATGGACTCAAGACTATATTCCCTATCTAGGGAGGATATTCGTGTGTGTGTGTGTGTGTGTGTGTGTGTGTGTGTGTGTTTAAACAACACTGTACTATCAAATTCTGGACAATATAAAACCCACCCCTGCACACTATACTCCTGCAATACTAAAATCATTGCAGTCCCCTAAGAAATCCTTGACATCTTCTCTGGCCCTTATGTAGGCAATGCTCTCTGCTTGGGTACTCTTCCCTACCTCCTTCCCCCTTCACTAGACCAACTCATATGCAGACCTTCTCTAATTCTCAAGGCTGAATAGGGGACTCCATGCAGGGCTCCTAGACCAATTGCTGGTTTACTTTATCACTTGTTGCACTGTATCCTCCTTGAAGGCAAAGTACTTGGCATAGAGTAGGTACTCAAAAAATATCTGCAGGATGAATGAATGCATGCATGAGTAAATAAACAAATACATGAAGGTGGCCCCTTTTCTCATTCTTCGGTCTAATCCCATCCTATCTATAGGCACAAGATAAAGTGTGAAAATAAAAGGTTAGTAATAAAGGTTCATTGGTTCACTTGGGAACACAATTAACAAAAGTAGAAAGGGAGTCAGATAATGACCCATTTATTTAGTTTATTTATTTTGAGAGAGAGAAAGAGAGAGAGAGAGAGAGAGAGAGAGAGCAGGGAAGGGGCAGAGAGAGAGGGAGAGAGAGAATCTCAAGCAGGTTCCACACCATCAGCACAGAGCCCAACATGGGGCTCAAACCCATAAACTGTGAGATCATGGCCTGAGCCGAAACCAAGAGTCAGCCATTTAACCAACTGAGCCACCCAGGTGCCCCAGATAATGACCTTTTAAAAAGCTGACTTCAGGGGCGCCTGGGTGGCTCAGTCGGTTAAGCATTCAACTTCAGCTCAGGTCATGATCTCAGGGTCTGTGAGTTCAAGCCCCGCATGGAGGTCTGTGCTGACAGCTCAGAGCCTGGAGCCTGCTTTGGATTCTGTGTCTCCCTCTCTCTCTGCCCCTCCCCCATTCATGCTGTGTCTCTCTCTGTCTCAAAAATAAATAAACGTTTAAAAAAAAAAAAGAGTACATTATTTCTTAGCTGCAATTATTATCCTAATACATCCAGAAAAAGGAAAAGTCTTCCAACATCAGCCTGAAGGGAGAAAACATATGTTTGCTTTACACCAATGACTCTACCACTTGTATCACCTGGGATCAAAAGAAATAATGAGGGGCGCCTGGGTGGCTCAGTCGGTTAAGCATCCGACTCTTGATCTCAGCTCAGGTCATGATCTCGCAGGTTAGTGGGTCTGAACCCCACATTGGGCTCTGTGCTGACAGTGCGGAGCCTGCTTAGGATTCTGTCTCTCCCTCCCTCTCTCTCTGCCCCTCCCCCACTCGTTCTTTCTCTTTCTCTCTGTCACCCAAAACAACTAAGTAATCTTTGAAAAAAAAAAAAAAAAGGAAACAATGAGAAATAATTAGTGTTGTCAACACCAGCTTTCCATGCAGCAAAGATAACCTATTTTAGTTACACAATAGTTTGTATTAAATGATCCCAGTTTGGGCTAGGGGAAAGGAAAGGAGACTATCTCGAGCTGTTACTATATGTCTGTGTCCATGCATCTATATATCCGTGCACTGGAATGTCATTCTGGATTTTCCTCATTCAAAGCACCCATGCTGAAAGGTAACCCAGAAACTTATTTTTAACAGAGACCAGTTGTTGATGTAATAAAACTCCCGCTGTGGGTTAGATGACAATTTATTTTCAAATTAAATAGTAAAAAATGTTTCCATTTTCCTATCTCCCTACCTGGTAAGCGGAGTTGTATTTTCATTTAAAACTTTTCCTTAAGTCAGGGTACAACCCCCTTCCCTCTGCTCTGGGTCATGTGAGGCTGGCATGCTTTTCAGTTGCCACACTGAGGAACATGCAGAGAGTGAGGGAAGTATTTAAGAAAGAAGACATTTGGTTTTACTAAGTGGTTACCCCATGAAATTAATTGGTAAGTTTATCGATCTGTTCAGCTCAGTTTCTGTGATGTGTGACCTAGGAGGTGGCAGGAAATAGGTAATAGAAGGAACGGGATCACTGCTAGTTCTTGGGCACACAGTGAACTGCTTTCCCCCATCCACCCTTTATTGTTCATGACACAGGACAATTATTTCTATTTTTTGTTTGTTGGTTGGTTTTTCAGTTAAAAGAGACCCAGAGAGAAGATATATAGACACAGAGATCAATGGAACAAAACAGAAACTCCAGAAATAGATTTATGTAAATACAGCCAGCCATTTGACCCTTGACAAAACATAAACACCATTCAGTCGAGGAAAGATAATTCTTTTCAACTAATGGGTATTGGAACAATAAGTCATCCATAAGGGAGGAAAGAAACCTTAATAAAAAGTTCACACCTTGCAAAAAGAAAGATTAACTCAAAATGGATCATACGTCTAAATGATAAACAAAACAATAAAGGTTTTAGAAGAAACATATGATAAATTCTTGCGACATGGAGTTAGGCAAAGAGATCTTAGAAATGACACCAAATAGATGATCCATAAAAAAAAAAAAAAAAAAAAAGGATAAACTAGACTTCATCAAATTTAAAAACTTTTGTTCTTCCAAAGAGAATGAAGAGACAAGCTGTGGACAAGGAGAATATATCTGAAGACTACCTATCCCACAGTGGACTTACATCCAGAATATACAAAGAGTTCTCAAACTCAACAGTAAAAAAGCAAATAACACAATTAAAAAAATGGGTAAGGGACTAAAAGAGACACTTCACCAAGGAGCATATAAGGATGACAAGCGCATGAAAAGCTAGTCGACATCATCAACTATTAGAAGCATGCAAATTAAAAATACATAAGATACCATTACTTACATACCTATTTGAATGGCTAAAAAGAATACAATTCCAAGTGCTGACAAGTACACAGGCAACTGCAACACCATACGTTTCAGATGGGAATGTGAAATGGTACAGCCACCCTGGAAAATGATCTGGTAATTTCTCACACGGTTAAATATCAATTTCACGCCCAACAATCCCACTGCTAGGTTTATAGCCCAGGGAAATGAAAACTTGGTTTATATAAAAACCTGTATGTGAACATTTACAGCAATTATATTTGATAGTCAAAAGCTGTTGGAGTCAAAGCTCTTCAACAGGTGAATGGCTAAATAAACTATGTGACCTCCACACCATAGGCAACTATGCAACAATAAAAAGCAACAAACTACTGATACACATAACACAGATGAATCTTAAAAACACAATGCTGAGTGAGAGAACCCAATACCAAAAGGTGACATACCATATGATCCTATTTTTTTGCCATTCTCAAAAATCCTCAAAGAAAGATCAAGCTATAATGGTGGAGAACAGATCAGTGGTTGGCAGGGTGTTTGGGGTGAGGCGAGGATGTGACAACAAGCAGACGGCTGAGGGAACTTTTTGGGATGGGGGAACCGTTCTGTATCCCAATGTTGGTGGGGTTTTCATGAATCCATATATGTGTTAAAATTCATAGAAGTTTTCACCAAAAAAGTGTTACCACAGATAATTTTTTTAAATTTATTTTGAGAGAGAGAGAGAGCACGCTCATGCCAGTGAGCAGGGTAGGGGCAGAGAGAGAGGGAGAGAGAGAATCCCAAGCAGGCTCCACACCATCAGTGCAGAGCTGGATGTGGGGCTCAATCTCACAAACCGTGAGATCATGACCTGAGCCCAAACCAAAAGTCAGACACTCAAGTGACTGAGCCACCCAGGCTCCCCACCATAGATCATTTTAAAATAAAGAAACCCAATGATATTGATTGTAATGAAAATAAAATCAAGTTACCAGATTTCTCAGAATATATTGTGTTATTTTATTGAAAAAAATTAAGTATTGTGAGAAGTAATTGAATACTGCCTTTAAAAAAAAAAAGACCTTTTTTTTTTTAAAGAGAGTTTTAGGTTCACAGAAAAGTTGAGAGGAAGGAACAGAAATTTCCCATGTACCCCATGCACAGCCTCCCCCCATTACCAACACCTTCCCATGCACAGCCTCCCCCATTACCAACACCTGCCACCAGATTATTACATTTGTGCAGCTGATGAACCTCATTATCACTCAAAGTTCGTTATCACCCAAAGAGTGCTATCTCTTCAGTGTTGTTGAATTTGATTTTGCTGATTTTTTAATTTTTTAGTTGTTGACCTAGGGTTTTACAACTAATTCAAATCTACTTTCAAATAACACGGTACCACTTTACGGGTGGTCTGAGTACCTTACAATAACAAAATAATCTTGACTCCTTCCTCCCATCCCATCTATCCCTGCTGTCGTTGCTATCATTCATTTTACTCGTATACAAGAATACATAAGTAGTAATATACATCCAATACGCATAAGCATACACAATTGAATACACTATTATTTTGAACAAACCATTTTCTGTTAACTCAATTCATAAGAAAAATAAAAGTTTTAACCAATATTGTTAAAATGTCCATACTACCCAAAGCAATCTACACATTTCATGCAATCCTTATCAAAATACCAACAGCGTTTTTCACAGAACTAGAACAATTTTAAAATTTGTACAGACCCACAAAAGACCCCAAATAGCCACAATAATCTTGAAAAAGGAAAGCAAAGCTGGAGACATCACAATTCCAGACTTAAGTTGTATTACAAAGCTGTAGTCATTAAAAAGTATGGTACTGGCACAAAAACAGATACATCGATCAGCAGAACAGAAAGAAAAACCCAGAAATGAGCCCACGATTATATGGCCAATTAATCTTCCGCAAAGCAGGAAAGAACATCTAATGGGAAAGACTGTCTCTTGAACAAATAGTGTTGGGAAAACTAGACAGCTACGTGCAACAGAATGAAACAGGACCAATCTCTTTTACCATACATAGAAACAAACTCAAAATGGATTAAAGACCTAATTGTGAGACCTGAAACCATAAAAGCCCTTGAAGAGAGCACAGGCAGTAATTTCTCTGACGCTGGCCATAGCATTGGTCTCCTGAAGCAAGGGAAAGAAAAGTAAAAATAAACTATTGGGGGCACCTGGGTGGCTCGTCAGTTAAGCATTTGATTCTTGATTCTGGCTCAGGTCATGATCTCACAGGTTTGTGGGCTCTAGCTGCACTGATGGCATGGAGCCTGCTTGGAATTCTCTCCCTCTCTCTGCCCCTCCCTTGCTTGTGTGTGCACACGTGCTCTCTCTCAAATAAACTTTAAAAAACTAAAAAAATAAACTACTGGGACTACATCAAAAAGCTTCTGCACAGCAAAGGAAATAATCAATAAAACTAAAAGGCAAACTATGGAATAGGAGAAGATATTTACAAATGGCATATTTGATAAAGGGTTAGTATCGAAAATATAGAAAGAACTTATACAAGTCAACACCCAAAAACAAATAATTCAATTAAAAAATGGGCAGAAGACATAAATAGACATGTCTCCAAAGAAGGCATCAGGGAAATACAAATCAAAACTACATGAGATATCACCTCACACTTGTCAGAATGGCTAAAATCAACAACAGAAGAAAAACGGGTATTGGCGAGGATGTGGAGAAAGGGGAACCCTCTTGCACTCTTGCTAGGAACACAAACTGGTGTAGCTACCATGGAAAACAGTAGGGAGGATCTTCAAAAATTTTTAAATAGAACCACTTTACGATTCAGCAATCGCACCACTAGGTATTTACCTGAAGAATAGAAAAATACTAATTCAAGGGGATATGTGCACCCCAAAGTTTACAGCAGCATTATTTACAATAGCGAAGACATAGAAGTAGCCCAAGTGTCCATCGATTGATGAATGGATAGAGAAGATATGGTAGCATACACAATGGAATATTATTCAACCATAAAAGTGAATGAAATCTTGCAATTTGCAACGATGTGGATGGAGCTAGAGCATTATGCTAAGCAAAATAAGTCAGAGAAAGACAAATAGCATATGATTTCACTCATGTGGAATTTAAGAAACAAAACAAATAATCACAGGGGGAAAAAAGAGACAAACCAAGGAACAGACTAGTAACTATACGGAACAAACTGATGGTTACCAGAGAAGGTGGGAGATGGGTAAAATCGGTGATGGGGATTAAGGAGTGCACTTATGGTGATGAACACTGGGTGGTGTATGTAAGTGTTCAATCGCAATACTGTACAGCTGAAATTGTTATTACATTGTATGTTACCTAACTGGAATTTAAATAAAAACCGAAAAAAATTAGAAACAAAAAGAAAAGAAAGTGAAAAGCTTTTATTTTACCTTCTTCAATCCTCTTTTTTCTTAATGTAGATCCAAGTCTCTGACCTATATTCTTTTCCTTCTCTAAAGAACCTCTTTTACCATTTCTTGCCAGGCAAGTCTACTTGGCAATGTTTTCTCTCAATTTCTGTTGGTCTGAGAATGTGTTTCTTCTTCACTTTTGAAGGATAATTTCATAGGGTACAGAACACAAGGTTGGTGGTTTCTATTCTCCCAATGCTTTTAATACTTCACCCCACCCTTTCTTTGTTTGCATTATTTCTTTTTTAAAAAATTTTTTTAAATGTTCATTTATTTTTGAGAGACAGAGAGAGAGACAGAGAGAGAGAGAGAGAGAGAGAGAGAATGATATCAGGGAGGGGCAGAGAGAGAGAGAGGGAGACACAGAATCCGAAGCAGGCTCCAGGCTCTGAGCTGTCAGCGCAGAGCCTGACACGGGGCTCAAACCCATGAGCTGTGAGATCGTGACCCGAGCTGAAGTCGGACACTTAACTGAGTCACCCAGGCACCCCTGTTTGCATCATTTTTGAGAAGTCAGAGATAATTCTTACCTTTGTTCCTCTGTAGATCGGTGTTTTTTTCCCTTCTTGAAGGATTTTTTTCATTATCTTTGATTTTCCTGTTATTTAAATATGCTATGCCTAGATGCAGTTTTTGATTGGTTTGGTTTGCTTTGGTTGGCATTTGACACTGAACAGACTTGGTGTTCTCTGAGTATCCTGGATCTGTGTTGGGGCCCCTGCCATTTAATTGGGAGGATTCTCAGTATCGTTGTTTCAAATATCTCTTCCGCTTGTTCTCTGTTTCTTCTGGTGCTCTCATTACATATATGCTTACTTTTGTGGTTGTCCTACGGTCGTTAGGTGTTTTGTTCTGTGTTTTACGATCTTTGTTCTCTTTGCTTTTCAGTTTCGGAGATTTCTGTTGAGATAGCGTGACACTCACAGATTCTCTCCTCGGTGTGTTCAGCCTATCATAAGCACCTCAGAGTTAAGTCTTCATTTCTCTTTACGTGGTTTTTATCTCTGGCATTTCTTTTTGGTTCTTTCTCAGGATTTCCACCTCTACATACACTGCTTATCTGTTCGCATATGCTGTCTCCTTTATCCACTAAAGCCCTTTACATATTAACCACAGTTGTTTGTAACTTCCTATCTAACATTTCCAACATCCCTTGTCATGTCTGATGCTAACTGTGATTTTTGTCTTTTCATATGCCTTGTACATTTTCCTTGACAGTTGGACATTCTGGGTAAAAGAAACTGCTGGAAATAGGCCTGAAGTAAGGTGGTGCTGGGACATGGGATGGGGGGGGGGGGGGGTTGGGGGGGGGAGGGGGATGAGGAGCCTTCCCTAGTCCCATGATTAGGGTTGCAGACTTTTAGTGAGTCTGTGCCCCTGGACTGTGAACTTTTAGTGTTCTTCCATTTTCTCTTCTCTCCTAAAGTGAGATAGGAGTTGGCTATTTTTCCTTCTTCCCCATGGAGGGTTAAAGCTGACTGGGGTTGAGAATTTCCCTTCTCTCAAGTCAGTTTTGGTAAGTCCCCTGCAGCTTTGGCTTTGGTTAACTAGTTTCTGCTAAAGGCGGGCCTTTTCAGAAAGAACAGCTTGCTTGGGTATATTTAAAAATGGTTCCTTCTCCCTCCCCCGCAGGAAGTGCCAGGATATTTTTTTCTGGTAATTACTGTGAGGATCTGGTAGAGAGCCGAGAGGTAAATCTCACAAAATTGTGGAGGCCTCTCATGACTGGGCCCCTGGAGTTTTTATCTCAGAATTCTCCGCACTGAACCTCTAGCAATGTGCCCCACCACCCTGCCGCTGATTCCCAGGGGGGATTCTTTCTCTGTGTTTCTGCTCTGCTAAGCAGGGGCGCTCTGTATTCACCTCGCTCTTCAATTTGGAGGGCAGTGGTCTGCCTGTGGCATGTTCACGCTTACGAATCCGAGAAGAGTTGTTGATTTTTCAGTCTGTTCAGCGTTTTACTACTTAGGATGGCGTGGCGACTCCCAAGCTCCTTACGTGTGGAATAAGAGACCAGACGTCCAATAGTGTCTGTTTAGAACTCTCATTGTTAGATCTCATATACTAATTATTAAAATGCCAGTGATGGTTTTAAACTTTAAAATCAGACAGCTAACAAGTCAGATTGAAATAATTAAGTCTAATATTATGAGTGAAAGATCAGGAGGGTCATTCTGGACATGTGTATGTCCTATTACTACCTTGGACGGTGGCCTTTCTGAATAATACATTTTAATAACCAGGTGTACTGGAATTTTTTGAAGAGTGTGTAGGAGGAAGGAGAAGGGGGGAGAAAAATACAAAATGAAGTTGACAGTTGTTATTTTGGGATGGTGGAATAATTATGGGCTTTTTTGGTGTGAATTTGTTTTTATATATTTTCTACAATGAGCATATGTTATTTATAATCAGAAAAAAAGGTGTAAATGCTACAAATGCTATGTAAAATAAAACACTCATTTTTTAAAATTTTATTTTTATTTTAGAGAGCGAGCGAGCAGGGGAGAGTGGCAGAAGGACAGAGAGAGAGAGAGAGAAAGAAAGAGAATCCCAAGCAGGCTCCACGCTGAGCACAGAGCCTGATGAGGGGCTCGATCTCACAAACCATGGGATCATGACCAGAGCCAAAATCAAAAGTCAGCATCGCAACCTACTGAGCCATCCAGGTGCCCCTAAAACACTCATTTCTTGATACTTTCTTTATATTTGCTTTCTAGTTTTGCCAATATTATTCTGCATAATTAGAGAACAGATTCAGGATACCTGAGTGGCTCAGCCGGTTAAGCATTTGACTTCAGCTCAGGTCATGATCTCATGGTTCATGGGTTCAAGCCCAGTGTCGCGCTCTGTGCTGACAGCTCAGGGCCTGGAGCCTGCTTTGGATTCTGTGTCTCCCTCTCTCTGCCCCTCCCCAGCTCACTCTCTGTTTCTCTCTCAAAAAATAAATTAAAACAAAATTAAAACAAAAAAAATAGATTCAATTTTGTAAAAGTTTTAAAGTAGGGAAATATTGGCACAACTGTAAAGTACATATTTCTGTGCTGATTTTCTTTATTAAGATGTATCATGCTGAGGCAGGAAAGATATAAAAAAAACGTAAAAATATATGTATGTCGGAGGCTTAAGAGAACATTCGTAAATCATTTTGTAGTACACCTCTATCTTTCAAGGTAGCTATACAATTTCAAGGGCAAGCATCTGACAGAAATAGTTGCAAGTACATTGGAAAATTTTAAAAGGATCTTCAGGGGCGCGTGGGTGGCTCAGTCTGACTTCAGCTCAGGTCATGATCTCATGGTTCGTGGGTTCAAGCCCCACATCAGGCTCTGTGCTGACAGCTCGGAGCCTGGAGACTGCTTCAGATTCTGTGTCTCCCTCTCTCTCTCTGCCCCTACCCCACTTGCACTCTGCCCCCCTCTCTCTCTCTCTCTCAAAAATAAATGAACATTAAAAAAAGTTTTTAAAGAATCTTCAGACCACACAGTCAAACTCATCGTGCTCTGCTGGGTACCAACAATGCAAAGATCCTACTGATTCCATAGGCTCCTTCCTTAGGTAAAGTTTGAGAGTCAAAGCCAAAGTATAAAGAATGACATCATCAGCCCTGTCCTGATGGGGCATGTCCCAGCTGGCCCAGACAGAAATTGCTGCAGGGAATCACGGAGAGGAAGGCCAAGAACACACTGAGGAGGTGAGAGCTATGAAAGGAAGGTGGGAGGAACTATCTTAAGCCAGGGATACCATCCTGGCACTGGCATAGAGACATTGTCAGGGACCGTGGTCAGAGAAGTCAATCTGGAGGATGCCTGACTAGTCTGGAGAGATTACATAAGGCACTGAATTCAAAGCTAAGATATTTTTATTTTTCTCTGTAGGCAGTGGAGAGCCTTTGAAGGATTGTGAACAATACATTGATATGATAGAGATTGTTCTTTTGAGGCATTTGGATGCCTCAGTTGGTTAAGCATCTGACTTTGGCTCAGATCATGACCTCAAGGTTCATGAGTTCGAGCCCCGTATCAGGCTCTGTGCTGACGGCTTGGAGCCTGGAGTCTGCTTTGGATTGTGTCTCCCTCTCTGTCTGCCTCTCCCCTGCTGGCTCTCTGTCTGTCTCTCTCTCAAAAAATAAATAATAACATTAAAAAGAATTTAAAAAAATTGTTCTTTAAAGTGACTTACTTTGCAACTAGTTGTCTGTGGGATTATCCACCTCTACTAGCCGGTTAGCCTTGCAGGCAGAGATTGTGTGTCTGGTTCGCTGTTGTCATGGGACTCAGAACTGATATTAGACACTTCAACACCCTCTGTGCAAATCGGAGAAGGGTGGCCCCTTCCCTGGTCCTGCAAAGCTAATGTATGGTGAGCTGGCCACACCTGCATTAGCAAGATCTTCCAGGCAGAAGCAGTCCACACAAGGCTTCACGGGCTGGTGAGAAGAGCTAGATTTCAGTCCCACTCGCCCCTCCCTCAGGTATCCTTGTGCAGTAGACCACCTAGCATTAGCTGAAGACACTGAGAAGCTACACGCAGGGGACTAGTGCAGAAGTGATCCCACTAGGCAGTGAGCCAGGGTAATGGCAGTGGGGTTAGAAAGAAGAGGAGAGGTCTAAGCGGCACGTACACTCTCCAACACTTTGACTGGAAGGCTGCTCTGAGAGATCCTGGGTAGTATGTGTCATAAGCATGGGCCTTTCTTAAAAATTTACTCCATTCAGCTCCTCAGTGACACCTCTACCAGCAAACTCTGTTTTCAAAGTCTTGTGTGAAGGCGAAGGCTTCTCCATAGATTGGCCCTAGTCTCCTCTAGTCTCATTTGGGGGTGTTCAAGCGTGAGAGCTTACTCAGGAAGCTTTGGTTTTTCTTGAGTTAATAGTGCTTACACATACCTGTCCTCCTGCTGTCTTAGAAAGAAGCTGTGAAGAATGTTAAACAACTGGTTGGCAATAATATTCTGGTGGTGGAAAGGACAGAGTGGGGGTGGGGAGAGAGGTTATTTCCCTTATGAGTTTCTGGTCATGAAGACCACTTCTATCAAAGTGAGGCCCACCCGAACCGCAGACCACTCAAAGTCTACTATCCCAGAATCACTTGTTTGCCTTGTGGCATTTCTGGTGGTTCCATCCTGCTCTCCTTCACTGGTGCTTCCTCTTTCACTGAACATCTCTTTGTCAGAGTTCCTTCTGGCATCGTCTTGTGTTTTGTTCTGCACTTACTTTACATGTCCACTCAGCGGTCCTATCCACTCCCATGATGCCCCAAATGTCCCACTGCCGTGACTCCCACTGATGATCTCCAGCTCATGCCGCTCTTCCAAACACCAGACCTTATAGCATCTTGATCATTTGACATTGCCTTCTAGATTTCTTGAAGATTTCTTAAAATCAACATAACCAAAACCGAACTGGTTACTTTTCATGTTTCATCGTAAAAGTAATATATTCTCATAGTAACAAGTGAGACCATTTGAAATAGGAATATAAAAAGGAAAAAGGAATCTCTACATCACTACTACATTTGTACATGCATATAATTTATGTTCGTTTCTGGTGTTTCTTAAAAAAAAAAAAAAAAAAAAAAAAAAAGACTACATACGCTCTCTCTGCATCTTGCCCCCTAACAGTGTAGTGTAGAAATTCCCACCCCCTTGCCCTACCACATTTACTAGTATAGACAGGATTCACTCTTTAAATAGCTGTATAGTAGTCCATGGTGTAAGTGTGCGAGAGTTTACTCCACTTCTTTTTTTTAACTTTTTAATGTTTATTTCTTTTTTGAGAGAGAGGGACAGAGACGGAGACAGAATGTGAGTGGGGAGGGATGGAGAGAGAGGGAGACACAGAATCTGAAGCAGGCTCCAAGCTCTGAGCTGTCAGCACAGAGCCCGACGTGGGGCTCGAACCCAGACCGTGAGATCATGAACTGAGCCGAGGTTGGATGCTTAACCAACTGAGCCACCTGGGTGCCTCAGGTTTACTCTACTTCTGATGGGCATTTCCCTTGTTTCGAGGTTTCCCTGAAAACAATTCATCTGCAATTCATCTATATCTTTCAGTAGTCTAGAATGGCTTAAGTAATATAAGAAACATCTTTTCTTCAAAGCTTAGATACAACTCAGCTGCCAAAGCATTCTGGCCTGGTCTGGTCCTTTTAAAAGGGAAAAATCTCCATTTTGAACATCTCCCAAGGCTACTGATATGTTTAATTTTTCTGCCTCTTCTAGGGTCAGTGTTGGCAGTTTACATTTGACTCAAAACAGGAAGAAAAGGAAAAATAAAATAAGATAAAAACAGAGATGGGGGGCAAACCATAAGATACTCTTAAGTAGAACAAACAGGGTTGCTGGAGGGGAGGTGGGGGAGGATGGGCACTGAGGAGGGCACTTGTTGGGATGAGCACTGGGTGACATATGTAAGTGATGAATCACTAAATTCTACTCCTGAAACCAATATTACACTATATGTTAACTAACTCGAACCTAAATTAAAAAAAAAATCATCCATTCCATCCATTTTCAAGTTTACTGCCACAGACTTTTATATAATAGTGTTCCTTTATGATCATTTTCATCTCTTTCATACTAAATTCTTGACACTTCTCTCAAATCTGCTTTTTGTCCAGTTTTATGGAGACCAGGAAGAGGAACCACTACCATCCCCAAATTTAAGTCATCTTTGACTCTTTCCTGTCCTTCACCTTCCACATTTAATCTTCCATTCAGCTCTGCCCACCTCCAAAATAGCTCTTGGGTCCATCAACCCAATCTGGACCACAAATGCCATTGCTCCTCCATATCACCATCACATCTTTCCTGGACTATTCCAGTATAAATCATCCCTCCACTTCCTCACTTGTACCTCAGCACCATTTCCACACTGGGGTGAGCAATCTTTTTTTTCTTTTCTTTTTTTTAAGGAGGGGAAAAACCCAATTTTTATTACAGGTATAGGTATGGGAGCCCCAAAGAGAGGTGAGACTCCTGGGGTGAGCAATCTTAAAATTCCCATTGGATCATATCACTCTTCTGCTGAAACTCTTGCATGAAATTGCCTTTTTTTTTTTTAGTTTATTTATTTATTTTGAGACAGAGTGTGAGTGGGGGAGAGGCAGAGAGAGAGAGAGAGAGAGAGAGAGAGAGAGAGAGAATGAATCCCAAGCAGTCTCCAGAACCTGACCTAGGTCTTGATCCCACAAACTTTGAGATCATGACCTGAGCCTAAATCAAGAGTCAGATACTTAACCAAGTGAGCCACCCAGGCACCCCTGGAATTGCATTTTTAAGGTAAGTTCCAAAGTCCTTTCTTATGCGTAGGATCCTGTGTGACCAGATTCCTGCCTACTTCTCAACTCTCACTTCTCACTATTCTTCTCCCCTATTCCGGTAAAATTTTAGTCCCAAAGACCTTTTCTTATTTCTCTAAAAGCACCAAGCTGGAAAGGATGGCTTATTTAATAAATGCTGGTGTAAAAACTGGCTCTCCATCCTGCAGAAAATAAAGATTTCTTCACCCTACCTCACACCATATTTTTAAGGTAAAATAAATTCAAATTTCTTAAATCTTGAACCAAATTTTAAGAGAATATATGTATAACCTACGAATTGGGTTCCAACCAAGAAACCCAGAAGCTATATAAGAAAATACAGATATATTTGATGATACAAACATCAAAACTAATCATGTGAACAAAGGCACCACAAAAAAGCTAACAAGATAAATAATAGTTTGGGATAAAATATTCACAAGGTAAATGGAAAAAATAAAGGTCACACTATATGTGTTAACAAAGAGCTCTTACAAATGATAAGAAAAAGACAAATATTCCAATAGAAAATATAGGCAAAGGAAAATAAAAGGAGAATCTCTCTCTCTTCCTCTCAGTGTTCCCTTCTGAAACATTGTCAGCGTAAGTATGAATCATTACCTTTTTGGAAAATATTCTGACAATATCTATCAAAATTTTAAAAATATATCCCAGAGGGGCATCTGTGGCTCAGTTGGTTGAGCGTCTGACTCTTAATTTTGTCTCAGGTTCTGATCCCAGTTGTGACAGTGAGCACCACTTTGGGCTCCGTGCTGAACATGGAGACTGCTTGGGATTTCTCTCCCTCTCTTCACCCTTCCCCTGCTCATACACACACACGTTCACTCTCTCTCTCTTTCAAAATAAATGAACATTTAAATATGTAATATATATATCCCAGAAATCTCACCCTTAAGAATCCAACCCAAAGAAATAATCATAAGAATATCAGATACAAGTAATAATGATGATACCACCAATAATAATAGTTGACATTTATTAAATACATTTCATATGCCAGGTACTGTTATAACTATTTTACAAATAGTATGCCACTTTATCTACATGGCAACCCAATGAGGTAAGTGTTATCATTATTTCCCTTTTACAAGTGAACTAGAAAAGGATGTATATAATAGTGTTATTTATAATGGAGACACAGGGATTGCCTATCAATGGTGGAATGGTTGAATAGAATGTGACCATCCAGAGGCACCTGGGTGGCTCAGTTAAGTGTCTGACTTCCGCCCAAGTCATGATCTTATGGTTGGTGAATTGAGCCCCATATCTGGCTCTGTGCTGACAGCTCAGAGTTTGGAGCCTGCTTCAGATTCTGTGTCTCCCTCTCTCTCTGACCCTTCCCCTCCCCCGCTCATGCTCTGTCTCTCTCTCTCTAAAAAACAAAAAAAACATAGGGGCACCTGGGTGGGTCAGTTGGTTAAGCGTCTGACTTCGGCTCAGGTCATGATCTCATGGTTCTTGAGTTTGAACCCCGCGTCGGGCTCTGTGTTGACAGTCCAAAGCCTGGAGCCTGCTTCGGATTCTGTGTCTCCCTCTCTCTCTGCCCCTCCCCTGCTCATGCTCTGTCTCTCTCTGTCTCTCAAAAAATAAACAAACATTAAAAAAAATTTTTTTTTTAAATAAACATAAAAAAACTTTTTTTTAAATGTGACCATCCATATTATATGATAGTGTGCGACTATTTGAAAGAATGATTTGGATTAGTGGTTCTGAATCTTGGCTAAATACAGAATCATTTGGGGAGCATTTGAAAAACACAGATGCGTGGACCCAACTCCAAACCAATAAATCAGCAGCATCTGGGGGCAGTATGTGTGTGTGTGTGTGTGTGTGTGTGTGTGTGTGTGTGTGTGTGTATATATATATATGGCGCAAACACAAACATGGAAAATGTTTGGAAATATACAGGTGTGGTTGTTATTAGTTAAGAAATGGGGTACAAATGGCCCACAAGTCCAGGACAGAGAGAGAGGAGGCAGAGACAGGATGGGAAGAAAGTAAAAAAGAAAGACAGGCTTTAAACTGAAGTTTACCATACAAAACAGCATATATTCTCGTAATAGTTATCTCAAGGAAGCGAGATTTTAGGTAATTTTTAATACTTTAATGCATAAAATACATATCCTATAAGCATGCATCATTTTTATAATCAGAAAAAGCTTTCACAGCTTATGAAAGAAATTGAAGAAGATACAAAGAAATGGAAAAACATTCTGTGCTCATGGATTGGAAGAATAAATATTGTTAAAATGTCAATACTACCCAAAGCAATCTACACATTCAATGCAATCCCAATCAAAATTGCACCAGCATTCTTCTCCAAACTAGAACAAGCAATCCTAAAATTTGTATGGAACCACAAAAGACCCCGAATAGCCAAAGTAATTTTGAAGAAGAAGACCAAAGTGGGAGGCATCACAATCCCAGACTTTGGCCTCTACTACAAAGCTGTAATCATCAAGACAGCATGGTATTGGCACAAAAACAGACACATATACCAATGGAATAGAATAGAGACTCCAGAAGTGGACCCACAAATATATGGCCAACTAATCTTTGACAAAGCAGGAAAGAATATTCAATGGAAAAAAGCCTCTTTAACAAACGGTGCTGGGAAAACTGGACAGCAACATGCAGAAGAATGAAACTAGACCTCTTTCTTACACCATTCACAAAAATAAACTCAAAATGGATGAAGGACCTGAATGTGAGACAGGAAACCATCAAAACCCTAGAGGAGAAAGCAGGAAAAAGCCTCTCTGACTTCAACCGCAGCAATTTCTTACTCGACACATCTCCAAAGGCAAGGGAATTAAAAGCAAAAATGAACTATTGGGACCTCATCAAGATAAAGAGCTTCTGCACTGCAAAGGAAACAATCAACAAAACTAAAAGGCAACTGATGGAATGGGAAAATATATTTGCAAATGACGTATTGGATAAAGGGCTAGTACCCAAAATCTATAAAGAATTTACCAAACTCCACATCTGAAAAACAAATAATCCAGTGAAGAAATGGGCAGAAGACATGAATAGACACTTTTCTAAAGAAGACATCCAGATGGCCAACAGGCACATGAAAAGATGCTCAACATCACTCCTCATCAGGGAAATACAAATCAAAACCACACTCAGATACCACCTCACGCTGGTCAGAGTGGCTAAAATGAACAACTCAGGAGATTACAGATGCTGGCGAGGGTGTGGAGAAACGGGAACCCTCTTGCACTGTTGGTAGGAATGCAAATTGGTGCAGCCACTCTGGAAAACAGTGTGGAGGTTCCTCAAAAAATTAAAAATAGATCTACCCTATGACCCAGCAATAGCACTGCTAGGAATTTACCCAAGGGATACAGGAGTGCTGATTCATAGGGGCACTTGTACCCCAATGTTTATAACAGCACTTTCAGCAATAGCCAAATTATGGAAAGAGCCTAAATGTCCACCAGCTGATGAATGGATAAAGATGTGGTTTATATATACAATGGAGTACTACTTGGCAACGAGGAAGAATGAAATCTGGCCATTTGCAGCAATGTAGATGGAACTGGAGGGTATTATGCTAAGTGAAATGAAGTCAGCCAGAGAAGGACAGATACCATATGTTTTCACTCATATGTGGATCCTGAGAAACTTAACAGAGACCATGGGGGAGGGGAAGGGGGAAAAATGTCACAGAGAGGGAGGGAGGCAAACCATAAGAGATTCTTGAGTACTGAGAACAAACTGAGGGTTGATGGGGGATGGGGGAGAGGGGAAAGTGGGTGATGGGCATTGAGGAGGGCACCTGTTGGGATGACCACTGGGTGTTGTATGGAAACCGATTTGACAATAAATTATATAACAAGAAAATGCTTTCACATTATCCTTCCCCCTCTGCCTGCTATGTGTTGCTCTTAGTTCACATAATGGCCTCTGCTGGAACAAGGTTCCTTTGATTATTTGCTGGCTGTTATCCCTGGGCCTGCAGAATTCCTTTGAGATGGATTTGTTCTCTCACACTCAACCCTGTCCCATTGTCCTTTGCTTCTAAAGCACTTAACACAGTTTGAAATTATTTGTATGGCTATTAGTCTGTCTCCCCCTCTAGAGTAGAAGCCACAAGAGGTCAGGGGCCAGGTCTGTTTTGCTCTCCATCAATTTCCCAGTGCCATGCCCACTGTTGGGCACATAGGGGGTCTCCAAAAAAAAAATCTTAGTAACCACTTGGCTCATTTCTCTGTATTTAATAACTTTCCATACATTCCTTCCTTGTGTTTTAATGAGATTTTGTGGTCTTTGATGTCTGGGACTGTGTCTTACACCTTTTTATTCTCTTGAAATCTCAACAGATCTGTCTGTGGGTGATTTGATGTGTTACTAACCCTTGTTTCCCTCCGGAGCATCACCATCTTCCCTTATATCATGCCCACGGCTGCTGTCACTTTCTCCTGCTGCTCTGGGAGAAAGATAAATTGGAATGAGTCCCAACCATCCCAGAGGCTTCCGTCCTTTTAAGTACACTTCAGCTCCTTTGATTATACTTTGATGGTCCTCAGCTGCCAAGTAAGTTACCGTTCCCTTTTTTTGTGAACTTCGCCCTCTCCAGCCCCCAGTGGTAGAGTTTCCCATCCCATCTTGGTATTAGCTGAATGATGTCCCTCGCAAATTCATATGTTGAATTCCTAACCCACAGTACCTCAGAATGTGACTGTATTTGAAGGCAGGACCTTTCAGGTGGCAGGTAATAAAATTAATCTGAGACATTTTGAGTGGGTCCCCAGTCCAATCTGACTGGCGTCCCTATAAGAAAAGGAAGACACAAGGATGCACCTACACAGAGGAAAGGCCATGTGAGGATACAGGAGAAGGCAGCCATCTGAAAGGAGTCTCAAAAGAAACCAACCCTACTGGCACCTCGATCTTGATCTTGGTCTTCTGGCCTCCAGAACCGTGAAAAAATTAATTTCATTGTTGAAGCCACCCAGTTGGTGGTATTTTGTTACGGCAGGTCTAGCAGACTAACACACTCACTTGGGTTTCCCACAGCTGGACAGAGACATCTTAGTGGCACCACCCTGTGTTGTCCTACCTCCTATCAGTCAACCAGTTGCCCTAGGAAGGGGGGAACAACCTTTCAGCTGATGTCTTCTGAAGGGTGAGTTTCTTGCTTCTCTGGGGTGGGTTTCTGATACTCTTTCTACCTCTCCCAGAAGTTGGGGACAGTGTTCCTCTTCACACAGGAGTTTCAATCTTAGGACCACAGGAAGCTCACTATGACCACTGTCCCAGCTTTATTATTTCTCTTCAGGAGGCCTATCAGGTAGTCTTCAAATGAGTCACCTGATGTTCAGTCTTGGTAACAGAGTTCTTGGTTTAGGCATCCAAATCAGGAATCTACTAAAGTTAAATCTTTCTTCTGAGCTTTCTCTCAGGGCTTTGGGAAACCAAGAAAGCCCACAAAGGCTACATTGGAGAGAATCTTTCCTTTGAGAAAGGAAAAACGTCTCAAAATACATGCTGGAGGCATCATCACCAAAAGGAACACTCAGACCCTACTTCTGTTCCACTACTCAGAAACCACAGTATTTGTTATTGAAACATGATTAAGGAGACCAAATTCCAAGGAGAACGAGGCGTTTTACCACAGGTTTATGGCGGTTTATAATCTACAGTCAATGTTGAGAAAATAAAATTTGGCTTTTTGGGTCCCGCCAATAAAAATGATCAAGGTTAAACCATCTAGACAAAACAATAACAATAATAAAAATAGAAAAAAAAATTAATGAAGTCTGAAATCTAAACATCTATGAGTCTTTATTTTTAAACATTTCATAAAGAAAAAAAACTCTTGGAACAAAGTGTCAAATGACTGGTACCATTCGAAACAAGTCTTACATTTGGCTGTAGTTCCTAAACTCATCATATAAACACTAAAAGTCTTTCATTACCAAGTCTCTGCCTCATATCTAAGCCTCCTTGGGGTCATGGGATAATGGAGTGAAGACAGAGACAGGTCTGATTTGCAGAACATAGTATATTTTTACTGACTTCATTTCACACTCTAGCATCAGGAAAGGAACACAATATTTCAAAGCCTATGCATTGGAAGGCTATGACAAAGTCCTATTAACAAAGGATACGTATGTCAAGTCCCCTTCTTCTGCACTGTAATACCTATCATGGCTACCTGCCAATTCATTCTCTCCCATTACCATGACAACCCCCATCATCATAAGCAGCCAGAACAACCCGGAAGTAAAGACTAAGTCTTTATCCCCAACTCATGTGACTTTATTTCAAACAATAATCTCGTTTTTCTGTAAGCTCTTGCCTTATTATGACATCAAGTAGCCAGTCACTAGCACTGGGGAGATCCAAGGGCTCTTGGGCTCTTGACATCTAGGACTGCTTAGATTCTGGTTTCCTCTTCAATAGCCCATTAAGAGTAAGATTAAATAAATCCTCAGTTTTCTAGCTCAATCAAATTATACCCCCATCATTAAATGAGACTAAAATGATCCAAGATAAAAGGCCACATTAAGCGACACTAGGCAACAAATAAACCACACAAAAAAGCCCTATCAGAAAGGAAATGGAAGAAACAGCATACAGGTCAACCCCATCTGTGGGGTTTTGTATCCCAGCTGGAGTGCCTTGAACAATTCACCATAACTTCTTTTGATTAATAATCTCTAGAAGCTTCCTAAACCAAAATGTCTGTTATAAATATTTCAGGTTCATTGAAATGATATAGTTAAAGATATAACAAACCATGGCTATAATTACTGGGGAATTATATTAGAGCTTTTCTCCACAAGCTGAGGACACAGTAATTATTCTTTGTATAGTTTGTAATCCTGAATTGGGTAAAAGCCAACTACTCCTAGAAAGACCGCTACGTAAAATAGAAGAATACATAACTGACAAATCTGTCTGCCATTTGAGGGCCTATCCATAGCTGGGTTTTAGTCTCTTGATAACTGAATTTTACATTTTCTCCCTTAAAGCCTTAAGTAAAGTCTGCAGATTAGTTGTGTGCATTTAAATGAAGCTGAACACTGAGAATGCTTTTCTTTACGTGAAACGTGGCACGACACTGAAAACTTGGCAAAATCATGGAAGAGAAATGAAAAGGGCCCATTTTAATAATGGGAGAAATAGAGACACTTAATTGTAATGCTGGGTGAGAGTGAGGACAACAGTGATACATACACACAAGACCATGAGTGGTGCCAAAGTAAATAAAAGCAATGTTCCCAGCAGGTTAGGGAAACACTTCACTGAAGAAGGAACATTTAGACTGAACCTTATAGGTGAAAGGATTTATGAGGCTATTTAGGAAGGTAAGGATGCTTATGACAAGAAAATGGCAGGTTGAAAAGCATGGAAGCAAGTGATGTCAGTGACAATGGCAAAGACCTTCAAAACTTCTCTCCTCCCTAAAAATAATGAGAAAACTGGCAACAGTGGTCAAAATCAACTTTTTCAGAAAGCAGTAAACTAAAGTAAACTTACTTTAAACTTACAGCAATCTGGGCAGGATTTAAAGTAAAGTAAACTTACAGCAATCTGGGCAGGATTTATTCGAGAAAAATAACTGAGGGGCTCCCGGGTAGCTCAGTCGGCTAACCGTCCAATTCTTGATTTCAACTCAGGTCATGATCTCACAGTCATGAGATCGAGCCCCGCGTAGGGCTCCACACCAAGCATAGAACCTGCTTTGGATTCTCTCTCTCTCTCTCTCTCTCTCTCTCTGCCCCTCCCCAACCCATGCTTTCTCTCTCTCTCAAAATAAATAAATAAACATTTTTTAAAAAAGGAAAAGTAGCTGAATCTTGGTGAAAAGAAAGCGTTTTGTGGTGTTTTAACTTTTCCTCTATTTCACTTGCCACTCTATAGTAGCCTTGAAAATTAACAGCCCATAATCATGATGAAAACCAGCAGGCTGGCAGCCACCAGAAGAGGAACAGGAATGGAGCTCCCCCACGGCCTCATTCCCAGAGAATTGTCACGATTTCACCTGGCTAGTAATTCCTGTTCTTGCTGTCTATATCTGACCTCACTTGCTGTCTATCATTTGACTTGACTCTGGTTCTTCCGGTACAGACTTGTCCCTAAGCACATTTGTCAAAACAATTACAATCAACAGTTTTACTTCATGGCTGCCCAAAGAGGTGAATTATAGTTGGGGCAAGGAATAGACTAACCAAGAACTTAAAAAGAACTGGAGAATGAGATCTTCACAGAGGCTTTGGAAATCTCGTTCGTATTTCTGGGAATCCAAAAGGCTATGCCTGTACACATGGTTGTGCACATTCCCATGGGATAAAAAAATGCTCAGGAAAGAGCTGAAAAAGCCCTATGCTCTCACCTCTGGCTGACTTGAGGCTCCACATCAAGCCGGAAATGAATGCTAAGGCAAAGTTGTAAATTGCCTGGCTGTTTGTTGAAGGCAGGTTCTATAGGAAAGACTAAAAGGTGTCTTTCAAGCTAAAATAAAAGGACACTAGACAGTAGGTTGAATCCATATAAAAAATGAGCATCAGTAAAGGAAGCAATAACTGACGGAATTAAAGAGAGAAAAAGACAATTAAACAATAATAGTTGAAAACTCCAATACCCCACTTTCAATAATGGATAGAAGAACTATACAGAAGATCAACAAGGAAATAAAAGACTTGAACAACACTATAAAGCAACGAGACCTGATACACATTTATAGAACACTCACCTATTGACAGTAGAATATACTTTCTTCTCAAGTGAACATGGAACATTCTCCAGGAGAGGCCAGATGCATGGCCTTAAAGAAAACATCAATATTTTTTTAAAAGGACAGAAACCACATGAAATATATTCTTCAATCACAAAAGAATTAAATTAGAAATCTATAACAGTAAGAAATTTGGGAAATTCAAAAATAGTAAAAATTAATCCACACACTCCTGAATAACAAACAGGTCAAAAATGAAATCACAAGAGAAATTTTAAAATACTTTGAAATGAAAACATTAAAAACAAAGAAAGATCTCAAATAACTTCAACTTCTACCTAAAGAAACTAAAATAGAAGAGCAAACTAAACTCAAGGAAAACTGAAAATAGTAAGTAATAAAAATGAGAGTGGAAATAAATAAATAAAAGAGAAAATAGAAAAATAATGGAGAAATATCAATGAAACCAAAAGTTGGTTGTTTGAAAAGATCAATGAAACTGACAAACCTTTAGTTGGAATGACCAAGAAAAAAGGGAGGCATCTCAAAATACATCTCAAGAATGAAAAAGGGGACATCACTAGCAATCCTATAGAAGTACAAAGATAACAATAATAATGGAACACTATGACCACTTGTATGCTACCAAATTAGATAACCTAAATGGACAAATTTTAGTAGCAGACACAAACTATCAAAACTGAGTCCAGAATAAAGAGGACATTTGAATAGACCTAAAACAATTAAAGATTTTTAATTAATAATCAAAAAACTTCTCTGAAAAAAACACCTCAGGACCAGATGGCTTCACAGGTGAATTCTACTAAACAATTAAAAAAGAATTTAAGGGCACCTGGGAGGCTCAGTCGGTTGAGCATCTGACTCGTGGTTTTGGCTCAGGCCATGATCTCATAGCTTGTGAGTTTGGGCTGTGCTTCGGGGTCCATGCTGGCAGTGCAGAGCCTGCTTGGGATTGTCTCACTCCCTCTCTCTCTGTCCTTCCTTGCTCTCACACATTCTCTCTCTCAAAATATGTAAATAAACTTAAAAAAGAAAGAAAGAATTTGCACCAATTATTTACAAACTCTTCCAGAATAAGAGGAAACACTTCTTAACTTATTTTATGAGGTAATACCCAAACCTGACAAAGACATCACAGGCAAAGAAAACTATTGAGCAATATTCTATAGGAGTATAGGTTGAAAAATCCTCAAAATACTAGCAAACCAAATCCTGCAACCTATATAAGGACCATACATACAAAATGACCAAATGGGATTTACTGCAGGAACACAAGGTTGTTTTAACATATAAAAATTTAAAAAATGTAGCACACCATATGCATAGTATAAAGAATAAAGCTCACATGATAAGCTCAGTAGAGCTGAAAAAGCATTCGACAAAATCCACCACCATTTCATGATAAAAAATGATAAACAACAAGTTATGAAGTTTGTTAGGCCATCTATGTAAATGGCCATCTACTAAAAGCCCACAACTGGGGCGCCTGGGTGGCGCAGTCGGTTAAGCGTCCGACTTCAGCCAGGTCACGATCTCGCGGTCCGTGAGTTCGAGCCCCGCGTCGGGCTCTGTGCTGATGGCTCAGAGCCTGGAGCCTGTTTCCGATTCTGTGTCTCCCTCTCTCTCTGCCCCTCCCCCGTTCATGCTCTGTCTCTCTCTGTCCCCCCCCAAAAAATAAAAAAATTTAAAAAAAAAAACGTTGAAAAAAAATAAAAGCCCACAACTAATATCATACCTAATGGTGAAAGACCTGGTGATCTCATAGTTCATGAGTTTGAGCCCTGCATCAGGCTCTGCACTGACAGTGCTGAGCTTGCTTCGGATTCTCTCTCTCTCCCTCTCTCTCTGTCCCTCCCCGACCTCTCTCAAAATAAATAAACAAACAAAATAAAATAAAAGAAAGACAAATTAATCATGTGGACAAATTTGAAAAACCTCTGCTAAAATGCAAAGAAAAAAGACAAAAACATTAAAATGACGAGAAGGTGATGGATATGAAGGAAAGAAAATGGAGACCCAACACAGAAAATCGGTGCACCTTAAGAAGAGATCAGAACAAATAGGATAGAATCAATAATTAAATAAAAAATAGAAGAAAGCCTTCACCAGTGAAAAAAAAAAACCCTGAATCCAGGGAATAAAGGACTCATGCGTTCCCTACAACATAAATGAAGAGACAAGATACGTTAGACCTGCCCAAGCAAATCTTTGTAATTTAAGTGATAAGCAAAGAATTCTACCAACATCTAGGATGGAAAAAAAAAACTAAAAAGGAGCAAAAAATAAGGTGGCCTCAGACTTCTCTATAACAGTAAGTGACAGACTACAACAAGTTGACAGTTTTGAAGGAAAATGTTCTTAATCATCATGAAGACAGCAAAAACATTCTCAGATATCTAAGAATTTAGAAAGCATACAACTACATAGCCATCCTGAAAAACTGACCCAAATTCATGAGGACAGCTGGATTTCCACAGCCAAAAGAATGAAGTTACCTTACAAATACATGAAAGTTAACTCAAAATGGATCAATGACCTAAATGTAAACACTAAAACTCTAACACCCTTAGCAGAAGATAAAAGCTTCGTGACATTGGATTTGGAAGTGATTTCTTGGATATGATACCAAAAGCATAGGTGACAAAAGTAAAAATCGATAAATTAGATTGTATCAAAACTAAAACATCGTGCACCAAAAAGGACATTATCAAGAGACTGAAAAGACAACATACAGAATAGGAGAAAATACTTGCAAATCATATATATTTCTGAAAAGAGATTGATATACAGAATATATAAAGAACTGCTACAACTCAACAAAGAAGCAACTCAACTTAAAAATGGGCAAAGGACTCAAATAATTTATTTTCCAAAGATCTTCAAGTAGCCGATAAGCACATTAAAAGATGTTCAGCATCACTAATCACTAGGAATGCAAATCAAAACCCGTAATGAGATACTACTGCACATCCATTAGAATGGCTCTAATTCAAGAAATTGGAAAATAACAAAGATGCTGGGGAGGATGTGGAGAAATTAGAACTTTGTGCATTGATGCAGGAAATGTAAAATAGTGCAGCCATTGTGAAAAATGGTATAGCAATTCCTCAAAAAATTAAACATTTAATTAACATGATATAGCAATTCACTTCTGGGTATATACTGAAGAGAAATCAAAGCAAAAACTCACACTGTTACTGTACACCTATATTCATCATTTTTTCAGTTTATTTCATTTTTTTATTCTCAAGTTAGTTAACATACAGTATAGTCTTGGCTTCAGGAGTAGAACCCAGTGATTCGTCTCTTACATATGATACCCTGTGCTTATGCCAAAAAGTGCCATCCTTAAGGCCCGTCACCCACTTAACCCAACGCCCCCTACCCTACCCCACCAGCCCTAAGTTTGTTCTCTGTATTTAAGAGTCTCTTATTTACTCTGGAAAACAGTATGGAGGTTCCTCAAAAAATTAAAACTAGAACTACCCTACGACCCAGCAATTGCACTACTAGGCATTTATCCACGGGATACAGGTATGCTGTTTCGAAGGGACACATGCACCCCCATGTCTATAGCAGCACTATCAACAATAGCCAAAGTATGGAAAGAGCCCAGATGTCCATCGATGGATGAATGGATAAAGAAGATGTGATATATATATATATATACGTATATATATATATATATATATATATATATATATACACACACATATATATATGTATACACACACACACACACACACACACACACACACACAACTCAGTATTGCTCGGCAATCAAAAAGAATGAAATCTTGCCATTTGCAACTACGTGGACGGACATAAGGGAAAGGAAGCAAAAATAATATAAAAACAGGGAGGGGGACAAAACAGAAGAGACTCTTAAATATGGAGAACAAACTGAGGGTTCCTGGAGGGGTTGTGGGAGGGGGGATGGGCTAAATGGGTAAGGGGCATTAAGGAATCTACTCCTGAAGTCATTCTTGCACTATATGCTAACTAACTTGAATGTAAATTTAAAAAAAAAATTAAATTAAAAAAATAACAAAAAAATAAAAATGAATAAAACAACACTGCTGAAAATAGAAAAAGACTCTTATTGTACACCTATATTCATAGCAGCATTATTCACAGTAGCCAAAAGGTAGAAGCAATCCAAGTGTCTATGAACATATGAATGAATCAGCAAAATGTGGTACACAACATAATGGAATATAACCTTAAATTATATTCAATATAATATTGGAATAAATTATATTCCAATCTTAAAAGGAAGAAAATTCTAACATGGTACGACATGGGTGAATCTTGAGGGCATTGTGTTGAGTGAAATAAGCTGGTTACAAAAGCACAAATATTGAATGATTCCACTTACATGAGGTACCTAAAGAAGTCAAATTCATAGAGTTAAAAAAGTAGAACAGTAGTAACCAGAGTCTAGGGGAAGAAAGAATGGGGATTCAGGGTTTAATGAATAGAGTTTCAATTTGGGGAGATAAAAAAGTTCTCGAGATGGGTAGTGGTGATTGCTATATAACGATGTCAATGTACTTTGTGTCACAGAACTGTGCACCTAAAAATGGTTACAATGGTGGCTTTTATGCCACATATATTTTATCACCTAAAAACACAATCCATATAGAAAAATATAGTGTATGGTGTCTGCTCTTGTTTGGTCTGAGCAGGCTTCGTCACCAGTTTGTCTCACCAAGCATGCCTGTACAACTTCAGTTCTTTATTTTTCATAAAGGAATGTCCCCTATGGATTCAATAAAATTCACTGCAGAATAGAAAAAAAAAAAAAGAAAAATATCGTATATAATATAGCAAGGAAACATACAAGCCAGAAAAATACGATGACAGAGGCTAAAAATATCAATTATGACAATAAATGCTAGTGGGTTAAACTCCCTTATGGACACAATGATTTCAATTTTCTGCTCTATTTTTTTTTTCTGTTAATGTTTATTTCTTTTTGAGAGAGAGACAGAGACAGAGCACAAGCAGGGGAGGGACAGAGAGGGAGGGAGACACAGAATCTGAAGCAGGCTCCAGGCTCTGAGCTGTTAGCACAGAGCCTGACTCAGGGCTCAAACTCGAGAACCGTGAGATCATGCCTGAGCTGAAGTTGGATGCTTAACCGACTGAGCCACCCAGGTGCCCCTCAACTTTCTGCTCTTTTTAACAGACACTATGAAAACAGAATAGCCAGGCAAGAATACTTATGTGTCATTACTAACATCAAGAATAATCATATAAAGCATATACTACTAAGAAGTACTAAATAAAGCTGGCAGAAACACTATGGCAGTAGAAGTTTTAACATGCCTCTTTCAGTCTTTGGCAGATGAAGAAGGCAAAAAATAAAATAGAAATGTGGGCCATCTTATCAAAAGCTCATAAAAATTGTGTAGGGATGTTTGGCTGGCTAAGTCTGTAGAGCATGCGATTCTGGATCCTGGGGTTGTGAGTTCAAACCCCACAATCCCCAAACATAAGTAAGAGATTATTTAAAAATAAAATCTTTGGGGCACCTGGGTGGCTCAGTCGGTTGAGCATCCGGCTTTGGCTCAGGTCATGATCTCGCGGTCTGTGGGTTTGAGCCCCACTTCAGGCTCTGTGCTGACAGCTCAGAGCCTGGAGCCTGCTTCTTGTTCTGTGTCTCCCTCTCTCTCTGCCCCTCCCCTGCTCATGCTCTGTCTTCTCTCCATCTCTCAAAAATGAATAAGCATTTAAATACATACATACATAAAATAAAGTAAAATCTTTAAAAAAGATTTTGTAAAATCCATGGCAAAGAGAATCTTAAATATTCTAAAAAGCAATCATACTGGCTACATCTTTTGACCAGTGCAAAACAACAACAAAAATAATGATTATATACAAACCAATTCCAACTACTTGGATTTTTCTTAATAATTAAAAACAACAGAGACACAAGACACTTTAGCTAATCTTATAAAGTAAAAAGAAAATTACAATATACAATACACAAAATTAGAATCAGAAAGATATAGACACAGATATGGAGAGATTACTCTGTTAAACCACATGCTAATCAATTTAAAATCTGAATGAACTAGATGATTAATTACGAACATTGATTGAACAGAAGTTAAGAAAAAAAATTAAAAAAATAAAAAAATAATTAAAAAAAAATTAAGAACATTTTAAGAGAAACCACTATAGAAGATATGATAACATTGTTAAGAAAGTGCAGGGCTCAATTTACTAATTCTTTTAAACTTCCAGGGAATATATAGTTCCCACAATTTTTTTTACAGAGCACCAGAAAAACACAGAAAAAACTCCCAGGCCCATACATTCAGACTTTATAAATGAAAATATCTGTCATTTTTGCTGCTCTTTTAAAAAAATATATAATTGACAATTGAAATCTCCTTCCTTAATGCCTTTCCCAAGCCCCCCATTTCTTCCCACCCACTACCCTTCTTCTGCCTAAACTACCTCGTCTGCACCTGAGCTCTTCCTGCTTACATGCTTTGAGATAAAGGTGGGATTTTAATCAGTGAGGACAAGATAAACAACTGAGTAAATGATGGAAAGGAACATACTCACCTCTTTGGAAGAAAATAAAGCCAGGTCCCTATATTCCTCCATATACCAAAATGCATTCCAAGTAAAAGAGTTAAATTTAACACATTTCAGGAGTTAAATATAAACACAAATTGTAAAAGAAATCAGAAGAAAATAGACATGAGCATTTATCTAAGTTTGTGTGTATGAGGAATATATTATATACTGAAGGTACAGAAAAAAATTTAAAGTTTATTCATTTAGAGAGAGAGAAAGAGAGAGAGAGGGCGGGGGAGGGGGACAGAGAGGGAGACAGAGAATCCCAAGCAGGCTCTGTATTGTCAGCGCTGAGCCTGACGCAGGGCTCGAACCCACAAAACACGAGATCATGACCTAAGCCGAAACCAAGAGTCGGATGCTTAACCGACTGAGCCACCCAGGCACTCCTGAAGGTACAGAAAATTTTAATTAAATATTCAAAACTTCAAAATCAGAAAACATAATTTCACAGTAGAGAATAAGCAGAGAACCTGAATAGGCAATTCACAAAAGAAGAAATACAAATGATTAATAAGCACAAAACTACATCTCCAGTTACCAAAAACATGCAAATGAAAATCTAACAATGAGATACACTCTTCAGCGCCTTCCTGCCCGCCCACCCCCCCCCACCAATTTGATAATTTGATGAAAATCAGAAAAAGATAATAGTGCTTAGGAGGCTGTGGGGAGTCTGTCCTCATATATTAACATTTGCAGTGTAAATTGATATAAAAAAATCATGGCCACTAACCCAATGAGTCTACATCTTAAAATTTATCTGAAGGATATATGAGAGGTATTTTAAGTCTCTGTATGCCTCATTTATAGTAGGAAAAATGGACATAAACTACATATCTGGTAATTGGACACTGGCTATAAGTCAATGGAAGACTCTGCAACCTTTAAAAATTACATAGTAAAAGACAGGAGTCTGGGTGGCACAGTCGGTTAAGCATCCAACTTCAGCTCAGATGATGATCTCACAGTTCGTGGGTTCGAGCCCTGTGTTGGGCTCTGTGCCGACAGCTCAGAGCCTGGAGCCTGCTTCAGATTCTGTGTCTCCCTCTCTCTCTGCCCCTTCCCCACCTGCACTCTCTCTCTCTGAAAAAAATTAAATAAACATTAAAAAAAATTTTAAATTACATAGTAAAAGAATATTTAATAACAAAAAAGTGTTACTAATGTATTGACAAATGGGAAAAAAGCTGGTCACAAAACACTACCCATACATGGAGGTTAGGAATCATTTTCTCGAGGCGATGGGATTATATCTAATTTTTATTTTCATGTTAACTTTTTTTCATTGTTTGACTTTCTTTTTACAACTAACATATTGAGATTTTTATAAACAGAAACAAGATGTAATATGCAGATAATCAAACTCAATATTCAGAGTAGATGATGTTGCGATCGCTCGGAGAGAGTGTATAAAATGGACAGGGCAAAGGATACCACCCATGGGAACAACTAGATATGAATGAGTCTGATGGTATTTTTTTGTCCTTAAAACAGTGAGACCTATCCATCAACCTTAAGGGTGGTGCATATAATGTGTAATCGAATTTGCTTTCCTGCTCAATTACCTAAGTCTTCCATGGGTTTTTATGATTTAAATGCAGATAGTACCCAGGGCATATCACACTCTTCCTGAGCACACCCAAAGAATCCTGAAGGATCATTCTCTCTCCCTTGTGACCCAGATCATGGTGCAACCAGGGCTCCTGGCTTCCTCTCCCCAGTTCCCTTATAGAGATCTAGATCACACACACACACACACACACACACACACACACACACACACCCTTACCAATTAACTCTCCCACACTTACCCCTCCAAGCTGGTTCCAAAAGGGGCAGAGAGAAGATCTGTTGACCTCAGCTAGAGGAGGTGTTTTAAAATCCTTCCACCCCTCCCACTAGGAGGCTATTCCCTCCTCCCAATCCAGGATTCCTCAGAAAAGTGGGGGCGGGGGGGGGGGCAGCAGTGGGGGGGATGCTCTTCACTGCTCATGGGCAATTCCTCTATAGGAAATGCAGATCTTCAAATACAATAAAGAAGACGGAAGTAGTTTTACAAAGGTCCTATCTCCTCAATTACAAGATAGTTGGCCAACAAAGTAGATCTGATGAAAATATATTTTCTTGAAACATTCTATATCAATTTCATTTTTGAGAAATAATGGCACCATGAGAGTTCACCTTTTTTTCATCACTTTTAAAAATGTGTGGGTTAAATCCTTGTTTGAAAATCTGGGACAGTTCCTAAGTGGTACCATTAATCGAAGCCCTCCCACCTGGCAGTTGGAATGCTACATACATCTTGCAGAGCGATCAGCACAATGGAATTATAGTAAAGATGTTATTATTGACATTTCATGTTAAAGAAGGAGAAAATGACAACGAGAAGTTTCCCTGATTCTAAAGCCATATTCATGTGATACTGTGAATACCATAGAAGGTACTTAAAATATCTTTTGGGAATATTTTGAACTGCCCTAAAGCTAAAATTTATTAAACATCAAATAAAGATGTTAAATACGAATGTGGGGAAAAAGTGGTGGAGTTGGGGAAGCCTGGTCATTTGCTCTGGGCTTTGAAATGTGGCTAATACTAGAAAATGTTTATGGTTCCTTCTGCTGTTAGCAGCAAGCTTCTTCTCCTAACAGGTTTTAGGCTGTTGATTAATTTTAATTATTGGCATAATTAAAGGTATATGGGGAGGGATAACCTAGAGGCTATATGACTTGGACTTCCCTTGAAATCATGGGTAGAAGCCTTGGCCTGAGATCTTACTTCTTAAGAAATTCTTCCTTGAAAAAGATCCATTGCTGTTACTAACCAGTTTCCTAAACTTGGATCCCAGAAGTTCTAATTCCCGCCCCCCCTCACCCCCGGGTGCCCCAGGCCTTTTCACCTTTGTTGTATCAACCCCTCCCACATCCCATGTAGGTCAAAGACTCTGGGAAGGCTCACTGCTTGAGCAACCCACCTCACTGTTTTCTGACAATGTCAAGCCTACTACAATGCCTGGCACAGATTAGGCCCCAGTAAATCTTTCTTGAATATACTAGGTGGAAAGTCGGGTTAATAGCAGCCCTAGAGTGAATGATGAAAGTAATCCCAAAGGGTCCGCTACAGACATGGAAAACTTTTCCATTTCCTCTATGAGCTCATAACTGGATTTGGCCCATTAATGAGAAGTCTGAATTTTGACAAGCTTCTCAATCCATAATATTGACTCATTTAATTCTGGAGAAAAAAAAAATCTCAATGGTTCTAAATATAGGAAGAATCTTCCTTAAAATGGTCTGCTGGAGAAGGAGCCCAATCAAAATGTCTGAGACTTGGTCTAAGATCAAGAAGATAAGATACAACAAGTGTTGGCAAGGATGTGGAAAAAAGGGAATCTTCAGGCGCTGTTGGTGGGAATATAAATCGGTGCAGCCACTGTGGAAAACAATAAAGAGGTTCCTCAAAAAATTAAAAATAGAAATACTGTAGGGGAACCTGGGTGGCTCAGTTGAGCGTCCAACTTCGGCTTAGGTCATGATCTCATAGTTCGTGGGTTCGAGCCCTGTGTTGGGCTCTGTGCTGACAGCTCAGAGCCTGGAGCCTGCTTCAGATTCTGTGTCTCCCTCTCGCTCTCTGCCCCTCCCCCGCTTGTACTCTGTCTCTGTCTCTCAAAATTAAATAAACATTAAGAAGTTTTTTTTGAAGAAATACTATATGATTCAATAATTTCACTATTGGGTATTTACCCAGAGAAAATGAAAACACTAACTCAAAAAGATATATGCACCACTATGTTCACTGCATTATTTACAATAGCCAAGCAACCTAATGGGTCACAGTCTTGTGGGCCAAGCTCCCATTTACATGGGAGCAACCTAACGGTCCATCAATAGATGAATTAATAAACAAAATGTGGTATATATACAATGAAATATTACACAGCCATAAAAGATGAGGTCATGCCATTTGAGACAGCATGGACAGACCTGGAGGGTATTATGCTAAGAGAACTAAGTCAGACTAGAAAGACAAATACTATATGATTCACTCATAAATGTGATCTATGCACCAAAAGCCATAAAATACCTAGGAATAAAGCTAACCAAAGAGGTAACAAAATCTACACACTGAAAACTATAGAAAGCTTATGAAAGAAATTGAAGAAGACACAAAAAAAATGGAAAAAGACTCCATGCTCCTGGATAGGAAGAACAGATATTGTTAAAATGTCGATACTACCCAAAGCAATCTACATATTCAATGTAATCCCTATCAAAATAACACCAGCATTCTTCACAGAGCTAGAACAAACAATCCTAAAATTTGTATGGCACCAGAAAAGACCCCAAATAGCCCAAGCAATCTTGAAAAAGAAAACTGAAGCTGGAGACATCACAATCCTGGACTTCATGCTGTATTACAAAGCTGTAATCATCAAGACAGTATTGTTCAGGCACAAAAACTGACACATAGCTCAATAGAACAGAATACAGAACTCAGAAATGGACTCACAAATGTATGGCCAACTAATCTTTGACAAAGCAGGAAAGAATATCCAATGGAATAAAGACAATCTCTTCAGCAAGTGGTCCTGGGAAAACCGGACAGCGACATGCAGAAAAATGAATCTGGACCACTTTCTTATACCATACACAAAAATCAACCCAAAATGGATGAAAGACCTAAATGTAAGACAGGAAGCCATCAAAATCCTCAAGGAGAAAGCAGGCAAAAACCTCTTTGACCTTGGCCGCAGCAACTTCTTATTCACCGTGTCTCCGGAGGCAAGAATAACAAAAGCAAAAATGAACTATTGGGACTTCATCAAAATAAAAAGCTTCTGCACAGTGAAGGAAACAATCAGCAAAATTAAAAAGCAACTGACGGAATGGGAGAAGATATTTGCAAATGACATATCAGATAAAGGGTTAGTATCCAAAATCTATAAAGAAGTTATCAAACTCAACACCCGTTTCTTCCAGTGAAGACATGAACAGACACTTCTCCAAAGAAGACATCCAGATGGCTAATAGACACATGGAAAAATGCTCATCACTCACCATCAGGGAAATGCAAATCAAAACCACAATGAGATACCATCTCACACCTGTCAGAATGGCTAACATTAACAACTCAGGCAACAACAGATGTTGGAGAGGATGCGGAGAAAGAGGATCTCTTTCTCATTGTTGGTGGGAATGCAAACTGGTGCAGCCACTCTGGTAAACAATATGGAGGTTCCTCAAAAAATTAAAACTAGAACTACCCTACGACCCAGCAATTGCACTACTAGGTATTTATCCAAGGAATACAGGTGTGCTGTTTTGAAGGAGCACATGCACTCCAAGGTTTATAGCAGCGCTACTGACAATAGACAAAGTATGGAAAGAGCCCAAATGTCCATCAGAGGATGAATGGATAAAGAGGATGCGGTATATATGTACAGTGGAGTATTACTCGGCAATCAAAAAGAATGAAATCTTGCCATTTGCAACTATGTGGTATTATGCTAAGCGAAATTCGTCAGAGAAAGACAAGTATCATATGACTTCACTCATATGAGGACTTTAAGATAAAAACAGATGAACTTAAGGGAAGGGAAACAAAAATAATATAAAAACAGGGAGGGGGACAAAACAGAAGAGACTCTTAAATATGGAGAACAAACAGAGGGTTGCTGGAGGGGTTGTGGGAGGCGGGAGGGACAAAATGGGTAAGGGACATTAAGGGATCTACTCCTGAAATCACGGTTGCACTATATGCTAACTAACTTGGATGCAAATTTAAAAATTAATTAATTAAAAAAATAAATGTGATCTAAAAAAAATAATGAATAAACAGACATAAAGCAGAACCAGAACTATAAATACAGATACAAACTGATGGTTGCCGGATGGTTGCCAAAATCGGTGAAGGAGAGAGGGAGATACAGGCCTCCAGTTATGGAATGAGTAAGTCCTAGGAACAGAAAGCAGAGCATAAAGAATACAGTGATACTGTCATAGCGATGTAATGATGTAACGGCACAGATCGTAGCTATACCTGTGGTGAACACAGCATCATGTATACACTTGGCAAATCACTTGTGTGACACCTGAAACTAATGTAACAATGTGGGTCAACTACACTCACACTCAAAAAAAAAAAAAAAAAAAAGTTCTGTCTTGGTTTCATAAGGATTCCGCCAGTGTCTGTTCTCAACTTACTGTTCCTGCCCTGAACTTGTCCTGAAACACTCGTTGAAAGAGAAGTGTCCCCTTTTCTCTTGAATTAACTCTCTTTCACAGGAGGCACACCAGAAGGGGTAACTAAGCACATGGACCTTGGTAGAAGACAAAAGGGGATCTAGACCTAGCAGTCACATACAGTCAGAGTCTGGAGGCTGCTTCAGATTCTGTGTCTCCCTCTCTCTCTGCCCCTGCCGTGCTTGCACTCTGTGCCTCTCTGTCTCTCTCTTGAAAATAAACATTAAAAAAAAAAAAGCTATTTAATGAACTCCAAGTTTATTATTTTCATCAACAGAGGAGGGATTATAAACCTACTTAATAGAGTTGTTCTGAGAAGTATGACATAACCATAGAATGTATTTTACATGGTCATATGGAGCATGGCACTCAATGCATGGCAGTTGCCATCCTCACTGTCATTACTGTCATTGAACAGCCCATGGAAACATAAGGGCTGGCTAGAATCAAAACCCCTCGAGAATCGTAGCAGTATACAGCAGAGTGACTTAACAAGTGATCTCTAAAGTCAGATAATCCAGGCTTTGCCAATTATTAGTTGCATGGCTTGGGAAAATTACTTAACTAGAGCCTCAGTTTTCTCATCCATAAAATGGAATCAATAGCACGCATTTCACAGTTTTCTTCTGAGGATTAGATATGCCAAGGAATGCAAAGTTTTAGGACAATGCTCAACACACGTTACCTCTTTTAACATAGAACCTAGAAGAGAATGCAGCACATAGTAGGTACTCAAAATATTTGATGAATAAATAAATGTGATTCCTCCCCCCCACTCCGGAACTATCTTTGGAATACCAGAAACTAGTTAAGGAAATTTTTTGATACCTTGTGCACGTACATCTTCCTAGGATAAACTTGAAGCTATCTGGGGTGGTTTGAAATGCTTGAAAGGAAACTGAGACACACAAAGCTTCGGTGCCCACTCCGTTTCTCACTGAATGCCATTTTATGACCCCTTGTCGTAAAACCTTTTACCTAGTCCCCTTTCTCCTTACCAGCTGACTCCTTATCAAGCCACATCCCTCTCCAGATGGACTGGATTGGGAAGATTATAAATTCTTTCGCCGTGAGAAAATCGTCTCTTCACAACAAAATGAAGATGTTTTGGGAGCTATTCATAAATTAATGAGTAGCTTCTTCTGGGATGCAGCGGACTGGAGGAATAAAGACAGCTATTTATTGTCTAACTTTCCCCTTAGGCTTTATTGACAGTTGTCTTCATGTATGTATTCATTCTTTTGACCAAGCATTCCTTGGATAAATCAAAGGTAACCTATATATTAGTCAACACGCAAGAGCCAGCTTCTCAGCTACCAAGCAAACAGAAAAATCTAGACACTGATCCAACTCCTAATGACTTTTTTTTTCTCTGAATGTGCTGCTCCCTCAAATGCCTGGAATGAAACTGATACCATTTCTAAAATGTTTCCCTTAGATGAATTATTTTAGGAGATCTGATGGTTGTACCAAAAATTCCTTAGTTGAGGAATTAAGATAATACATTACCTCTCTATGGAGGCAGGGAAATGTTTGTTAAAAAAAAATCACCAAATTCATTTATTCTACAACTCTAGGATGTTGGTACTCTAGGATGAATGGTTATTTTGGTAATAAATCTATCAATACATGGACAAGATTATTATTTTTTTTTACAATACCATTGACTATATTCTCTATGCAGTACTTTCCATCCCCATGACTTACTCATTCCATAACTGGAAGCCTATACCTCCCACTCTCCTTCCCTCATGTTGCCCCCCCCCCTCCCCGCCGGCCAACAAACATCAGTTTGTTCTCTATATTTATGGATGTGTTTTTGTTTTTTGTTTTGTCTTTTAGGTTCCACATATAAGTAAAATCATATGGTATTTTTCTCTTATTTCATGTATCACGATACCTCTAGGTCCATTCATGTTGTTGCAAATAGTAAGATCTCCTTCTTTCTTAGAGCTGAGTAATATTCCGTTGCATATGTATGCCACATCTTCTTTATCCATTCTTCTACGGATGGCCAGTTAGGTTGTTCCTATATTTTGGCTATATATCTTTTTGAGTTAGTGTTTTCATTTTCTTTAGATAAATTTTCAATAGTGGAGTTCTGGATCACATAGTAGTTCTATTTTTAATTTTCTGAGGAACCTCCATGATGAGGCTGCACCAGTTTGCATTCCCACCAACAGTGCACGAGGGTTCCTTTTTCTCCACGTCCTCACCAACACTTGTTATTTCTTGTTATTTTGTGGACAAGATTATTTAATAATCAACCCTTGTTTGCTTACTTCCATTTTCAGAATAGGCATCTCGGACCTTGTTAAGGGGGATCATTTCTCTCGAATATATTCTAGTCCTAATTCTAATTTTGCACAGAATGGTGAGATTAGATAGCAAGAAGGTTAATGTGGAATGGTCTTTCTGGTCATCTGTAAGTAGCTTTCTCAGAGCTAAGCAACCCACAGACCCCTTGTCAAGTTAGTTCTGGAGAAGAATATTCCTTTTGAGTACATTACTTGACAGGTCAGTTAAGCTAATCTTGACTTGTGTTTGGGCTTTCATTTAAAACATCCTCTGTGTCCCAAATACTGTGCTAGTTCTTAGTTACTAAGATGAATAAGATAACAGTCCTTGTTTGCTTTTGAACGCAGTGCAGCAGTAGAGTTGATAAGGAGGAGTGGTGAGAAATTCATGCATTCCTTCAAAATAATTTAAATGCCTATGACACCCAGGGTTCAGTGCAGTGAGCTAGCATGTAGTAAAAACAGAAGAAAGACATGTCCCCCGTCTTCACAGAGCTTATGGCCTATGAACGACCTAGGGAAGACATCATCATTTATTACATTATACAGTAAGTGCTATAATGGAAAAGTATAGGATGCCTAAGGGCACATGACAAAGGTAGAGGGAATAATAGAATTGATTTCGATGAGAGATTGCTAGAAACTGTTGAGGCACAGCAACAAATAAAACTCGGAAACAAAGTTTCAGTAGGTTTAAATTCTGTTGTAAGTGGTTCAATCTTCAAACAGTAAGTGAAAGACTTCAGACTTCACTAACTGGGTCAATAAAATCAGCAATAAATGTACATTTCAAACTGTACCCATGGTCTGGGTCTGGCTTCTCCAACAATGGTGAGGTTACCCCACAGGACTTACAGTTATACACTAATGAGCCAGCACGTCCTGTGTACTTGGGATCCCTTGATGGCACACACTTAAAAAACACCTGTAATTAGCTATATGTCATTGTCCCCAAAGACACCCACATTCTAATCCCCAAAACCTGTAAATGTTACCTTTTATGGCAAAAGAGACTCTACAGATGTGATTAAGGTAAGGATCTTGAAAGGGGGAGATTAGCCTGGATCATCTAGGTGAGCCCAATGTAACCACCAAGGTCCTTAGAAGGCGGGGGGCGGGGGGGGAGAAGGTCAGAAGTAGAACGCTACGCGGCCACAGAAGCAGATACCGGCGTGATGAGGCCAGGACCAAGGAATACTGCAGTCTCTGGATACTGCAAGAGACAAAGCATGGAGTCTTCCCTAGAGAATTCAGAAGCCACTAGCCCCACTGACATCTTCCTTTTAGCCCCTGAAGACTCATCTCGTAGCCTGACCTCCGGAACTGTTCTAGAATAAACTTGTGTTTTCTAAAGCCACTAGGTTTGTGATAATTTGTTAGAGCAACAGGAAACAGATACCACACTCCATTACTTAAGTCAGCAAAGAGGGACCTCGGGAGTCTTTATGGAAGTTAGTGTGGTTGGCATTTCCTTACCACTGGTCTCTTCTGTTGCCATACTTCCTGTAGAAGCAAAATACTCTTCATTCTCCTCCTCTCCCTTGGCCATAGTGTCCATTCAGAGGAAACTAAGATGGAAAAACTAATTACAATAACTAATACATTGAAAAGAAGATTATTTGAAAGTGAACTGCTGCTCTCTGCTAATTTTCTTCCTTATAAACTTGAGAATTAATCTTTCCAATCTACGCTGCGTAAGAGGCAAGAATATTGTAAGACATAACAACTCATTTCAGAACACTGTTTTTCTATTTGCTATTATCAAGGAAATTAGTGTGCGGGGTGGGGGGAATCATGAGGCTTTGAATTGTTTGCTGGTGACAATCAATCTTCATTTCCTCACAAAGGATCAGCAATGTGGTGAGATGCCATCCTTGATGTTGTCAGCATTTCTTCAGTGCCCACTGAAAGAATGAGTGTGGGGAAGGAAGGGACGAGTGGCAGACCACACTCCAGCTGTAGGCAGTGTAAAACACGTTCCAGCCCTCCTTCTTTTATCTCCGAAAATGTATAACTGAATCGTGCTACACAATTAAGCGGATGCGAGCCGCCTGCAACAGCAAATAGGAAAGCAAACATTTGCAATATGAAGTGCATCTATAATAATTAAAGTGGCTCGAGGAAGCAAATGAGTCTGTTGTGTTACCACCTGCAATAAGAGCTTGGCTTCAGTGATTTTAAGACCCTAATGATCTGATGTGATGGATATTCACCAACTCTCAAGTGCCTCCCAGTGCGAGGTATCTCCTGTCTGCCTCTCTGGATCCAGAGCCCCTGTGATCACTGTGTCCGCTGTTATCAGCGGGCTTCCTTCCGCATACTGACTTCTCTTCTGTGGTTTCTGGAGGCTCTGCCCACATATTGATAAATCACGCATTTATTAAACTCTCCTCCGAGTTGAGTGTGCATTTTTTGCCCATCTTACACAATCATCTCATTCAATTTCTTGAAGTTATATTTTGGAGCAAAGCAATTCCATCAGAATCTATTCTTTTGTTTTAAATATTTATTTTTGAGAGATACAGCACGCATGAGTGGGGAGGGGCAAAGAGGGAGGGGGGCAAAGGATCTGAAGCAGGCTCTGTGCTGACAGCAGAGACCCCAATATCTAAAAACTGTTCTATGATAAATACATAGGAGCACAATTTCTGTACATTTTCAATCTGATTCTATTAACAATCCAGTTGATGAATGAATTTATGCTTCTATGAGTATGTAAGTGAATTTCTTTTTCTTCGTATCTTTAAAATTAGATTTTATGACTCTCCCTCCCCAATCTAACAGATTTAAAATTATATCTTTATGTTGTTTCAATTTACATTTCTCTGACCCTCCAGTGAATTGGAGCATCTTTTCATCTGTGAATTGCCTAACAAAAATTGTGAATTTTTGTAAATTTCCTATTACTTTTCTTTCTAATTTGCAGGTTTTTTTTAAAGAAAAATCTTAAATTTTATTGAAGATCACACATCTAATAAATGACAGGGTTTTGATTCATACCCAGGCAATCTAATTATAAAATTCTTACTGTTTTGCTTGTAATCAGCTGAAATGAGGTACATTTTCATTTTAATTTCCAATTATTCATTGCTATAACATAGAAATACAATTGATTTTTACATACTGACTATATCCATACACCTTATACAATTTTTTAGTTGTAGCAGCTTTTTGGTAAATCGTTTAGGTCTTTCTATGAGGTAGGAAATGTATCCCTCTCCTCTATTTTCTGAAAGACTGTGTAGAATTGGTAACATTACTCCCTTAAATACTTGGTAGAATTCACGAGTAAAGCCAGCTGGACCTGGAACTTTCTTTGTGGAAAGATTTATAACTGGGATGTCAATTTCTTTCATTGATAGAGACTGAATATTCAGGTTACATATTTCTTCTTGGGTAAGCTTTAGCAGTTTGTGTCTTTCAAAGTATTTCTCCATTTCATCTAAATTGTAGAATTTACTGGAATAAAGTTGTTCATAATAATGTCTCACCAACCTAGAGGATCTGTAGTGATGTCTATTCTTTCACTCTTGATATTGGTAATTTGCTACACTTATTCTTGATATATTCTGAATATTAATCCTTATCTCATACAGAAGTGGCAAATATTTTTTCCTAATTTATTGCTCTTCTTTGAACTTTGTGGTACGTTTAGTCATGTAGAAGGAAAACTTAATTTTAGATATAATCAATCATATTAGTTTTTTTAATGATTTGTAATTTTCACTTTTTTATCTGAGAAATCTATCTATCCCACAAGGTCATAAGAATATTTTTCTGTATCACTTTCTAATAGTTGTAAAGTTTTGTTGTTTTTTTTTTTTCCATTTAGGTCTGTAACTCACTTGGAATTTACTTTTATTACAGTGAGAAGAAAGGATCTAATTTTGTTTTCTTTGATATGGAAACCCAGCAGTACTCACATCAACAACTGAATAGTTCGCTCTTTTCCCACTGACTTGTGAGGCCATCTTTTAAAAACGCCAAACTGTTTTATATGCTTGGTCTTGTTCCGGGATCTCTATTATGTTCAGCTGTTCCACTTGCTTTTAATGCATCAACACTACAGATTCTCCATAAGTTTCGATATCTGGGAAGTCAAGTCCCTCTGCTTGCTCTTATCTTTCAGGATTAGGAAACATTCAGTGTGAATATTTTTGGATCTTTATTTTCCAATCAAATACTAGAATTATTTTGCCAGCTTCTAGGTTAAAACCTTGTTCTATCTAGGTTCTATCTTGTTCAATCTATGTTCTATCTAAAATCTTGGCAAGATGTTAACCAAAGTTGCCCTCGTCAATGATGCTGCTGAAACTGCCTCAGCAAAACCAAGTGCCTCGGTCACTGCGGACCCCAGCTGAAAAAAACCAACACATCACACACATGGCCTCTACATCACTCCCATCTTCCAAATTCCAGCTGTCGCTGACTGATGGACGCTAAATCACACCTAGAAGCCTGGCTATAAGGGACTATGGGAAGAGTACATTTTAGCTTTAAAACCTTTGCAGTACAGAGCAGTTAACAGGTTTCACACTATGGGTGGCAACCTATTAGTGGGTTATGAAATTAATTTCTTGATTTCAATAATCGATTTATTTTCAATAATTGATTTCTATTAGTGGGTCATAAATGGTATTTTAAAAAATGAAATCGAACAGAATATAAGTTATCAGTGTACCTAGCAAGAATTGTTTCATTAAGGGTCTATATATATATATATATATATATATACATATATTATAACTATATATATAAAACTTCTATTAAACAATACTTATTCATTCATATACACACACACACACAAACACATATATATAAAATATTTTAGGGGGAGGAGCCAAGATGGTAGAAGAGAATGGAAGGTTTTTTTTTTTGCTTCTCGGGTCCATGAAACACAACCAGACCAACACTAAACCATCCTGCACACCTAGAAAACCGATCTGAGGATTGACACAACAATATGCACAACCTGAACCACAGAACTCAGCAGGTATGCGGTGTCGAGAGGTGAACCAGGGGAGAGAAGCCACAGAGGGCAGGGAGTTGTTTCTCCTTGTGGAGAGAGGATGCAGACGGGGGAGAATATGGGAAAAGCACCCCCCCCCAAAACAGCTGGAGAGAAAACAGAAAAGTGGAAACAGCCGCAGGGACTGAACTGAAAAGGGAGAAAGGAGAGGAGAGGGTTTAAATTCCATTAAGACTATAAACAGGGAGCGCAGAGCCTGCAACTCCGCAGCTGATACCTGGCGGTGCTCCGGTGGGAAGGGTGAATCCCCAGGAGCAGAGTGGGGTCCGGGGCTCTTCGGGCCACACGGGGAGAGGCGGTTCCCCTGCTGGGAGGACATTCGGTAGAGGCTGTGCGGCCACCCGGTCCCAGTGGACCCCGGAGAACAATCGCATTCGCTGGTGCTGGAACAGGGTCGCTGGGGGTGAAGCCAGATGTGCATTGAGATTTTCCAGAATCCCTGAAACGCTGCTGCCACCCGATCGCGGGAACTTTCTCTGGGGCGGGCTGGCACCCAGCCCAGCCGCAGTCTCTGGGCGTCAGCAGCACAGTCCCGCCAACGTTCCTGGGGGCAGCGGCACCCGGCCGGTGCTCGGTGAGAGCCTCCCGCAGAGGGGCGGAGAGGTCAGAGCCGCGGTCCCTCGGAAGTGAGGGGTCAGGAAACACAGTCTCATTTGAGATAAAACTCAGGAGGGAAGTGCCGCCTGGCACCCTGATGGCTTGGTCACGCAGGGTATAAAAGCAGGGAGCTGCCGCAAGACAGAGACAAAGGATGGGTGCGCGACGAGAGACGGTGTAGCTGGGTGACGCCATTTTTTGCCCCTCCCACGCATGCGCATATACGCACCTACACGCGCCACAACAATCCACCCTGGTAAGCTAAGCAGCGCCATCTAGTGGAGAACGGAGCCATTACACTGAGCCCCGCGCAACTGGGCCAACCTCACTCTTCAGAAACGTGACAAATCTCTCTGCCTGCTTAGTTTATGGACTATAAAGTGCTTCATAGTTTGACTTTTAGGGGAAAATGGTGTAATTTCAATCGTATTTCAGTCTGTTCAATTTCTTTTCTTTCTCTTGAATTCAGAAAGAGAAAAAATTTATTTTTATTTTCAATTTTTATTAAAAATATTTTAATTTTTTTCTATTTTTTTACTTTTTTGTAAATTTTCAAGTTCTATTTTACTTCCATCATTTCATTTTATTCTATTTATTAATTTTATCAAATTTTCAGTTTTCCTCCCCCCCCCCCCTTTCTCTAATCTGTGAAGCTCCTTTCAACAACCAGACCAAAACACACCTAGGATCTAGCTTCCTTTATTGAGTGTGTGTGTGTGTGTGTGTGTGTGTTGCTTTTAATTTTTTTACCTTATTAATTTCTTTTCTTCCTTCAAAATGATGAAACAAAGGAATTCACCCCAAAAGAAAGAGCAGGAAGAAATGACAGCCAGGGACTTAATAAACACAGATACAAGCAAGATGATTGAACCAGAATTCTGAATCCCAATAATAAGAATACTAGCTGGGGTCAAAAATAGATTAGAATCCCTTTCTGCAGAGATAAAAGAAGTAAAAGGTAGTTAGGATGAAATAAAAAATGCTATAACTGAGATGCAATCTCTAATGGATGCCTTGCCCTGGCAAAGATGGATGAGGCAGAGCAGTGAATCAGTGATATAGAGGACAAACTTATGGAGAATAACGAACCAGAAAAAAAAGAGGGAGACTAAGACAAAAGAGCATGATTTAAGAATTAGAGAAATCAGTGACTCATTAAAAAGGAAAAACATCAGAATCATAGGGTTCCCCAAAGACGAAAAGAGAGAAAAAGGGGTAGAAGGATTATGTGAGCAAATCATAGCAGAAAACTTTCCTAACCTGGGGAAAGACACAGACATCAAAATCCAAGAAGCACAGAGGACTCCCATAAGGTTCAACAAAAACCGGCCAACAACAAGGCATATCATAGTCAAATTCACAAAATACTCAGGCAAGGAAAGAATCATGAAAGCAGCAAGAGAAAAAAGTCCTTAACCTACAAGAGAAGACAGATCAGGTTTGCAGCAGACCTATCCACAGAAACTTGGCAGGACAGAAAGGAGTGGCAGGATACATTCAGTGTGCTGAATCAGAAAAATATGCAGCCAAGAATTCTTTATCCAGCAAAGCTGTCATTCAAAATAGAAGCAGAGATTAAAAGTTTCCCAGAAAATCAAAACTTAAAGGAGTTTGTGACCACTAAACCAGCCCTGCAAGAAATTTTAAGGGGGACTCTCTGAGGGGAGAAAAGACTGACTAACTAACTGACTAAATAAATAAGTAAATAAATACCAAAAGCAACAAAGACTAGAAAGGACGAGAGAACACCACCAGAAACTCCAACTCTATGAGAAACATAATGGCAATAAATTCATATCTTTCAGTACTCATTCTAAACGTCAATGGGCTCAATGCTCCAATCAAAAGACATAGGGTAACAGAATGGATAAGAAACAAGATCCATCTACATGCTGTTTACAAGAGACCCACTTGAGACCTAAAGACACCTTCAGATTGAAAGTAAGGGGATGGAGAACCATCTATCATGCTAATGGTCAACAAAAGAAAGCCAGAGTGACATACTTATATCAGACAATCTAGACTTTAAAATAAAAACTGTAACGAGAGATGAAGAAGGGCATTATATCATAATTAAGGGGTCTATCTACCAAGAAGACCTAGCAATTGTAAACATTTATGCTTCAAATGTGGAACACCCAAATATATAAATCAATTAATCACAAACATAAAGAACTCATTGATAACAATACCATAATAGTAGGGGACTTCAACACCCACTTACAGCAATGGACAGACCATCTAACAGAAAATTAACAAGGAAACAATGGCTTTGAATGACGCACTGGACCAGATGGGCTTAACAGATAGATTCAGAACATTTCATCCTAAAGCAGTAGAATATACAGTCTTCTCCAGTGCACATGGAACATTCTCCAGAACAGATCATATACTGGGACACAAATCAGCCTTCAACAAGTACAAAAATATCGAGATCAGGGGCGCCTGGGTGGCTCAGTCGGTTGGGTGTCCGACTTCGGCTCAGGTCATGATCTCACGGTCTGTGAGTTAGAGCCCTGTGTCGGGCTCTGTGCTGACAGCTCAGAGCCTGGAGCCTGTTTCAGATTCTGTGTCTCCCTCTCTCTCTGACCTTCCCCCGTTCATGCTCTCTCTCTGTCTCAAAAATGAATAAATGTTAAAAAAAAATTAAAAAAAAAATATCGAGATCATACCATGCGTATTTTCAGACCACAACGCTATGAAACTTGAAATCAACTACAAGAAAAAATTTGTAAAGATAACAAATACTTGGAGACTAAAGAGCATCCTACTAAAGAATGAATGGGCTAACCAAGAAGTTAAATAGGAAATTAAAAAGTACATGGAAGCCAATGAAAATGATAACACCACAGCCCAAAACCTCTGGGATGCAACAAAGGCAGTCATAAGAGGAAAGTATATAGCAATCCAGGCCTTCCTAAAGAAGGAAGAAAGGTCTCAGATGTACAACCTAACTTTACACCTTAAAGTGCTGGAAACAGAACAGCAAATAAAACCCCAAACCAGCAGAAGACAGGAAATAATAAAGATTAGAGCAGAAATCAATACTATCGAAACCAAAAAACAAAAAACAAAAAAACCAGTAGAACAAATCAATGAAACCAGAAGCTGGTTCTTTGAAAGAATTAACAAAATTGACAAACCACTAGCCAGTTTGATCAAAAAGAAAAAGGAAAGGATCCAAATAAATAAAATCAAGATTGAAAGAGGAGAGATCACAGCCAACACAGCAGAAATAAAAATAATAAGAGAATATCATGAGCAATTATACGCCAATAAAATGGGCAATCTGGGGGCGCCTGGGTGGCGCAGTCGGTTAAGTGTCCGACTTCAGCCAGGTCACGATCTCGCGGTCCGTGAGTTCGAGCCCCGCGTCGGGCTCTGGGCTGATGGCTCGGAGCCTGGAGCCTGTTTCCGATTCTGTGTCTCCCTCTCTCTCTGCCCCTCCCCCGTTCATGCTCTGTCTCTGTCTCAAAAATAAACTTTGAAAAAAAGAAAAAAAAATTAAAAAAAATAAAATAAAATGGGCAATCTGGAAGAAGTGGACAAATTCCTGGAAACATAAATTACAAAAACTGAAATAGGAATAGACAATTTCAACAGACCCATAACCAAAAGTAAAGAAATCAAATTAGTAATCAAAAATCTCCCAAAAAACAAGAGTCCAGGGCCAGATGGCTTTCCAGGGGGAATTCTACCAAACATTTACAGAAGAGTTAACACCTATTCTCTTGAAGCCATTCCAAAAAATAGAAATGGAAGGAAAACTTCCAAATTCTTTCTATTAAGCCAGCATTACCTTGATTCCAAAACCAGACAAAGACCCCACTAAAAAGGAGAACTATAGGCCAATTTCCCTGATGAAAATGGATGCAAAAATCCTCAACAAGATATTAGCCAACCAGATCCAACAATACATTAAAAAAATTATTCATCACGACCAAGTGGGATTTATACCTGGGATGCAGGGTAGTTTCAATATCCACAAAACAATCAGTGTGATTCATCACATCAATAAAAGAAAGGACAAGAACAACATGATCCCCTCAATAGATGCAGAGAAAGCATCTGACAAAATACAGCATCCTTTCTTGATAAAAACCGTCAAGAAAGTAGGGATAGAAGGAGCATACCTCGAGATCATAAAAGCCATATATGAAGGACCCAACGCTAATATTATCCTCAATGGGGAAAAACTGAGAGCTCTCCCCTAAGGTCAGGAACAAGATAGGGAGGTCCACTCTCACCACTGTTATTTAACATGGTATTGGAAGTCTTAGTCTCTGTAATCAGACAACACAAGGAAATAAAAGGCATCCAAATTGGCCAAGAAGAGGTCAAACTTTCACTCTTTGCAGATGACATGATACTCTATATGGAAAACCCAAAAAATTACACCAAAAAACTGCTAGAACTGATCCATGAATTCAGCAAAGTGGTAGGATATAAAATCAATGCACAGAAATTGGTTGCATTCCTACACACCAATAATGAAGCAACGGAAAGAGAAATCAAGGAATTGATCCCATTTACAATTGCACCAAAACCCAAAAAATACCTAGGAATAAATCTCACCAAAGAGGTGAAAAATCTATACACTGAAAACTATAGAAAGCTTATGAAAGAAATTGAAGAAGACACACACAAAAAATGGAAAAATATTCCATGATCCTGGATAGGAAGAACAAATATTGTTAAAATGTCAATACTACCCAAAGCAATCTACATATTCAATGCAATCCCTATCAAAGTAACACCCACATTCTTCACAGAGCTAGAACAATCCTAAAAATTGTATGGAACCAGAAAAGACCCCAAATAACCAAAGCAATCTTGAAAAAGTAAGCCAAAGCAGGAGGCATCACAATTCCGGACTTCAAAGTTGTATTACAAAACTGTTATCATCAAGACAGTATAGCACTGACACAAAAATTGACACATAGCTCAATAGAACAGAATACAGTACTCAGAAATGGGCCCTCAAATGTATGGCCAACTAATCTTTGACAAAGCAGGAAAGAATATCCAATGGAATAAAGACAATCTCTTCAGCAAGTGGTGCTGGGAAAACTGGACAGCGACATGCAGAAAAATGAACCTGGACCACTTTCTTACACCATACACAAAAATCAACCCAAAGTGGATGAAAGACCTAAATGTAAGACAGGAAGCCATCAAAATCCTCGAGGAGAAAGCAGGCAAAAACCTCTTTGACCTTGACTGCAGCAACTTCTTACTCAACACGTCTCTAGAGGCAACGGAAACAAAAGCAAAAATGAACTATTGGGCCTTCATCAAAATAAAAAGTTTCTGCACAGCAAGGGAAGTACTCAGCAAAACTAAAGGGCAACCAATGGAATGGGAGAAGATATTTGCAAATGACATATCAGATAAAGGGTTAGTATCCAATATCTAGAAAGAATTTATCCAACTCCACACCTAAAAAACAAATAATGCAGTGAAGAAATGGGCAAAAGACATGAATAGACACTTCTCCAAAGAAGACATCCAGATGACTAATAGACACATGGAAAAATGCTCATCACTCACCATCAGGGAAATACAAATCAAAACCACAATGAGATACCACCTCACACCTGTCAGAATGGCTAACATTAACAACTCAGGCAACGGCAGATGTTGGCGAGGATGCGGAGAAAGATCATCTCTTTTGCACTACTGGTGGAAATGCAAACTGGTGCAGCAACTCTGGAAAACAATATGGAGGCTCCTCAAAAAATTAAAACTGGAACTACCCTACGACCCAGCAACTGCACTAGTAGGCATTTATCCATGGAATACAGGTGTGCTGTTTCGAAGGGACACATTCACCTCAATGTTTATAGCAGCACTATCAACAATAGCCAAATGTCCATCGATGGATGAATGGATAAAGAAGGCGTGGTATATATATACAATGGAGTATTACTCGGCAGTCAAAAGGAAAGAAATCTTGCCATTTGCACCTCCATGGATGGAACTGGAGGGTATTAGGCTCAGTGAAATTAGTCAGAGAAAGACAAAAATCATGACCTCACTCACGTGAGGACTTTAAGAGACAAAACAGATGAACACAAGGGAAGGGAAACAAAAATAATATAAAAACAGAGGACAAAACAGAAGAGACTCTTAAATATGGAGAACAAACAGAGGGTTGCTGGAGGGGTTGTGGGAGGGGGGATGGTTAAATAGGGAAGGGGCATTAAGGAATCTACTCCTGAAATCATTGTTGCACTATATGCTAACTAACTTGGATGTAAACTTAAAAAATTAAATTAAAATACCAAAAAAAGAAATGCTACCAAATAAAAGGTTGAAAGTAAAAAAAATATTTTAAACACATAAATAAGGGATAACAGAAAGAGAAAGTAAGAATAAGAGGAAGAAAGAAAATATATATAAAAATTAAAAAAGAAAACATTTCTTATTGTGGGTCATGATCAAGAAAGTTTGGAGGCCAAGGTCCCAGGAAGGTGTAGAGACACTGTGTGCTAATTCATCACGTCTTCTACAATATCCCTTAGTTTGCTAAGGAAGTCTCCTTTGATTCATCATCTGCTAATACCTTTTATTTTGAATAGGTGAATTTTGCCAAATAATATTTACATATATATTGAGGTAATCATTAAGTTCTTTCTCCTTTAATATGTGACACAGATGAATTTTCCAACACTGTATTATCTTTGCATTTTTCTCTCTAAAAATATTTTTATAGTTACCTGTTGTGCCCTAGCTATTGGGCCATGACTCTCTTGCTACAGCCCCTGCTGCATATACCACCCATAATTTCCAGCAGATTCTGTATTTGCCCAGTTTGTCAAAGATGCTACCATACATCCTGAGTCATTCTCTAACAACAAAATAGACCTATGCTTTGTGATTCTTTATTAAATTAACAGGAAGCCTAAATACCTGCACTTTATTAAAAAAAAAATCCTTTATAGATACTGTTCTAATTTCAGAACCAATAATCTAATAAGAATTTATAACAGAGGACTAAGTCCTACTGGAGAGCTGTATTTTAATTCTGATATACTAGTGACAATTATTTCCATGTTTTTGTTGAGAATACAAATCTACTAACAGTATCTTCATCAACTTGACCTCCACAAAAACACCTGCCCAGATTATATTCATGTAAGCGGTGCCCCAGACATGTTCATGTGCTTTTTTGTTGTATCGTGTTTATTTGCTCCTTAAAAAAATTTTTTTTAATGTTTATTTATTTTTGAGAGACAGAGAGACAGAGCACGAGTTGGGGAGGGGCAGAGAGAGAGGGAGACACAGAATCTGAAGCAGGCTCCGGGCTCTGAGCTGTCAGCACAGAGCCCAACGTAGGGCTCGAACCCATCAACCAGGAGATCATGACCTGAGCTGAAGTCAGACGCTTAACTGACTGAGCCACCCAGGCGCCCCTATTTGCTCATTTTTAAATACTAAAGAATGTCCATATTGCTCGAAAGCAGCCAAATGACAAATACTGCATTTTCAACGGGCAGTGGTTTTCACTCACCAAATCAGGAAACTACAGCACAGTATCTTTTAACGTATCAGTGTGGTACCAAGGTTCCGAACCAGCTGTTATAAGACCTTTGACCTTTAGGTGTCTTACATTTCTCTAGCTGCTTGTGAGGAGAAAAGAAATTTAATTTTGAATGCAATAAAAACATTAAAAGGATGCTTTTTACAAATCACCTGCACAAACAAAATATGTTACCTGTAAATTAGCTTTCTGATCATTTAATCAATGCGAATACACACATGTGCAGTCTTCGACAGTTAATACCAAAAGGAAACAAAATCTGATTTTATAAAAGGCAGTACAGTGAACACACAGTAATTATTAAACTTCCCCAGAAGACCATCTAGAAAGAAATGACTACCTAATTAGCTGACACGAGCAGCTGATCACCTGCCCGGCCTGTTTAAGTAACATGTGTTCAAACTGTGTGTCCTCCTTCTGTTCTTCCACCCCATAGCTGGGAAAAGACGATACCCAGGGATGGGGCTAATAGAATCCTCCTCTATTTAGCCAGAGGCAGAGGGAACCCCAGTGCCAACCGAGAGATGGGTTCCCAAGTGGTCTTCAGTTAGAACAAAGCCACCACACTGGTTGCCTCTGGGCGTTGGGCCTATGAGTGATAGATTTTTTTTTAACCTTCTAGTTTCCAAATTTTCTATAACGGGATGTATTCCTCTTCTAATGCAAAGGCCGTGCTAACTGACCAAAGAGCACATATATGCTAGATCGTTGTTTTATTTTTAACGCCTGACCATTAAAAAGAGCTTCTAAGTGTCCTTGTAAGTTCTTTCTCTCTTCCTCTCCTGGTGGTGGGCAGGGTCTCCATTTGCCAGAGAAAGACAAGCAGGATTCCACAGTTTGGGGGTTTGGGTCAGATTTGCCTGATCTGGGATTTATTTTTTTATTTTATTTTTTTTTTTTAATTAAAAAAAATTTTTTTTCAACGTTTATTTATTTTTTGGGGGACAGAGAGAGACAGAGCATGAACAGGGGAGGGGGAGAGAGAGAGGGAGACACAGAATCGGAAACAGGCTCCAGGCTCTGAGCCATCAGCCCAGAGCCTGACACGGGGCTCGAACTCACGGACCGCGAGATCGTGACCTGGCTGAAGTCGGACGCTTAACCGACTGCGCCACCCAGGCGCCCCGCCTGATCTGGGATTTATAAAAATGATACTGCAAAGAATTCCACGGTTTTCTTGATGGCTAGGAACAGTAACATTTATTAGATCCTCACTGGGTCTAGGGCCCATATTCTTCTGGGCATGGCAGAGAGAAACAAACAGCAGTAAAGATGGCCCTTATTTATGAAGAACTTAAAACATGATCAAGGGCATAAAGGACAGAAAAATACCTGAACACAAAGGTGGAGGCTAATATAGTGCAAACCATGAGGTTAATGTGGAAGAGGACAGGGAAGTGTCAGAGCCAACTTGGGGGGGGGATGCCCCCAAGATTTCCAGAAGCAGTCACAATGATGTCTTCTCTTTACTTCCAATGCAATTCCCTTCTCTCCAAGAGCTAGTAGAAAGAGAAATTCTGAAGAAACAGAAATGCTCTTTGTTGGGAAAGTGACCAAAAGCAATGCTGTGCAAGCCTGTTGACTCCAGGTTAGTAGCACTCCTATTTGAGAGAGCACTCAAGTTTCTAGGGAAACAGATTTTCAGCATATGATTTTAGAAAACTAAGTGCAACCGATTTATTTGAAAGTTGGTGGTACTTCACAGAAAACCATTTCCTATGAAATTACTTGCTTTCCACTCTGACTAAACAGGCAGAGACTGATCTGGGACTAGAAGTGTTCAAGCTCTTAAATGTTACCCAAGTGCCTTGTTGCACAATGCCCAAAATAGAACACAAAATTGTGAAAGGTCACGTTCTTTTCTTCCTTGTAAAAATTGGCACCTTTTGGGTGACTCAGTCAGTTAAGTGTCCAACTTTGGCTCAGGTCACAATCTCATGGGTTTGTGGGTTTGAGCCCTGCATCGGGCTCTGTGCTGACAGCTCAGAGCCTGAAACTTGCTCCAATTCTGTGTCTCCCTCTCTCTCTGTCCTTTCCCTGCTCATGCTCTGTGTCTCAAAAATAAATGAACATAAAAAACTTTTTTAAAAAAGCACCTTTCCCCCCTAACATCCAAGTGCTCAACATGTCACTTTTTAAAAAAATTTTTAATGTTTATTCCTTTTTGAGAGAGAGAGAGAGAGAGAGAGAGAGAGAGAGAGAGAGAATGAGCGGGGGAGGGTCAGAGAGCGAGGGAGACACAGAATCTGAAGCAGGATCCAAGCTCAGAGCTGTTAGCACAGAGCCCGACATGGGGCTCGAACCCACGGACCAAGAGATTATGACCTGACCCAAAGTCGGACGCTTAACTGCCTGAGTCACCCAGGCGCCCCTCAACATGTCATTTTTTAACTGCCCTCCGTTTTTAAAAGCTTCCTCACTTACTGACACAGTTCTGAAGCTATTGCTGGTACTAGAATCTGAGATGGAAATTTTCCTGGAGGTGCACACAAGTCGTAACTGAAGAAATGACCCAAGTTGAGTGTCAAAGGGAGTGAACAAGCAGCTGCAGCCATGCCTTTGGCTCTGAGAGAATCCCTTCAATACACTTGGCTTTTCCGAGTGGATTGTCTGTGGGACCAACGGCACAAGGAGTTCAAGCCAACCATTAGCCTGGGAACCAAGCTGAGGACCCAGGTCTCATCAGTTAGGGTAAAGCTGGAGGCCTCAGGCCACACACAGTCACCTCTCAGTGCTTTTCCTCTGGCACCAAAGTGAAATGCTAATGCCAATCTGCCTCAAGAGATTCCTGGTGAGTGAGGCACAAATGATAAGGGGGAGGCGTCAGATATGGTATTCAGATGAGATGTGAAGGGTGGTTTCTCTTATCCCACTAGTGTGGGATAAGAAGAAATTTTACATGTCTGCCTTTAGGTCAGGAGGAAAGATAAGCAACACGATCAAACTTCCAGAAACAAATTAGCTTTCCCCTCTGGCAGGTGGATTTGAGCTACCTGGCCAGATGTCAAGGTTCTGAACTGAACGTAAATTCTGGACGACTGTTCCCCTGATATGGTGATGTTTCTCTCATGCAATGTCTTCTCCATCTTCCCTGGTGCCTGAAAACAATGAGCCCATAAGGAGTACCTTCCATGTACGTTCAAGCCTGTATTTCGACAACTCTCTGAAGTTTCCCAGAAAAGCCTGCCTTGACCAGAGGCAAGGAGATCATCTGCTTGTGACGGAGGCTCGGGGGCTCTTCACTTAATCATCTGTGTTTCTTCATCCGCATCAAAAAACTCCTCCTCTTCCTCACTCTCACTCCCTAAAGTGTTCTCCTTGTCTGAAGACTGAAATAGGAAAGGCAAATTATTATTTGCCATTCGACAGACAGATGCATTTTTATGACATCTATTTCCCCTAAGAATTGGCCCTAAAGTGTTCTAAGAAAGTAAATGAATCACGAGCCATCTTTATTTCTCTCAAAAAATCAACTGCTGGGGCGCCTGGGTGGCTCAGTCGGTTAAGCGTCCGACTTCAGCTCAGGTCGCGATCTCGCGGTCCGTGAGTTCGAGCCCCGCGTCGGGCTCTGGGCTGACAGCTCAGAGCCTGGAGCCTGCTTCCAATTCTGTGTCTCCCTCTCTCTCTGCCCCTCCCCTGTTCATGCTCTGTCTCTCTCTGTCTCAAAAATAAATAAACGTTAAAAAAAAAAAAAAAAAACTACCACCATACCTGTGGGGGATCCAAGGTCTGTAAAGATAACGCCTCCTCCCCCAGCCTCCGATATGAATACACCTGAAGGTCAGAAAATGTCTCTAGCAATGGGCTGTTAAGGGTTTCTGGCAATAATAAACTCAGGAGGCCCGAAGTCAGGCCGGTGGCTCCGAAGACAATGAAGGGTAAGGACCACTGCACATATTTCTGTGGGGGCAGAGAGTAGAACAAAAACCATACAAAAACTCAGTATTCGTTTCCCAGCACATGACATCAGTAGTCTTATGACCGAGGAGCTGCCACATTTACTACCCAACTCACGCCTCCCCACTAGAATGTACTGTCAGCCACTTGTTCCCCAACGAGAGAGACCCTGGAAAATCACCGAGTGGTTGCTCGGCCACACAGAAAGGAGAGCGAGAACATAAAAAGGCAGCAGAGGTATGGGGATCAGAAGGAGTGGGGTGGGTACTGCTTTTGCTCCAGGTGACTCTCTTATAACACGGGGATCTCCACATACTTTTCACTTAGGAGACTCCCCAGATACTCGCTCCCGATGAACTTTGACGTTCTCAACCTTGGAATCGGCCAAACAATCCCACGTATGCTCGCTCATTCATTCGGCACCGTAACCAGGAAGACAGGGGTTAAGGGTGTAAACACCCCGAAAAGAAAAAGAGAAGCCTGAAGAACCTAGCACACCCGTGTGGTTTGGAAACTACTTGAACCGAACACGGTAATTCAAGCATTGCTTCAGAGATCCAAAAGACATTCTCGGGAATATTTACATAGTTTCTTTAAACACAAACAGGTTCGGGGCACCCAGGTGGCTCAGTCGGTTAAGCTTCCGACTTTGGCTCAGGTCATGATCTCACGGTTTGTGAGTTTGAGCCCCGCGTCGGGCTCTGTGCTGGCAGCTCGGAGCCTGGAGCCTGCTTCGGATTCTGTGTCTCCCTCTCTCTCTACCCCTCCCTCACGTGTGCTCTGTCTCTGTCTCTCAAAAATGAATAAATGTTAAAAAAAATTTTTAGGCACACACAGGTTCAAAGATAACACAGAAAACTATCTTTGGGATGCTGCTCTGGGCCTTTCTGAGCTGATTAACATTCTTAAATTCCTGCACAAGAATGGTATTATCATCTTCTCATTTGGGCTTCCAAACTCTGTGGATGAGACCACTACTAGTTAGGATCTCCTCTCGGATTTAATAAGTTCCTGATTTTTCAGAAGTAAAGAGATGATGGAGATGATCGAGAAGAGGGCAGGGGGGAATGGAGGTGATGGGGAGCGGGGAGGGGAGAATCTCACCTCTGCCACCCACATGGAAACACACGTCCAACACTGTGGGTGTGTTGCTGAATCAAGGGAGACACAACACTTTGATCTCTTCTCAACTGAGCAGGGATCAGTAGAGACAGAGTGCTGGGTTTTCTAACGTTCTAGGAGGGCCATCCAAAGTCGGAGATCTTTAGAGACAAACACCTGATGTCAGACACATTTTGCAGAATGGAGCAAATCCGTATGAGAGGATGGTCTTGTAATGCAAAATTAAGCATGAAACACGGAAAGAGATACTCATGAGAAGGAAGTGGACTCAGAAAAAGAAAGAAGGGAAAGGCTTTTCCAAGACATCCTCCTGTACTAGTGAGACAGGGAAACTGAAGGGACCCTGGGAGAGAGAAAGCTGTTTCATGGCTTTGCTGCTTTACCTGTTTCTAGTCTTCCTAGGACCTGTACCCTCACCCCACTTTACACATGCCTTGTAATGTAAACAGCATATGTCCTTGTAAGGGACAAGGAGTTAATGATTTCTCTAGAACAGATAACATCTAAGGAAGGGGCAAGTGAGAATGACCAGAGGAAGCTATCGCACACGTATTCCAGACCCCTGGGGTAGACAGTTCATGGCCAAGATCCCCTGGCTCCAAGGTGTAACACCTGGCCCCTCATCCTTGATCCAACTGGTTCCTGGCTGCCTGAGAGGACACGTACCCCCAGAGCCCCGTCCTCAAGAAAAACCCTGACCCTGAACAATGACGAGACTCTCTCCTTTCCTTTCTGAGTCTCTCGGACACTCACTCTGTGTGTACCTGCTCTCTCTGTATCTTCAGTAAATGCTGCTTTCACCTCCTGCTGGCTCGTGTTGGACTTCTATCCTGCCTGAAGGCAAGGGCCCTCTGGGCTGGTCCTGCGGGAACCCCGCTGGGTCCGTGGACCTGGCCCGCCAGCATTGCTAAGAAGTGCTAAGAAAAGTTGCCCGAGTGACAAACAGCTATCCGCACACCCAATCTAGTCAGCCTTTGCCGAGTCCTGGCTGCCAAGGCCACAGGTCAGACCAAGCACAGACATGCGTAGGGCTCCACGGATTCTGTCACAGAACCTGAACATGTCAAGTTCAGGAAGGATCTTCAGAACTGCCGTTTAGTCTATCTTTTGACCATGAACTTTAGAAAATGCTAGAAACTCTTAATAGACACACTGCTAGGCATATTTCCTCTTCTAATTTTCTTTTTAAGAAATTTTTTCACGGTTATTTATTTTTGAGAGAGAGAGAGACAGAGTGCGAGTGGGGGAGGGGCGGGAAGCGAGGGAGACAGACTGTGAAGTGGGTTCCAGGCTCAGAGCTGTCAGCACAGAGCCTGACACAGGACTCGAACTCACGAACCGTGAGATCGTGACCTGAACCGAAGTCGGACACTTAGCCGACTGAGCCCTCCAGGCGCCCCTAGTCTTCTTATTCTAAGTGGTGTGCCATCGGGCAAGTTAATCTGCTTCTGCTGCATTTCTCATCTTTATTAGAGGGTAACGATAATGCTGCCTCACACGGTGGCTGTGAATAGTACTTGAGACGATGTGTGCTGAAGTGCTCAGCACAGAGCCCAGTCCACAGCCGAAACTTAAAAAATATTCACTAAGTGACTAACCTACAAATGGAGACGGGAAGGGGCAAGCTGGCATTAGCTAACCCTCCAGTAAATACAGAGAAGCAAACAGTCAGAGCCTCTGGTACGAGTCCATCTGCCCCGAGGGATCCGTCACCTAAAAGGGTCCTTAATCTAGAAGGTACAAGGTTCACACTTGGGTCAGGCTGATCGTAAGTGGCAACTGCTCCTTACCCCTTTCTACTCAAAAGCATAAGCATTTCCAAAGCAGAGGATCGAGAAAAACAAAACTAGGAGGTACAAACCAACCAGTGAGGGGACGAAGGGAGCGATAATCCCACCAACTCGGGAGAACATAGAACAGGTTCCAAGCCCAACATTCCTGAAAGGAATAAAAAAGGGGGGAAAGTCAGTAAGTTCTGGGTGGGGGGTAGAATTTAAAGATGCCATGGCTTAGTGGACCTATAATCATGAATCACACAGTGGAGGAGGCACAGGCTCCTGTAGAGCAGTGCTGCCTACCAGAACATTCCGAGATGCTGGAAATGTTCTATAATTGCGCTGTCCAGTATGGAAGCTGCTAGATGCCTGTGGCTATGAGCACTTGAAATGTGGCTAGTGAGAATGAGGAACTGGATTTTTTTTTAATGTTTATTTTTGAGAGAGAGAGAGACAGAGTGCGAGCAGGGATGGGGCAGAGAGAGAGGGAAACACAGAATCTGAAGCAGGCTCCAGGCTCTGAGCTGTCAGCACAGAGCTTGATGTGGGGCTCACACTCATGAGCCATGAGATCATGACCTGAGCTGAAGTCGGATGCTTAACTGACTGGGCCACCCAGGCACCCCGAGGAACTGGATTTTTAATTTATTTCACTTTAACTGATTTAAATTTAAATAGCCACATGAGGCTAGTAACTACCATACTGGACAGTGCGGTTACTATAGAGAATAGTACAGAAATGACCATGTGAATATTTCTTGCCAAATGTTCTCATGGGTTTTGTGTCAAATGTTCTCATGGCTATGAATTAATATAGCCATGGAGACCCAGGGCTTTATGATCTGAGAAGTTTGCCCATTTAGTTAAAGTCAACTAACTGGCGATTAAAGGGTCAGGCATATAAATAGGAATGAGGAACATTACGTTTGTGAGGAGTATGGACATGCAAACGGGGGTAGGGCATGGGAACGAGGGAACAGGCAAGGTGGCCATCCACCGCTCCCCCCACCCACCCATATCCGCTCTCCAGAGTGTCCCAGTTTGGACAAAATGATCATCCTAGTTTCATAGCCAGCAGGCAGGGAAAACAGGTCAGAGGAATAATTAGGAAATGACTAGTCAATCACATGCAGTCTGGGAAAAACTGGAGGAAAAGGGAGCTGATATTAATAGGCAGAAAGAACCAGGAAGTCTGATGGATGTGGGAAACACTTGGAACGCTCCTCAGAAGGACTGGGGAAGGGCTGACCTAGGGAATACCCGCTGGGTTCACAGAGGCAATTCTGAGAAGAATAAGCTGGGTCCCTGCCCTTCAAATTTGGGTTTAATTTTTTGTTTTCAGACTTCTTTTAGAAGGGGAAACTTCAGATCGAATGTGTTGTTTTTCATATAAGCATGTCCTACTTGTTAGAAACCACACTTAACAATCAATACGTAAACCTCCTGTTCTCTTATTACTATATGGAAACATCTTTTTTTAAGTTTATTTATTTTAAGAGAAAGAGAGAAGAACAGAGAGACAGAGAGAGAGAGGGTGCGAGCAAGGGAGGGGCAGAGAGAGAATCCCAAGCAGCTCTGCACTGTCAGCATGGAGCCCGACGTGGGGCTCAAACCCATGAACTGTGAGAGCATGACCGAGTGGGAATCAAGAGCCGGACGCTCAACCAACTGAGCCACCCAGGTGCCCCTGGAATTACCTTTTTACAGATGTGTATATTTTGTGTTAAAATGTAGGTTCTGAGAGAACACGGACCCAGTCCTCTTGTCCGTCTGTGCCTGACAGAGGCTGGGTGACTGAATCAATCAAGTCCACTGAAATAAAAATGGCAACCGAGCCCCATTTGGGTGATGGGATGTGCTTTGCGTAGAGTACTTCTCTCACAATTTATACAAGGGAGTTCGGCCCAAAACACAGCTCTGCCTTCCCCAGCCAAGCGGGCAAAGTGTGGTCTACACAGACAGCTTCTGGGCTTGCGGCTGCTCGCTGACTTGTTGCTGGCCCCCACTCACTGTGCTCCCGGTGGAATGAGAACCACACCTCTGTTGCTGTGAGCATCTACAGCGAAACATGCGGGATGTGTGGGGAATACCTGATGACTGTGGGGTACAGCTCAGACGTGTAGATGTAGACCACGTTAAAGGCAGCACTGATCGTCAGCTTCCCGAGCAGAGACAAGGAATGGCTGTTCACCACTGCAAACACACCCGTGTCTGAGGAGGACAAGGGTTAACACTTGTGAGGTCCTTCTGGGAGAAAAATTCCTTTAAATGACACAATTATGAACTAAGCCAGAGGCATTAATATGGATCTCAAACAGTGAGGAGGTGGTAAAACTGAATACACACTCAGAAGGTATAGTAAGCACACAACACACACACACACACACACACACACACACACACACACACACACACGAATCTTCTCAGCATCTTGACTGTGAAGTCGTCCATAATGGCGGTCATCATAGGCGATTGAACTTGCTTACTCCTCAATGGCAGAGCTCTTGGAATACTTCTTTACTAAAAGCAAGCTTCGTGGGGATCGTTAAGTCTCATCCACATTGGGGGCTACTCGCCTCTCCTTCCCAGCCTTGTTCAACAACCAGTGACGGGAAATGGTGGGTAGCATGACAAGCCTTGGCACACGTGGAGTAAGTCTGACAGATACGAGACAGACAGAGGCAAGGTCCAGAAAATCTCCTCTCTGCAGTTTGTATTTCCTGGTGTTCCATTGGACGAGAAGGAATAATCCCAATAAATTACAACCAGAAGGTATCAAATATTAATGTTCTTTAAAGAACGAGCCTCTAAATATGGAACTATTTTTAATCTTTCTTCTTTCCCAACTTCTTACTTGAATCACTAACCACTAATGACATTTCAGTTTCTTACTGCAATGTTTTTATATAAAATACAAAAATACATTTTATGGCAGTTCCTTTCCCTATCAAAAATACTATCAGGGCAGCTGGGTGGCTCAGTCGGTTAAGCCTGCAACTGTTGGTTTCGGCTCAGGTCATGATCTTGTGACTTTGTGGGTTCGAGCCCCGCACGGGGCTCTGTGCTGACAGTGCAGAGCCTGCTTTAGATTCTCTTTCCCCGTCTCTCACTGCCGGTCCCCAACTCGTGCTGTCTCTGTCTCTCTCAAAATAAATAAACTTAAAAAAATTACTGTCAGGGTGCCTGGGTGGCTCAGTCACTTAAGCATCCAACTTCGGCTCAGGTCATGATCTCACAGTTTGTGAGTTCAAGCCTCGTGTCAGGCTCTGTGCTGTCAGCCTGGAGCCTGCTTTGGATTCTGTGTCTCCCTCTCTTTCTGCCCCTCCCCCGCTGGTGCTCTCTCTCTCTCAAAAAAATACACACTAAAAAAATTTTGTTTAGATACTATCAATTATCTCATGCTGCTTTCCTTTATTAACATTATTCTCCCTGGGATCTTGCAATGTAATTATTCCCTTTCAAACATATTTAACCTCTCCATAACCCACTAGTCTCTGCTTTCAAAATAACAATTTCTCCTTCTAAGAAAAAAAAAATCTCATTGACTCTGCCGTGCTTTCCCCCTTTCCTAGCAAACATCTTCAATGAGCGAGCAACTCACTGTTGCCGCATATGCATCTGCCCTGTAGCTCACTGCGCTCTGACTTCTAATAACATCCTCTGCTGAAAGTCCTGCTCTTGAAGGTCAACAGTGAAGTCCTAATCACCAAAGTAATTGCCTCTCATTGCCCCTGACATTTCTGCCAAATGGAACACACCTGTCCCCTTCCTTGGGACAGCCTGCAGGACTCATTGAAACCACTCCACCCTTAAATAACTCAAAAGCAATATCCTTTCCTCCCTTTGACCTCCACTGTCCCTATGTCCTGATCCATTAAATGGCATGCTTCAGACACGCTTCTGCAGTTGCTTACTTTTCCATCTTGCCTGCCCCAAATATTTCGAGTTACTTCGGCCTGAGGCTGGTATCTGGTTGTATCTGTGCCCCTCACGGCAATACCGTCTTCCACAGTACAATACTCAGCAGTGCCCACTGCATATCTGGGGAACAACGAAGTAGAAGGACTACAATAGGAATTAATTTAGTGAGAAGAATCTGTGCTCAGGTTCTTTCAACTTCTAAGGAGGGGGTTATTTAAACATGCCATCCTAAAGTATGCTTCGCCTTCCCTGCTTGACTATGAAATAAATCCTCATCTACTTTAAAGATGGCATCCTGAACACAGTGGCCCAGGCATTGCCAAACCCGACCATCTGGGGCTTTCTCCTCTTCTGCCAGGCTATTTGGAAGAACACGCTAGCTCTCTTAAGGACTGAATATATTATTTTAGGCCATGAGGTGCTTCTGGAAAAAGAACTATGCCGTTCAGCATTTTCCCCGAGAAATACGTCTGCACTTGAGATCAACAATCTCATCGATTAAACCAATAATAAGGGCAATTCTTCAATTATTTTCCAGAAAACTTAGCATGTCAAGAAAAGGTATTCAGTGGCCTTGAAGCCAACACAAATGTGCACATTTGCTTTACTGCAAATGATCTCTGGGACTGTTTTCAATCCATACAGGATGGCGTCCTTCGGAACTGTATAGTGACACTCTAACATCTTTCACAACAGGTTAGGGGATTACCATCCTGAAAATTGAATTCTTTTTTTTTATTAAATTTTTTTTAATGTTTATTTATTTTTGAGACAGAGAGAGACAGAGCATGAACGGGGGAGGGGCAGAGAGAGGGAGACACAGAATCCGAAGCAGGCTCCAGGCTCCGAGCTGTCAGCCCAGAGCCCGACGCAGGGCTTGAACTCACAGACCGCAAGATCGTGACCTGAGCTGAAGTCGGACACTTAACTGACTGAGCCACCCAGGCGCCCCTGAAAATTGAATTCTAACGGCACACCATGGAAGACTTTTATCTACACACCCGCAGGATCCAAAGCTGGAAGAAGTCTTTTGCATGAAGCTCAGGACACTTCCAGCTGTAACCCATTTGTGGAGCCTGGCTCCAGCCGCATACCCACAGAGTGCTCACAGAAGCCCAACACACCTCAGCAGATGCTTGAAACTTCTCTTGTACATCCCTGCCAATGGAGTCTGCAGTCTCCACTTGAATCTGGGGAGAATTCACTTTCACCCAAGGAAGCACATGTCAATTTCAGACAGCTCTGTTTATTAGAAAATTCCTTACCTAATGAAGGGTTGGTATCTGAAATCTATAAAGAACTTATGAAACTCAACACCCAAAAACCAAATAATCCAGTGAAGAAATGGACAGAAGACCTGAACAGACACTTCTCCCAAGAAGACATCCAGATGGCTAACAGACATGAAGAGATGCTCAACGTCACTCACCATCAGGGAAATACAAATCAAAACCACAATGAGATACCACCTCACACCTGTCAGAATGGCTAACATGAACAACTCAGGCAACAACAGATGTTGGTGAGGATGCGGAGAAAGAGGATCTCTTTTGCACTGTTGGTGGGAATGCAAACTTGTGCAGCCACTCTGGAAAACAGTATGGAGGGTCCTCAAAAAATTAAAAATAGAACTACCCTATGATCCAACGATTGCACTACTAGGTATTTATCCAAAGAATACAAAAATGCTGATTCAAAGGGGCGCATGCACTCCAACGTTTATAGCAGTGCTATCAACAATAGTCAAATTATGGAAAGAGCCCAAATGTCCACTGACTGAAGAATGGATAGAGAAGATGTGGTTTATATATACAATGGAATACTACTTAGCGATGAAAAAGAATGGAATCTTGCCATTTACAACAATGTGGATAGAACTAGAGTGTATTATGCTAAGAAAAATAAGTCAGATAAAGACAGATATCACATGATTTCACTCATATGTGGAATTTGAGAAACTCAACAGAAGAACATAGGGGAAGGGAAGGAAAAATAAGATAAAAACAGAGAAGGAGGCAAACCTTAAGAGACCCTTAAATACAAATTTACCCAAGGGATACAAGAGTGCTGATGCACAGGGGCAATTGTACCCCAATTTTTATACAGCACTTTCAACAATAGCCAAGTTATGGAAAGAGCCTAAATGTCCATCAACTGATGAATGGATAAAGAAGATGTAGTTTATATATATAATGGAATACTACTTGGCAATGAGAAAGAATGAAATATGGCCTTTTGTAGCAATGTGGATGGAACTGGAGAGTGTGATGCTAAGTGAGATAAGTCATACAGAGAAAGACAGATACCATATGTTTTCACTCTTATGTGGATCCTGAGAAACTTAACAGAAGACCATGGGGGAGGGGAAGGGGAAAAAAACGTTAGAAAGGGAGGGAGGCAAACCATAAGAGACTCTTAAAAACTAAAAATAAACTGAGGGTTGATGGGGGGTGAGGGGGAGGGGAAAGTGGGTGATGGGCATTGAAGAGGACACCTGTTGGGATGAGCACTGGGTGTTGTATGGAAACCAATTTGACAATAAATTTCATATTTAAAAAAGAGAGAGAGACCCTTAAATACAGAGAACAAACTGAGGGCTGCTGGAGGGGAGGTGGGTGGGGGATGGGTTAAATGGGTGATGGGCATTGAAGAGGGCACTTTTGGGGATGAGCACTGGGTTTCCTACGTAAGAGATGAATCACTGAGTTCTCTTCCTGATGCTAAGACTATACTGTATGTTAACTAACTTGAATTTAAATTTAAAAAAAGAAAATTGTTTCTTATGTTTTTTTAAAAGTATATTTATTTGTTTTAAGAGAGAGAGAGAGAGGGAGGAGCAGAGAGAGAGAGAGGGAGAGAGAATCCCAAGCAGGCTCCAGGCTGTCAGCGCAGAGCCCGGCATGGGGCTCAAACTCACAAATTGTGAGATCATGACCTGAGTCGAAATCAAGAGTCAGATGCTTAACCGACTGAGCCACGCAGGCACCCCTCTTATCCTTTTTGAGGCTCCTTTTTGGGGAGCTTCTAGACTTTTGGTCATCCTGAATCAATATTTAGTAGTGCTTTTTAGCCACTGGGCTAAATCCTTTGATTCTTGACCTTGATCTGAAAATAAAATCAAATATTACTGCCTATTACCAGTGAATATCCAAAGTAACTGCTTTGAAAAAAGAGTGATTTAAAAAGGAAAATTAAACTCAATTATCTTTGGGGGAAAAAAAGGTAATTCTTAAAACACGTGTATCCTTCAAAGCACTGAATTCAAGACGTTGTAAGTTTTTTCCAATGATGCAGTTATACGACCATCATTTTTGAGACTAGCTGTCTGGAAGTTTTCTTAGAGTCCATATGAGGTCATCAGAACAAAAAGAATGTTTTACTCATATTTCACTGACCCCAAATAGTAAAAATTAAGCTTAATCGTCCACTTCATTCACTGGCTGAATACGGCAAATTTGGGATGGTTCGCATATATGTTAAAATTCTTTAAGACAGTGGTATGCCCTCTACTATGATACATAATTGCGGGCAAAAACCCACAATTCATTTGCTTCCCCTTTTTTAAAGAAAAATACCGTATATGCATAAAGATCTGTCACTACAGTTTTTTCTAAATTTCTAAGTTAGAGGGGCGCCTGGGTGGCGCAGTCGGTTAAGCGTCCGACTTCAGCCAGGTCACGATCTCGTGGTCCGTGAGTTCGAGCCCCGCGTCGGGCTCTGGGCTGATGGCTCAGAGCCTGGAGCCTGTTTCCGATTCTGTGTCTCCCTCTCTCTCTGCCCCTCCCCCGTTCATGCTCTGTCTCTCTCTGTCCCAAAAATAAATAAAAAACGTTGAAAAAAAAATAAATTTCTAAGTTAGAAATTTCTAAAATTTCACATGAATGAAATGAGTCAGTTTGAGGACTTCTGTGTCTGGCTTCTTCTGGTTACCGTTAATGCTTCTGACATTTATCCATGTTGTTGTATGTATCAGTAGGTCACAGTTCAATCCTTTTAATGTTTTGAGTAATATTTCACTGTATGGATATACCACAATTTGTCTATCCCTTCTTCAGCTGGTGGGTATTGGGCTCCTTCCAGTTTGGGGGCTATTATTAATAAACCTACTACGAACATTTGCATCAAAGTCTTTGTGCAAATCTGTGTTTCTGCTTCCCTTCAGAAAAGGTGAGTCATATAGCAAGTGTATATTTCCCTTTTAAATAAGCTGCTAATGTTTTTCAAAGTGTCGCTACCATTTTACATTTCTATCAGCAGTACATAAGAGTTCTGGTTCTCCTGTATCATGGTCAGTGTTTGATATGGTCAGCCTCTACGTTCTCTTATAGAAGTTGTATGGTTTTAGCCTTTGCATTTAAGTCTCTCGTCCATTTTGAGTTAATTACTGCATATGATGAGACATGCAAGTTGAAGTCAAATTTTTTGCACACGGATATCCAATTATTCCAGCACCAAGGGGTAAAAAGATTATCTTTTCCTCACTGAACTAACTTGTCATCGTTGCCAAAATCAATTAACCAGATGCATTTTTCTCTTTGTAACGTTACAATTGGATAAAACATTTTTAAAGGGTGATCAAAACCTCAGGCCCCTCAAAAAACAAAATAAAAGTCACCTGACCATATGCATGGGTTTATTTCATACTAAATTCTGTTCTATTATCTATATATCCATTCCTATCTGCCAATATCATACTGTCCTGATTCATGTAACTTTGTAGTAAGTTTTAAAATCAGGTAGGGTAAGTCTTCCAACTTTGTTTTTCTTGATAAAACTCAGTTTGGATATTCGAGATCCTTTACATCTCTATAAAAATTTTGGTATTAATTTGTCGACATCTGTCCACAAAAAGAAGTCTGCTGGAAACTTTATTGGGATTGACCGTGCTGAAGACAGTGTGATTTGGGAAGAACGGACATCTTAAACAACATCTTTGGACGTTTAGTAGTATGGTAATCTCTTCATTTATTTTTATTATTATTATTACCACCAATTCATTTATGTAGTCTCTGCTTTGATTTCTCTCATCAACATTTTATATTTTATAGTTTTCTACAGGTCTGAAACATATTTTGTAAAACTTATCCCTAAATACATCATATTTTTAATTTATTATAAATGGTATTGTTTTCTTTCTATTTTATTTTTTCTAAGTTTGTTTATTGAATTAAGTAATCTCTATGCCCAAAGTGGGACTCAAACTCATGACCCTGAGATCAAGAGTCGCATGCTCTACAAACTGAGCCAGCCAGGCACCCCTCTGTCATTTTAAATTGTTTGTTGCTAATATATAGAAATAAAAGGGTGTCACATGACTCTGAAACTCATTAATTTTAGTAGATTTTAATATTTCCTAGGATTTTCTATGGAGACGACCATGTACCCTTGTGAATAAAGACAGTTTTACTTCTTCCTTTCTAAGTTGGATCCCTTTAATTTCTCTTTATTGGCTTATTGTATTCATTAGTAATTTCAGTACAATGTTCCATAGAAGTGGTAAGAATGGACATCCTTGCCTTTGTCCTGATCTTAGGGAACAAGTACTTAGCTTTTCACCATTAAATGCGATGTTGGCTGTAGGTTTCCCCCAATGACCTTGATCAACTGCTTCCAGTTGGTTGATGGTTTTTGTAGTGAATGGATATTGAATTCTGACAAGTGCTTTTTCTACTTGTATTGAAATGATCATATGATTTTTTTTCTTTCAGCTTTTGAAGATGGTGAATAGCACTGATTAGATTTTGAATGTCAAAATAACCCTGCACTGAGAGCATAAACCCTGCTTGGTCACGATGTATTACCCTTTTTGAGCATTGCTGGATTCAATTTGCTAATATTTAGTTGAGGATTTTTGTCATCGATACTGACCTGCAGTTTTCTTGCAAGGTCTTTGGTTTCATATCAGGATAACTGCTGGCCTCAAAAATGAGGTTGGGGGAGTATTCCTCCCTTCTGTATTTTCTGGAAGAATATACAGGATTAGTATTATTTCTTCCTGGAATTCTGCCTGGAATTCTCTTACAGGAATGTTTTTACCTACAAATTAAATTTCTTTAATAGATAGAGGTCTATTCAGGTTATCTGCTTTTTTGAGTAGGATTTGGTAGTTTGCATCTTTGAAAGAATGGGTCCATTTTGCCTAAGCTGGATTTACTGGCATAAAAATGTGTACAATATTCCTTATAGATGCCAACAGGTTCTACGGGTTCCCCTCTTTCATTCTTGATATTGCTGATGTGTGTCTTCTCTCTTTGGCTGGAGGTTTACTGACTTTATATAGCTCAACAACCAGCTTTTGGTTTCATTGATTTTTCCCTAGTATTTCCCAGTTTTTATTTCATTGATATTTGTTCTTATTAGTTCCTTTCTTCTCTTTGCATTGTGCTTAATTTGTCATTAAAAAAATTTTTTTAATGTTTATTTTTGAGAGAGAGAGTGCGAGCGGGGGAGGGGCAGAGAGAGAGGGAGACACAGAATCCGAAGCAGGCTCCAGGCTCTGAGCTGTCAGCAGGGACCATGAGATCATGACCTGAGCTGAATTCGGACGCTCAACCGACTGAGCCACCCAGGTGCTCCTGTCATTACTTTTTTTTTTTATTATTTGCTTAAGAAAGAACCTTAGATCATTAATTTGAAAACTTTTCAACTAAATTTTTCTCTAAGCCCTGCTTTACTGCATCCCACAAACTTTGATACATTATAATTTTTGTTTAATTAAAAATATTTTCTAATTTCCTTTGCAATTTCCTTTCTTCTTTGACCCGTTTTTACAAGAATGTCTTTTAAAATCCAAATATCTGAGGATTTCCCTAATATCTTCTGGTTACTGATTTCTAGCTTAATTCCATTCTCGTCAAATAACTATTTTGGGGGAGCACCAGGGTGGCTCAGTCAGCTAAGTGTCTGACTGTTGATTTCAGCTCAGGTCATGATCTCATGGTTCATGAGTTCGAGCCCCACATCATGCTTTGTGCTGACAATGCAGAGCCTGCTTGGGATTCTCTCTCTCTCTCTCTCTCTCTCTCTCTCTCTCTGCCCCTCCCCAATTTGTGTTTCCTCTCTCAAAAATTTTTTAAAAATAACTATTTTGGGAAGATTTCAATCCTTTTCAATTTTTGAAACTTGTTTTACGGCCCAAATGTGACCCTTCTTGGTAAACGTTCCATGCGCTTTTCAGATGGAATGCATGTTCTGCTGTATTTGGGTACAGTGTTCGACAAATGGCAGTTAGGTCATGTTCAAGTCTCCATATCCTTCGGCATTTTCTGTCTGGTTTTTCTATCAGTGGTTGAGAGAGGGTGGTGAAATATCCAACTATGATTTTGGATTTGTCTATTTATTCTTTCAGTTCTATCCAATTTCGCTTCCTGTATTCTGAATCTGTTATTAGATGCATACACAATCAGGACTATTACATCTTCTTGATGAACACGCTTTCTCGTTACGTGTTTATAGCTTTCATCAAATGAGGAAAGTATCTGACTGCCATTTCTGCAAATAATGTTTTCTTTACTTCCTCCTTCTTCGACTCCAATTACAAATACACGTTAGGCTTTGTGTTGCCCTATAACTCGTTGATACCTTGTTAACTCTTCATTCAATTATTTTTTTCTGCTTCATTCTGCATGGTTTCTTTAGATATGTCTTTTTCACTGATCTTCTGTGGTTAATCTCATTCACTGGATTTGTTTTTCATATAACATATGCTTCATTTCTAGATGTCACACGATGTCTTTTTTTTTTTTTTAATCCTCTATTTCTCTGTTCATGATGATCATGCTTTCCTCTATCTTCTTAAATGTGTGGAACATCTTGATAATAGCTGTTTTCAAGTTCTTGTCTCCTCATTCTATCATCTGGGTCATTTCTGGTTTTGTTTCTATTGATATGTTTCCTGGTTATAGGTGGTATTATCCTGCCTGGTAGTTTTGGCTGGATGCCATACACTGTGGATATGACGGTGCTGGATTTTACTGTCTTCCTTGACTGCTCTTTGTTCTGGGATGCTGTTACTTTGTTTTTCTTCTTTGTTTTTTGGGGGAGGCTTTTTTTTTTTTTTTTTTTTTGTGGAGGGGATGCTGTTACTTTGAATCATTTGATCCTTCTAAGATTTTTAAAGCACTTTGAGGACATGCAGAGAAGGTCTTTAGCGTAGGGCTACTTTGACCCAGGAGGTCTCTACTCAATGCTGCACATCTGGCTGAAAAGAATACAAACTAGGCATGGCCTTGGATCCCAAGAATTATTCCAAATGCTGCTTCCTCGTGGTCCTCTCTCTGGCCTCAGTGGTTTCCTCAAACTCCTGCACAAATCAGGAAGCAGCCTAAGACTCAGAGGCCCCTTCTGCAGATCTCTGGAGCTCATCCTCTGTGTATCTTACTCCTCTTCAGTCATTTTTCTAGCGAATTCTAGAAATCGTGGCCTCCCCAGGTTTTAATACTGTCTTCTCAGTTCAGTGCTGGGCTCCCTGTCCCTGCATCATGACTTGGACACCCTGGGTTAGGTCAGTCTTGGGGAGCACTTTGTTTCCTTCCCCTCGGGGATCACTGTCTTTCCTGGACAGCCTGCTGTCCAGTGTCTGAAAATCAGAGTTTTTTATATTTGTCTGGTTTTATGGCTATTTAACACAGGAGGATAGCTGGTCTCCATTCCTATCATGGTCCAAAGTTGAAGTCCCCATAGTGTTTTGCCGTGTCGATTCTCACATGGCACCTTCTGACTTTACTGTTGTTGCTTCTCTCTAATCACTCATCTTTCTCACCAGACTGTAAGCTCTTAGGGCCTAGGGACTAGGTCTTGTTTATGAATTGTGTCCTGTACGTGGCCAGCACAAGAGAAGTCAAGTGAATAGAATGGGCAGATCAAGATAGATAAAAGAAATGAGATAGAGAGGTGCTCAGAGTGGAGCACCTTGAAATGTTTCAACTATGAAACTTGTTTATCTGGTCGTGTGCTGTGACTTCCTAGTATTCAGACTCTGGCAGGACCGTAAATGCCAGGAACCAACCTCCTTGCCAGTAAGAGCCCAGTGTCAGTCAGTCTGACAGTGCAGGTTCTTGAACCCTGGCCAATTCCCATCAGACCTATCGGCTGAAGAGTTAAGAACTGACTCTAATCAGGCAGCGTTAATCCTCTAAGACAAAAGTCTCACCATGTGCAATGAATACGTTGGCTGTAAAACTCCAAGATGGCAAATCAGCATTCCCCCAAAGGCACTGATTTTAGAATCAGAAAGATCTGAAATCTGAATCCTAGGTGTGCTGCTTACCTGCTGTGCAAACCTAGGTAAGTTGCTTGACCTATCTGAACTTTAGCTTCCTTATAAAATGGGGGTAATACCTAATATCTTCTCTAGATGAAGACAACCCAGTATACAGTTAACCCTTAATAAATGATAGTATTGTAGGTTTAATTAGGATCCTTTAAGCAAAGATAGAAGTCAGGTAAAATGCATTAGTAGCCACCTGGTAACACTACCCCCAGGGAGAACATTTACTTGGAGGCCACCCAACGTGCAAACATGCACTGGGCAGGACACTTTGCCTAATAATTATAAACCACAGGCCGAGGGATGCCAAACAATCTGTTTTCTAACTTACTGGCTGTTTCTTCTAGGGGTGTGCCTGTCCGTCTGTCTGTCTGTGCCTCAGACACAGAGAACCACAATCATACTCAGGTACTAAAAAACAGTTGGCAGGTACTGGGACACTTAAATTGGCTGGAAGAAGAGAAGGAATATATATGTGGCAGGAAAAATTGAGGGGAAAATGGGTACAAAAAGTTCTGACAAGATGCTAATAAAATTTTTCAAACTACTAGGTGTCTTTCTTAATATATATTTATCAGAACTTCTGGAACAGGCAGCTGAAGGCTGAGCACTTTGAAAACACTGAGATTTACAAGAGGGCCATCGAAATATTTTAAGAAGGAAACAGGAAAGGTTCAAAGAACGTTTCGAGAACAAATGTTTTCAGCTCAAAGAAGAGAAGGTTCAGGAATAGTTAAGAGGACTCCTGGCAAACACAGGAAGGATCATGCAAAAGAAGGGGGTGGCCACCTGTCCTCTCGCCCTAGTGATGAATAAAATGAAAAGAAATGGACTCAGTTGTGACAGAAGAGGCCCACTCTAATGGCTATTAAAAATAGAAACAATTTTCTAAGGGACAGTGTGAGATTTTTTTTTCCCCTGGAAATCTTCAAAAAATAGAGTAGACGTCCACTTTTCCAAGGATAACAGAGGTACCATGTTGGTGAGGCGCTTTCCTGGGGTCTGAAAGATTCCCTGTTATGCTGTTTCTTATTCACAGTCCACCAAGGGGCACAATCAACAAAGGGCTTGAACTTTTCCTCTCTCTCTCTTTTTTTTTTAAATTTGTTTAATGTTTATTTATTTATTTATTTTTGAGAGAGAGAGAGAGAGAGAGAGAGAGAGAGAGAGAGACGGGGGAGAGAGACAGCATGCAGCATGAGTGGGGAAGCGGCAGAGAGAGAGGGAGACACAGAATCTGAAGCAGGCTCCAGGCTCTGAGCTGTCAGCGGCACAGAGCCTGACACAGGGCTCAAACCCACTAACTGTGAGATCATGACCTGAGCCAAAGTTGGACGCTTAACCGGTTGACTGAGCCACCCAGGCGCCTGCCCCACTGAGCTTTTTCTCTCATAACGGCCCTGAAGTGAGGAGAGAGTGGGGTGGGTCTGGATGGAGACCACACACCTGCTTTCACTTAGGTTTCTGTAGAAAGGGCCCCGTGCAGAGTGTTGGGGTGGGGGTTCCCTGGAGTGCACAGATAGGCGAGAGGGGGAAGGACATAAACTGGCCTGGCTGGCAGAAGTGTGAGAGGTGACAGGTGTGCTTAGAGCAACAAGGAAATATTTTTCTCTCCAAGGTGACAGATAGAACAATGGACTTTTAGAGATAGAAAGCAACTGAATTTCCAAGGTGTCTATGAAAAACAAAAGCTGAATCTAAAGCCACAATATGATGGTTTGAAACCACTACTGTCTGTCCCAGACCAACAGAACCAGGCACTTAATTCTACGAGCCCACGGCAGGGCAGCAGCTGAGGACGGTCTCCCTTTCCCGGCACTAGCAAAGGTAACAGTTTCCTTAGACAATAAAAAACAAGCAAACTTACTCACTTCTCTAGTTTCTGCGATTCCATGAAAATCACTCTAAGGCTGGGTCAAATAACTGGGTCAAATCCACAGTCATGAACAAACTGCCCTCTGGATTCGAGGCACAGAACTTGAGGTGGCAACTGGCAGCATAGCAAGTGTCCTGGAGGGTTCCAGAACTAGAACACGAGGCTTTGGGGTCTGCAGTGGGGCACTGGTACAACTGAACCTCGAGGAGAAGCAATGGCCAAAGGTGCGTTTCATACGTGATTTGCTGTCAGGAAAGACGTTCTCCAGCTGCCTTTCTAGTAGCTGTCAAACTCCAGTAGCTGTGAAACCGCCTCACAATGATTCCCACCTGAAGTAAAAGCTCCAGGATGGGGCCCCATTAAGATCCCAAAGCCCCCCAAACAGGGCTTTTGCTATACCGTATGCCCCCAGCAGCACCGGGTTTGTTAAGGCCCGCTCCTCATTGTTGAAAATGACTGCCCATGGGGCGCCTGGGTGGCTCAGTCGGTTAAACCTCCAACTTCAGCTCAGGTCATGATCTCACGGTTCATGAGTTCGAGCCCCGCGTCGGGCTCTGGGCTGACAGCTCGGAGCCTGGAGCCTGCTTCTGCTTCTGTGTCTCCCTCTCTCTGCCCCTCCCCAGCTTGTGCTCTGTCTCTCAAAAATAAATAAAATGTTAAAAAAAATTTTTTTTAAAAAAAAGAAAAGAAAATCACTACCCAAATCAGTTTTTTGACGTTTTAGCTAGTAGGCCTCACATGTGTTAGTGCAAGAAAAAAAAAAAAAAAAAGGTTGAGAACCATCACTCTTATACACTTTCTATAAAGAGAAAGAAATCAGGATGCCAAAGGGACCCTTTTCTTGCAGCTATGTTTACACAGCCACAAATATATAAAAATGCCAAAGTTTCCTAAAGCTGTTTTGTTCACACTTTATATAAGAATGAGAAAATGTCAGGCATCACCAACCGTGAACACTACTCATATTGTTGCTGCTGTTATCAGGGTGCCCTGGGAGTATGGATGGAGGTGCTGAGGGTGCCGTTGAGAACCAGCGTCTCTGACCTCTGATCTGTGATTGGCTGGAACAGGGAGTGCAATCTGTAACCCTGGATGGAGTTTCTCTCTGCAGAACTACATGGTCCTCCCCATCAGCAAATAAGCAACTCTAATGCCAGCGTTGCAGCCCAGACGCCCCAGATGGTGGCTTAATCGCCCGCAAGAATTAATAGCGCACCTCTAAGCACATTATTCACCCAGGAACAGTTTAGGCAACGGGCAAGATCCTGGCCCATTATGCTCCACACAATCGCTAAATAATATGCAATCACAGAAATGAAGCATGGCATATGGTAATCTCTCCATGATATTGGGATTCATTGTAATAAAAGCGCCGTTCAGAACCCTTATGTAGAAATCTGAAAGGCTTACCTTTCTTTTCTGGAAGGAACATCACAATAAGACAAGCCAGTCCTCCTAGGCACAGAAATGCTGCTAAGGTCCGCTTCCGGCCACACCTAAACAATGGAAACAAATGACACATTTCTCTTGGGGATCTTGTAAACGCATCTGCGGCTTCTCCTGAACCTCCTTCCTGAAACGTCCCCAGTGGCATTATATACGTTCGTCTTTGATTAAGGAATGGGTGGCAAATGGGACTGACCAGGACATAGAATATGTGACCATCACAACGCAAAGAACTAGCTGGATGGCAGCATCAAACGACGTGTGCAGGAGAAGAACAGAATCGCTCTGTTCCTGAGGGTTCGCTCTGTTCCGGGTGGTTCTGACTGCTTTCTGTCGAGCATTTTACTTAGTCCTCAAAATAAACCTATAAGGCATGTGCTGTGCCCTCCGTCTTCCAGAGAATGAAAATAAAACATAGAGAATGGAGTCTCCCAACTCACTTCCTTTCCTCGGTACTGAAATCTTGAGCACTTCAGATTTTATTTTATTTTATTTATTTAAAAAAAAATTTTTTTTAAACATTGATCCATTTTTGAGAGACAGAGAGACAGAGCATGAGCAGGGGAAGGGCAGAGAGAGAGGGAGACACAGAATCCGAAGCAGGCTCCAGGCTCTGAGCTGTCAGCACAGAGCCAGATGCGGGGCTCGAACTCACGAACCGCGAGATCATGACCGAAGTCGGAAGCTTAACCGGCTGAGCCACCCGGGCGCCCCAAGCACTTCAAATTTTCAACACTGTAAAACAAGCCCCTCTCTCTTAAAAATGCAAACTGAAAATAATTTCTTGTTAGTACGTCAGAATCAAGTGAAATTTATGGCACGCTTTATGAAGGGAAATCATTTTCAAAGAAGAGCTTGAGGCTTGGGCGAAAGACACTGGCAGTGACAAGCCTCCCTTCACGAGGAGCCTATGACCCGCTAGGTCCCCTGCAGGACCTTTGGTAGCACCTGTAACTTTTCTGACAATTTTACCAGGGAATTTTATAATCCCTAGTTTGAGGGTAAGTACAGCTTACTGAGCTTGTTAAAGCCGTAAAACTAACATGTGGCTAGGACCAGATTTGAATTCAGTGGCAGCGGCTGGGAGACAGGACAGGACGTGGGTCCCCAGGTCACACTGTGCTTCATGTGACACCAGTACTGAACGCCCTTCAGCGGACAGGCACCACGCTAGGCAGGCAGTGGGGAGGCAAAGCCACACAGGGAACTCCCGTGGATGGCACCCTTCTAAACCTTCAGTCGTCCTCAGAGGTGCGCATGGGCAGCTGTGACAGCATAGAGGAGGGGCATCTGGCACACCGGAGGGGTTGGGGACGGATTTCTGAATTCGCAGCCTGACTCGGCTCTTGGACCAGCACTGACCGCAAGCTTGGTCACTAACAGAGAGGTCGGCAGAGACAACTGGGACTGCCCCCAGAGAAAGGGTTCCACTGAACAGAATCCAAACTTGCCCTTTGGAAGGCACTAAGCATGCCATTCATGACAACAGCACCAAGGAATGCTGTTTTGCTTTGAGTGATGGTTTCTGGGTAGCGGGACAAGGCACGATCCAGCAGATTCCTGGTTCGTACAGAATGGGGTTTTCGGTTGTCCTGGTCAGGCGCTCAGGAACAGAAGTGACCCCAGGAAACTGAGTAAAAGGAACTTTGTCAAAGAGTTTTGAAAGGGCCTTGTAAAACTGCCCACTGACAATGAGAAGCAAAAGGAGGGTGTATTCCTCCCCTCAACAAAGCCGAGTGGGTCTTAAGAGGGAAGAAAAGTCTTTCCAGGCTCTCCAGTTCTATGCCTTGTGAAGGAATGTGCACGTGACAGGGGCTGGGTCCATGGAGTTCTATCTACACAGAGCCAATACTCCTATCTGTTGGGGCTAACAAATGACACACAGGCTACTCAAAAACCTTCTGGCGTAGTGCATTTGGATTGAACACCTACGTAAAAACTCACAAACATGAAACCCAAGAAATGCCACCCTAAAAAATGAATTCTAATTGCATTTGGTCTGAGAATCAATCACCATCGCGTGCTTAACAGATACTAGCTGTGGACAAAGACAAAAATCTTTAAGTATTTATGGATATAAGAGCATATGTATGTACGTATTCTACGTAGTCCGCTTCATACTTGTTTATACTCACCATTTTTGGTTAATCAAGTAGATGCAGATAGGGTAAGAAGGAATCTCTATGAGGCCAGACAGGGCCAGGTTGGCATAAATATTTCCGCCGAGATCACCTGCACTCAGAGTGAGGCCATAATACACCAAGCTGCACACGAACCTGCAGTTGGGGGTAAAAGACAAGAAGGACAACAGAACAAGTACATTAAGAATCTGCTGGGGAAGATTCGATCACTGGTTCAGTGTAATGCCACGTGTCGTAAGCAGTGAGCCTGACATTCCCACTGACCTTCCTATCCCGATCGAAATTTTTACTAGGAAAAAATACAAACGTAAGGGGCCTTGGAAATTATCTGCGCTGCACTTGGATGCTCTCTTAAGCAAATGAGTGGTCAGCTGCTGAAAGAGCAAACACGCTGACCTTTCATCAAGCATATCTGCATTTAATAAAAGACAAGGACGATTCTTACTTTAATCCAGCAGTTACCGGAACCCTTGCCGTAGGTGACTGCTGGGTCAAAATGACTCTAGAGAAGAACTCCCGGGGGGAAAGCCAAGAGAGGATGGTGTTGAGAACATGCACTGAGAAGCGACTGGAGTCGGCGGTGGTGACCTGTATAGGCCAGAAATGACTGGCACTGCACCCCCCTGACCAGGTTCTTGACCCCGCCCGACATTCAGCAGGCGTATGTGCTGTAGACACCCAGACAGGAAAGGGAAGACCAGGGGACAGCAGAGGAAGGACGCTTTAAAAAGCCACTAGTTTATTTCTGCATGCCGTTACCGCAATACATAGGGAGAGCCTCCTGGGTGGCAGGCACTGAGCCAACCTCTCAAGGTCTGGGAACCGAGGAACCCAGGAGCTTTAGTGTTTATTTATTTTTGAGTGAGAGCGGGCACAAGCAGGGAAGGGGCAGAGAGAGGGAGACAGAGGGTCCAAAGCGGGCTCCATGCTGACAGCAGAGCCCTGACGCTGGGCTCGAACTCAGGAACCACGAGATCATGACCTGTGCCGAAGCCGGACGCCCGACTGAGCCACTGAGGCGCCCCAAGCCCAGAGGCTTTAAATAAGCAAAGCAAAGTACCATCCTGAAGCCCCAGGTTGAGGATTTCTCAGACAGAGTGAAGGAAATAATACAAACTTGTGTGCCTAGGAAACTGCATTATTAAAAATAAAACAGAACAGAACATACAAAAATAAAACCCTGAAACTAGGCTTAGTAGTAGATGAATATGTTTCCTAACCATACGTTTCTATTAAATGTACTACAGGTTTTGGGAGCACATCAGTTTTTACATTTTGCAATTCACTTTGACAGGTGTTTATTCCGGGGACATTTCCATTTGCTTCCCTTTAATTTTCCTTAGAACAAATCCGATGAGCTGTGGCGTGATGAGATCAAAAAGGAAAGGGAAAGCCTTCTTTCCATCTCTGCCAAAACAGCAAAGTGGGCCAAGTGCCCTGGGCTATTAAGAAGGGGCTGCAGTGGACAGGAGACGTGTGGGGGATGGGAAGAGGGGACCCTGGAGCTCGACTGCTTGGTGGGTCATCCCTTCCTGTCAAATGAGCCAGGGGTGCCAGCTACTTCCAATCACCTCTCACTGGGCGAGCTGTCACTCGTGTTCTAAGGATGATGAGCAGTGTCGGAGCCAGGATGTCATGAGTAAGGATGCAAGGGGTCACTGAGTTCTCTGTGTTCCCTGCCCCCCAGAACCCTGTCTGTAAGCAGTAAGCTAAAAAATTTAAACCCATGCAGTTTTCTAAAGTATTTTTAAAATCCTTTGTACCTGCAGTAGATACCCTCCTCTGACAGGTGTATCTATCAGTGTGTTCACTCTGCATTTAAAATAGAAATCCCAGGGGCGCCTGGGCGGCTCAGTCAGTTAAGCATCCGGCTTCGGTCATGATCTCGCGGTTGGTGGGTTCGAGCCCCGCGTCGGGCTCCGTGCTGACAGCTCAGAGCCTAGAGCCTGCTTCAGATTCTGTGCCCCCCCACCCTGGGCTCTCTGCCCCTCCCCACTTGTATTCTCTCTCTCTCTCTCTGTCTCCTTCCCTCTCAAAAATAAACATTAAAAACTAATAATAATAAATAAATAAAATAGATATCCCGGTGAAGCAATTCCCACCATGGAAACACACATACGTATTTAAACCCAGTTTAATTTGAGCAGCAAGTCAGGCTCAAATAAAGCCCAGTTCAGGACACACGAGGCATCTGGTGCCCGCTCGTGGGGAGGGAGAACGGGGAGAGCACGGGCAAGGAGGGCCTACGGTCCCAAGGCGGGCACTATGCTTGGGAGCTTCCTTAATGGCAAGTTGGTCATTGGGATGCATAACTACAGCTATTAAAATCATCTTGACCCTTTTTATGGGCCCAAGCAAACTTTAAAATGCTTGCATAATATTTAACGGTGTATTTAGGGCATCAAAGAACTGTTGAAAAAGGAACCACTGTGGGGAGTAACCAGAAGAACAGATGTGAAACACAGAGGTGTGGTTTTACTCCCGGGGAAGGGCTTTCTTCAACGACAGACCCACAGAAAAGAATTCGGAATTTTATGGCATCTTCAGAAAGAACAGCACTATGTGGAATGACTCTGCTTCTGTTATGGCATATTTTAGCATTCGGAGCCCAAGGGGAGGAGGTTTATTTGAGAAGAACTCCTGTGGCTGTGTAAGATATAAAATAAACGGGGACGGGGTGCCTGGGTGGCTCAGTCGGTTGAGCGTCCGACTTCGGCTCAGGTCATGATCTCACGGTCTGTGAGTTCGACCTCCGCGACGGGCTCTGTGCTGACAGCTCAGAGCCTGGAGCCTGCTTCGGATTCTGTCTGTCTCTCTCTCTCTCTCTCTCTCTCTCTCTCTGCCCCTCCCCCACTCACAATCTGTCTCTCTCTCTCTCTCTCTCTGTCAAAAATAAATAAACATTAAAAAAAATTTATAAAATAAACAGGGACGCTTTCCCTGGCTCCATGTCTACTTTGTTGGTTTGTTCATCTGTTTTTTATCCCCTGAAGGCCAGACTCCAGAAGTTAACATGCCTCCAAAGAACAAAAAAACCTTAAAACAAGAAGTAAATTATCCTCAAGAAGAAGGCAGAGGGTTTGACTGTCTATATGACATGCAAATGCTGAGTTTTACGGAGCCCTAAGCGCCAGCACATATTTTCTAAGTGTTTGCACTCGGCAGAACCTCAAATTAGTTGCTCCTGTGCTGGGTTGTCAGGTTTGGCTTTTAATGGTTCCCTTAATCTCCACGCCTCCAAGCTTGGGTCCCCCGGTGAACACTTATTATGCATCTGCGATATTCCAGCACTGTGCTGGGTCTGTGGGGAAGGTGGCAGTGGGTGTGACCTGATCACACAGGTGGCAGCCAGGGAGAATCACGATATGGAAAAATATATTCACACCTTCTTGTTCTCAATCTGCTGTTCTTTACAGCTGTGTACCTAAGATCACTTTCATATAAAATTATTCTCCTTGGCGAGGCTGGGTGGCTCAGTCGGTTTAGCGGCAGACTTCAGCTCAGGTCATGATCTCATGGTTGGTGGGTTCGAGCCCCACATCAGGCTCTCTGCTGTCAGTGCAGCTCCTGCTTGGATCCTCTGTCTCCCGCTCTCTCTGCCCCTCCCCTCTCTCTCTCTGCCCATCCCCAGTTGGTGCGCTCTCTCTCAAAAATAAAGATTAAAAAAAATAATAATAAATAAAATAAAACAATTCTCCTGAATCCCCACATGAAAATGTAGGTCTCCGCACAGCCTTCAAGGCAAATACGTACCAACCACAGCACAGCAGTCCTTTTAGGCCAGTAAATATGATGCTCACACCCAATACTGGACCCAATAACATCGATGGCACCCTAGCAGAGGGTGCAGGCATACCGAGGAGATATTGTGGGTTACGTTCCAGAACACTGTAATAGCCATAAAGCGATGATCGCAGTAAAGCAAGTCAAATAAACTTTTTTGTTTTCCAGTGCATGTAAAAGTTATGTTGACACTATACTGTAGTCCACTACGTGTGCAAAAGCATTATGCCTTAAAAAGCAATGCACCTGGGGCGCCTGGGTGGTGCAGTCAGTTAAGCGTCCGACTTCAGCCAGGTCACGATCTCGCGGTCCGTGAGTTCGAGCCCCGCGTCAGGCTCTGGGCTGACGGCTCAGAGTCTGGAGCCTGTTTCCGATTCTGTGTCTCCCTCTCTCTCTGCCCCTCCCCCGTTCATGCTCTGTGTCTGTCTGTCCCAAAAATAAATAAACGTTGAAAAAAAAAATTAAAAAAAAAAAAAAAGCAATGCACCTACCTAATTAAAAATATTTTGTTGCTAAAAAATGCTAACCATCATCTGAACTTCTAGCAGATCATCATGTTTCTGCCGGCGGAGGGTCCTGCCTCGATGTGGATGGCTGCTGACTGATCGAGGTGGTGGCCGCCGAAGGTTGGGTGGCTGTGGCTGTCCTTCTTAAGACAGCAGTGAAGTCTGCCACCTTGATTGACTCTTTCTTTCACAAACAATTTCTCTACAGCATGTGATGCAATTTGACAGCATTTTGCCCACGGTAGAACTTCTGTCAAAATTGGAGTCTAACTTCTCAAACCCTGCTGCTGCTTTAGCAACTAAGTTTCTGGAACATTCTAAATCCTTTGTCGTCATTTTGACAGTCCGCACAGCATCTTCACCAGGAGCAGATTCCATCTCAAGAAACCACTGTCTTTGCTCATCCATCACAAGCAGCTCCTCATCCGTTCAGGTTTGATCATGAGGTTGCAGCCATTCAGTCCCATCTTCAGGCTCCGCTTCTAGTTCTAGTTCACTTGCTGTTTCCGCCACATCCACAGCTACTTCCTCCACCGAAGTCTGGAACCCCTCAAAATCATCCATGAGGACTGGATCCAACTTATTCCAAATTCCTGTTAATGTTGATATCGTGACCTCTTCCCATGAATCACAAACGCTCACAATGGCATCTAGGAATAGTGAATCCTTTCCAGGAGGTTTTCCATTTTCTTTGCCCAGATCCATCAGAGGCATCACTATCGACGGCACCGATATCCTTACGAAATGTATGTCTTAAATAAGATCGAAATTGCTGAAAGTTGAAATTACTCCTGGATCCGTGGGCTGGAGAAGGTCGTATTAGCAGGCATGAAACCAACATTAATCTCATTGCACATCTCCATCTGAGCTCTTGGGTGACGAGGTGTGTTATCAATTAGCAGTAATATTTTGAAAAGAATCTTTTTTAAAATCATTTTTAAGGTTTACCTATTTACATTGAGAGAGAGAAAGAGAGAGCGAGCATTTGTGTGACAGTGGGGGAGGGGCAGAGAGAGGGGGAGAGAGAATCTCAAGCAGGCTCCATGCTGTCAGCTAAGAGCCCCACATGGGGCTCGATCTCACGAACCAGGAGTTCATGACCCAAGCCGAAATCAAGAGCTCAACTCCCAACCAACTGGGCCACCCAGGCACCCCAGAATCTTTTTTTCTGAGCAGTAGGTCTCAATGGCAGGCTTAAAAATTTAGTAAACCGTACTGCAAACAGATGTGCTATCATCCATTCTTGGTTATTACATTTACAGAGCACAGGCAGAATAGATTTAGCATAATTCTTTTTTTTTTAGTTTATTTATTTATTTTGAGAGCAAGAGAGAGAGAGTGTGTGAGCAGAGGAGGGGCAGAGAGAGAGGGAGAGAGAGAGAATTCTAAGCAGGCTCCACCCTGTCAGTGAGGAGCCCGATGCGGGGCTCGAACTCACAAACCCCAAGTTCATGGCCTGAGCTGAAATCAAGAGTCAGACACTTAACTGACTGAGCCACCCAGGCACCCCCAGATTTAGCATAGTTCTTAAGGGCCCTAGAATTTTCAGAATGGTCACTGAGCACTGGCTTCCACTTAAAGTCACCAACTGCATTAGCCTCTAGCAAGAGTCAGCCTGCCCTTTGAAGCCAGGCATTGACTTCTCCTCTCTAGCCATAAAAGTCCTACACGGCATCTTCTTCCAAACGAAGCCTGTTTCATCTATGTGGAAATCTAGTGTGTAGCGTAGCCACCTGCATGAATGGTCTTAGCTGGATCTTCTGGAGAACTTGCTGGAGCTTCTACACCAGCACCTGCTGGCTGCTTCACTGTGCACTTTTATACTGTGGAGATGGCTTCTTTCCTTAAACCTCATGATCTAACCTCTGCTAGCTTCAGACTTTCCTTCTGCAGCTTCCTCACCTCCCAGCCTTCATAGAATGGGAGAGAGGGTGTTGCTCTGTACCAGGCTTTGGCTTAAGGGAACGTTGTGGCTGCTCTGATCGTCTCTCCAGACCACTCAAACTTTCTCCGTATCAGCAATCAGGCTGTTTTGCTTTATCATTCATGTGTTCACTGGAGTGGCTCTTCTCACTTCCTTCCAGAACTTTTCCTTCATTCACAGTGTGGCTAACTGGTCGGCACGAGAAGCCTAGCTTTTGGCCTACCTTGGCTTTCAACCTGCCTTCCTCAAAGCTGCGTCATTTCTAGCTTTTGACTTAAAGTGAGAGGTGTGTGATTCTTCTTTTCATTTGGACACCTGGAGACCACTGTAGGGTTATTAACTGGCCTAATCCCAGTATTGTCATGTTTCCAGGAGGAGAGGGGTCCCAAAGAAGAGAGATGGGGGAACGGCCAGTCGGCGGAGTCGTTGGAACACACACAACATTTATTAGGTTTACTCTCTTCTATGGGTGTGGTTCGTGGTGCCCCAAAACATCCCAGTAGTAACACTAAAGAGCACTGATCACAGATCACCATGGCAAATGTAACAATAATGACAAAGTTCGACACAGAGCCGTGAAGCGAACAAATACTGTTGGAAAACGGTACCAACAGAGTCGCTTGCCGCAGCGCAGGCACACGCCTTCCACCGTAAAAAACGCGGCATCTGAGAAGCATAGTAAAATGTGGTACGTCTATACGGTACGCAAGTACCGCCATCCACTTGACCCCTTCCCACGTCATTCTGCAAATGGGACCATCTTCAGTCGTTCCATGCAATTTACATGGATGCCGAGAGCATTCTGAGAGGCAGGTAGGAATGAGCTATTCAAGTGGCTTCAGGTCCGTCATTTCACACTCCCAGGATCCCATCAGGGCAAGGAACAACACCGCCCACCCCCGTGAGTGAGTGAGTGAGTGAGCAAGCGGGAACGCCACAGAATGTGCTATCTGACCACTCGATGCCAAACCAAAGTTGGTATTTTAAACTCCTATTTAGAAACTCTTCTGTTTCTAATATGCTTTCTTACTTTCCTTTTTTTTAGAGGTGGGGGAGGGCGGTTCTTAAATATTTACATTAAATAGCTCAGAAGCACAGATGTGCTTCTGCTGTCTGTTTATTCAAGTTCAATGGACGTGCTGTCAGGCCCCATCAGTTCCTCCTGGACAGGGAGGGTGCTGCAAAAGCAGAGGTGAGCACGACGCAGGCATCAAGACACAAAACTTGTTTTCATGAAAACGTCAGGCTGACAAATCAGGTTACGTTTTCTGTCACCCTGTAGAAGGACGTCATCAACAGACCTCTAGCACCCTGAGTTGAAGATCAAGACAACACCCCCTAGATATAATTACCAGATGAACATCAGGGTCAGCGTGTGCCCCAAGAGGATCCGGTAACGGAAGAGATCCAGGAAACTTCCGGTCTCCCTGTAGCTTCTGCTGGCCGGATATGTTAGTGAGAACGTACACTTGAGCTTGTGGTTCCTCTTGGCAATGAGGTACAGAGCCGCTTCAGCCTCACTCAGCCGACCCTGGGAGTATAACCAACGAGGTGATTCAGGAATGAATCTGAAAGAGACGTCATTAAAGGCTGTATATTCATATAGGTACACGGGCACAGGAAGGAGCATGTAGATTTCCTCACCACAACTGGATTCCACGTGAGGTTTAAAACCAACTCTCCCAATGACATGGGGGGGGGGGTCCCCTTCAACAGCGTGCCAGTGTTAAACAGTGGTCTGCTTTACGAATGGAAACCAAGAACACACTTCCAAAACAGCCACAAAACTAAAAAAAAAAAAACAAAAAGTAAGCAGTATGCATTTCCTTTTGAATAAATTTTAATAGATAAATGACAAGTTAAGCCTAGAATACTGAAAAATTCAAATTTTTCATAAAGCACAGGTCGGAGAGAGGGCTCTAAATCATAGCCATGTGTTAGAACAGTACCACAGAGTGAACAGGTGTTTAAGTTCTGACAAAGCTTCACAAGATAAAAATATTTATCGTCTTATCAGAAAAAAATAAATTTTTAAGAAGTGTTTTTAACATAGTGATATGTTATTAAGAAGGCAGAGATTATTTTAAGATTCTACATGAAAATTAAACAGGGTTTAGCCCATCTCAGCTACTTTTGAGCATTTCCACCTTCAAAATACTCGAATTAGCTGATACACTTGCTTTAATATGTCCTCAGGATATTTCCTGCCCCCCCTCCCAAGATCTTAAAGAATAAAAGTCATCTCCTGGTTAACTTTCAGTTACATAACAACAATTCTTTTCTACTGAATACTGAATACTGAATGTCAGTGATGTCACCACTGGTATTTTCCAATAGTTCCAAGACTTAACTATGATGTGTCTCCTCTCACAGCCGTGTGCACACTTCTAGAGGACCGAGGACTTGTGAAAGGCCAAACTGTGATAGGAACACAGACACGCATTTAATAAATACAGCAGCCAGTGCCTTTTGACCTAATGTGACATTATTTGCCTAAAATGAAACTTCTCTAAGGAAACCTGGCTATTTAAGGTGCCTTTTGGAATTCTTCATGCCCTTCTGTAAGGGCGGTGAAGTGGCAACAAAACCCACAGAATTTGGAACTTCACAGACAGCCAGTCGGTCGATAACCATTTGTTGAGCACGTTCGATTTTGTATTGAGCTGTGTAGTAGGTGCTCAGAGGAAACAGAAAGGCACGAATTCTCCCAGAGCTTTGCTGCTGGACAGAGAATATCCATGCAGATCTGATTGTCAACAAAAGCAGGAACGTAGGCCATCCTTTATTTCCTTCTTTATTGCCCTCTGATTATTATTACTAATACACAAGGTGGATGATCGAGTAAAATATCGTTCTCTTGGAAGTTAGGTCTGCCGATCATCAAGTGGACCGACTGGTCCTATCCACAAGGCCGCTTACAAGGTACCACATAAACACCATCTGAGTCTATGGGGCGCCTGGGTGGCGCAGTCGGTTAAGCGTCCGACTTCAGCCAGGTCATGATCTCGCGGTCCGTGAGTTCGAGCCCCGCGTCAGGCTCTGGCCTGATGGCTCAGAGCCTGGAGCCTGTTTCCGATTCTGTGTCTCCCTCTCTCTCTGCCCCTCCCCCGTTCATGCTCTGTCTCTCTCTGTCCCAAAAATAAATAAACGTTGAAAAAAAAAATTAAAAAAAAAAAAAACACCAGCTGAGTCTAAATGCAAATAAAAAAGAGCATAAATGAAGCCTATTGTGATGAATGTAGACAGTACACCTGGGAGAGATAAGTGAGCCACCAGAAGTCTATCATAATAAAAATAAAAAATGAGGGGCGCCTGGGTGGCGCAGTCGGTTAAGCGTCCGACTTCAACCAGGTCACGATCTCACGGTCTGTGAGTTCGAGCCCCGCGTCGGGCTCTGGGCTGATGGCTCGGAGCCTGGAGCCTGTTTCCGATTCTGTGTCTCCCTCTCTCTCTGCCCCTCGCCCATTCATGCTCTGTCTCTCTCTGTCCCAAAAATAAATAAACGTTGAAAAAAAAATTAAAAAAAAAAAAATCAAAAATGAGGAGAACTGGGAGGTAAGAAAAAAAAAAAAAAAAAAGACAAGGAAATAGCCAAAATACTAACAGTCATTATCTTTGGGTAATTTAGGTCATGTTTCCCTTCTCCTTAAATTCCATTGTTTCCAGAATTGTTGATAAGCGTTAATTATCGTTAAAATGTTTATAAATCGGGGCGCCTGAATGGGTCAGTCGGTTAACCGTCTGACTCTGGCTAAGGTCATGATCTCACGGTCTGTGGGTTCAAGCCCCATGTCGGGCTCTGTGCTGACAGCCCGGAGCCTGCTTCAGATTCTGTGTCTCCCTCTCTCTCTGCCCCTCCCCTGCTCATGCTCTGTTTCTGTCTCTCTCTTTCAAGAAATAAATACATAAATAAGAATATATAATAATAATTATAATAAATAAATAAAATATTTATAATAAATAAAATAATTATAATAAATAAATAAACAATAAGAAATAAATAAACATTAAAAATTTAAAAATGTTTATAAATCATGGTTAAAGATGAGATATGACAGATATTGAGGCTTTGGAAATTTGAGTTAATCAAGTATTTCTACTTGGGAAAGCACATATCTCGGGCACAAACTGAGGACCAGACTTGTCCCCACATTTGGGGAAGCCAATGAGCTTTCTTATACAAAGGTTCACCTATCTGCTAATGGATGGACTTGGGAATGTAAATTCTGACACATGCAGATTTTTCATATCAAACAGCAAGAGGTGTTTTGAAAGAAAAAGCAGTCTTTGAACACACTGCCCTCTCAGTAGTGCTGGGGACAACTTCAGAAGCCACGGTGCTAATTTAACAATGTTGCCTCTACTCGAAACATGTCCTGTGAATCTCTTAGAAGATGGAAAGTCTTTGTAAAATATGGGAGTGTGATTTTTTAAGTAAAGCTGCTCAAATCCAAGTACTGTGAAAACGAGGAATTTTTTAAACTAAGCGATAATGTTTCTAGGAAAAAAACACAAGGTATGACCCTAAAATAATGTGACATTTTCGTATGTGGCTGACAGCTAATTCTGAAGGCTGATTACAGATGTTTTTGTGCCAACACCTGCCCAACGGATACGAGGAATCTTCTGTGGGGAAGGCCCTGGGCTTTGCTGCTGGGGGACACGTAGCCAAGCCGAGAGCCTGGGAGCTCCTGGTACAGAGAGACGGGCTCCACTCCAGCACGAGGTGGAAATAAGAACCCCACTCGAAGGGCATGGGTTTAGTGCTGCAGAATTCAGAAGCAAATGACTTGCAGCTAGAGGTGTGATCAGAAGTTTGGAGGGGGTGGCAATTTGAGCACTCCAGAAGGCTAGGAGTTAAACAGGAAGAAATGGAGAGAAGGGTGTTGAAGGGGCAGGTGCAGCAGTGAGTAGGAGGTAGGGAAGCAGGCCAGCGCCAGGTGAGTGCTGGAAACTCCATGCAGCCGGCTGTGTCTGGAACACAGGGTATGGGAAACAGGGTGGGAGAAAATCAGGGCAGATCAGCTGGAGGCCGACTGTGGGAAGGCTCGCATTCCAGGCCTATTTCAGTTTTACATGCTCTTGTCTCTCCGTTTCCTATTTTTTCCTGACCTGAATTCATTTCCCAGTGAGTAGATGTCCCCACCTAGCGCTGGGCCATAAACACTCTTCCGACTGAGCCAGCCAGACGCCCCACTGTTATATTCATTTTTGCGCTTAATTCTCTTATTTCAAAGGGAATACAGAGACAGATTGCAGCTCAACCCTCACCAAATCTCAATTAGTAGAACTTGAAGAAAGAACTACTGCATTAAAGACGTATCTGAAGGAAAATTCTACTACAGTTATCCCTCATTTTACGGCAGAGAAGCTGGGACCGCCGGCTGAAAGTTTCATTTATTCCAAAGATTTTAATGGTTCAAATCAGAGGTCTGAAACCTCAGGAGACAGCCTTTCACAAGCACATTGAAACTTCTAGTGAAGTAAAATTAAAAACTCGAACTTCTTAAGCACATCATTAAACTGATGAAATAAGAGATGAACCAAGTATTACTTTGCGACTAAAGATCCGAATGCAGTACGGTATTTACAGGCAAAACTGGGTTCCTTAGCCCCAGCAAGATGGTCAGCATTTAATGTTAATTTTACGGAGAACTCTGTAAATGTCTCTGAAATATCTGTTTTATTGTTACCGGACTCTATTTGGGGAAAAATGTTAATAAATAACATTCCTGTATTCTGTATTATGCGATATACATTATATAATAAACAATATTAATAAAGTATTTGCTGTGGGGAAAAAGCACTGATAAGATAGCTCTACGTTGGTGACTCACCTCCTGCATTTAGAGCGCCACAGTGGGGCATCTGGGCAAGTTGTTTGGAGCGCCCTGCCCTGCCCAGGCATTGAGCCCATCCACCCTACGGGTTTCTGCCATATGTGAGAATCTTCCCACGCCCACATTTAGAGGCCCTGAGATAATAGTTACGCGCAGGATAAAGAGGTGCCACTACACATTGGATACGGATGGAGTGTCCTGTGGTATCGTACCTGGGCCATACACCTAGCACGTGATCTGATCCAGCCTGAAGATGTTTACGCTTGAGGCATTAGGTTAAAAAAGAAATGGGTACCCTGGGTCAACAACTCGAAGGTTCAAATATGGTCTACGGAGAGGTTACTTCAAATAAGGGATACCTGCATTCTGAATTAATTAAGCATCTCTCCTCCCAGCATCTGCCAAGCTTTGGAGCGCTTGTGGAATTTAGCTCTTCACCAAAGTCAGTTCAGGTAAACTCCTGAAAGGGAATAACGCCACTCATTGACCCGCATCCTCTTAAGACATTCCTTCTGCGTATTAAACCTCTTAGAGGAAAAACTACTTACAAAGATAGGAGGAAGACCACTGTTCCCTGCAGGTTAACCAGAACGGCGAGGGTCCTCCAGGAGCGGATAAAGTATCCCAACAGGGCATACTGGGCGATGCCAACCGCGAAGAAGAGGCCACCGATCGATCCTAATTCAGGGAAGAGACACCTGTTACTGGAGACGGCACCCTCCCCGTCACCCTCTCCAACCCAAGTCACAAGCCAATGCCTTCCTTGGGAGACATCAACAGGAAAGAAAATCCTACCCAAATATTGAGTATCAGATGATAAAAGTGGAAGAGAGGCCAGCAAGTTAGTGGAAAAGGAGGAAGGACAGGTGAAAAATATGAATGACATGTGGTCAAGATGACTTGTAAGGGTTTGTCCAAATGTCTTCTGCATTGAAGGCTGTGTTGACATCTGCCTGAGCATGTGCTGAAGTCTGGACGATGTTTTCCTGGATGGTGGTAAGGTTTTTAGCTCATGAGATGATTGCAGCAGTGGGACTTCATCTTATCACAGGGCTGTGCCTCAAATCCTTATTTTAAATCACAGGCTACTCCTCAGCTCTCCCAACTGCCCTTCCCTACTTCATTTATTATCACCAGATATATGACATTTTCTATTTGTTTCTTGTCTGTCTCCATGACACATGGATTTTTGCCAGCACCCTGATGGAAAAAAAAATCAACCATGGGATTATTAAAAAAAAAAAAAAATCCTACGTTTTTTGAAATAAATGCTGAGACGGGAAGTAGGCCCACTAGCTTTGCTCAATATACTTGTGAATTTATACCTCGGACACACTTTTTATAATTACTACCATCACCATCGGTAGCGGTAATAGCTGCTATTTATCGTGTATTAATAAATGTATTACATACATTGTCCTACAAAGCAGGTGCCATTGTGGACCACGCACAAGGAGGAAGCAGCACAGAGAGGTTGGATGCCACTGTTAGGGCATGGAGCTGTGCATAGCATGCCTGAGACCATACCCCGATCTCCCTGACTACAGAGCCTGTGATGCTATCCCAATCCTCTCTCTCCACCCTTCCGGGGAGAAGCAGGCTTCTGGGGGCAACCCACAGCAATGGGACGATCTTGTTACAAGACTTCTCTACGACGATCCCATAAAAGAAATGTTTACTTGGATTCTTGCCCACAGGCTTTCATTTTCTAGCAATGAAGACTTGTAGGCTCTGTGCCCTGGTGAGGAAAGGGGGGAAGAAGGGAGAGCCGAGACAGCACCTTCAGCGTGTTCTGAGCATGTGGTCAGATAAGTAAGGGAGTGGGGACGCCATGATTTCCCTGGAAACTTAAGATAATCAATAGCTATTACAGGTTCATTACAGTGTATCAGACAGCACCTGGCTTGCAAGAGTAAGACTTTCTGTCCTTGCTCAGAACAGCTCCAAGCACTTGGTATTCACGGACAACAAGGTAGGTGAAAGGAAGACAACCCACAAAATGGGACTGTTTTAGAAGGGCTGAGTTCAGACCCCAGTTCTGCCACTTGCTGTTGTGCGACCTTGGGCAAATCACTAAACGTCTCTGAGCCTCACTTTCCTCATCGGTAAAACAGAAATAATACTACCTACCTCAAAGAGTAGTTGCTAGCTTCAGATGGAATAATGCATGCTATGCAAATGTTAGCTATACTATCCTGCTGTGACACAGGTATGGCCCTTGACATCTATTAACCTCCCCCCACCCCCAAACAAAGCCATCTGGAAGCCTCCTGTGGTGAGTATCTGCTACAAAATATTGTCTACCTAGCACTATGCCTAATTCCAATATTCCTTCTCTCTTCTGGAGAGCGGACCTCTCTTTACTTCATCCCCGTGGTTCAAGTGGGGGCTGACCATCCTGGTCCCCCTCACTGCAGTGACCCCTGCTGGGCCAGTCGAGCTCTTACCCAGGATTATTTTTTAAGTAGGCTCTACACCCGACGTGGGGCTTGAACTCACAACCTCAAGACCTGGAGTCGCATGCTTCACTGACTGAACCAGCCAGGCGCCCCTTACCCAGGATTTTAAATACTGTACTTGGTGGTGAAACCTGAGAGCTATAGGGTCCCATCCGTGACTGTGCAGCAGAAGCTTCTCAGGGAGGATGGGGGGCAGAGACGAGGAGCATCTGACTTCCTGGTTCCGGGCATCTCTGAGGCCTGGCTTGGGTATATTATCCAAATAATTTCCCTTTATATGCAGATGTTCAGCAGAGTTGAGTCTCCATTACTTACGATCGGTAAGAGTTGGTATCAATTGGGTATGATGGACAAGAGGAAATGATTCCAAGGGGTCTAGTTTAATGGCCTTAAAGACTGTGATGACCATGCACAGAGGTGCTGGAAGATGGAAAATGCAGGTGAAAGAAAGCAGTATTTTTATTTGAGGGTCCAACTGACATTCATATCTAATGTCCAGCAAGAAGCTGCACGTGTATGCCTGGAAATGACAATGGAGATAAGGTGTGGAGATGGAGGTGTGGTAAGGCTCTAGGTATTTGGTAAAAAAAATTAATGAAAAAAAATGAACACTTCCAATCACCATTTTTGCATCTTGTAATTCTGGAGTACCATACTGGTGGTTTTATAACTGTTTGTGGGCCGTTAAATATTTATCCCAGTTTTCAGCTGTCCTGCAATTTTTGCTCCGTTTGAACTAGTAAAAGCCAAATTGTGGCAGGTGAGACTTCATTTTTTTGTAAAGGGTGCCAGCGAACCACCCAGTTTTCAAGCAAAGCCTCGAGGTCCCCCCGATTCCTTTCTCTCCCCACTCCGATCCTTCAGCAAGTCATTGTCCCACCAAAATCCAGCTCAAATGGACCTCCTCGCTGCTCCTCTCCCCGCACCTGTCTATGCCTGCATCACGTTTTGCAGGCCAACCACAACCACCTCCCGAATGACCCCTCAATTCCTCCTCTTGTCCCTCAACAGTCCATTCTCCACACTTCTGCCAGAGGCGTCTTCCTGTATCCTATGTGATCCTACCGCTCCACTATTTCATTTGCCCGCTGACTTCTCACTGAGCTTTGAATACAAACAAATTCCTCATTTGGCCTAGCGCGGGGCCTATGTCATCTGGTCCCTCCAGCGTGTCTCTCCCCGGCCCACGGAATCAGTATTTAGTAAAATACAGTAAGAAGGTGCCGGGAGAGGCGTGTCTAGGATCTATGTCTGCGCCATTTTTCAGTTTAAGGTGAAAACAGTTAACGCCCTTCTGAGGAAACAGACCCTCTCAGAACTATCTGGAGACAATCTGTGAGGATGGGAGGCAAGCTCCGGCCCCAGGGGAGACTTTCTACAGAGCAATATGAATACAATGACTCATTCAAGGTCATACAGATCAAACTCTGGAACACAAATCTAATGGTTAGATAGTCCCAAGTCCAAGTGCATTTTTGGACTCTGGGGTTAAACTGGTGCCCAACAGGGTTTTCTGGGGCAGCTCACTATCTGCGTTATGTACACAGAGTGAAGCAGTACCTGCGAGCGCCCAGTAGGCGGTGCCCACACATTCGTTCAGCAGGACAAAGGCCACCAGCGACATTCCTCCGTTCATCACACCCACCAGGAAGCGAGTTATTGCAAAGAACTCATAGGAGGGGGAAAACCCATTTGCAATGGCAAATAAGATGTCAAGAGCAAAACCTGGAATAAGAGGAACAGCGGTCAACAATCCAGACACAAGACAGCATTTGATCAAAGTAACAAATTATACTCATTACGTTTGTAAAGATAAATCTTTGTAAGCTTAAATTTTCTGAGCCGTGCTCTTTTAAAACTGTAAAAGGAAACTGTAAAGAAAAACCGAAGTTTTTCTTTCTTCATTACAAGTGGATACCTGTCCATCATGCACCGTTGTTATTCACAATAACGTTGGAAATGGAAAAATCCCAGCTCAGACTCAGCTTGTCAAGAGAACTCCACCGAGTCTTACACAACACAGTTGAACTGAACCGACACACAAGATATAAGGAAATGGATCCAGTACTCTGGTTCCATCTCTGTTCTCCTTAGAACCATGGTATAAATTAGAATTCAGGAGGTGCCGAAAGCACCATCATTTCTGAAAAGCTTAACTGCAAATACATGGCCTTCCTCAGGTATGCTGCTGGTCCTTTTAACACGCTTTGCCAGAAGCAACTCTGGCTGCGGTGTGGCCTCCTGCCAGTGTAATAAAAATCAGTTCTGTATCCACATGGCAATTTCCTGAGAACCTTAAGGAAAGAGTCCCCTTGTTATTTCCCTGAGAACCTTCAGGAAATAAATCCTCCTAGTCAGTTCATGAACAGTCTAACACGTTACCTGTGAGATAGACTTTTTTCCTCCCGAAGCGATCTGAAAGCTGACCAAAAGAGATAACTCCCACGAACACACCACTGAAGAAGAAAGAGCTTGCTGCGCTGACTTTGTAGGATCTGTTGGCAATTAAAAACCACTAGGGGAAGAAAAAACAAAAGGGACACTGAGATCACAGAAAAGACGGATGGACGGAGTTAGCTATTAAAAAAAAAAAAGAAAAAAAAAAAACACAACAGATGTACAACCAAAACTTGAACACTGGAAATTGTCTACTGCATGACTTATTACTAACCAGGATTTGGTAGGTCATCTACCTTGGATAATATCCAAGATTTTGTCATCAGAAACGCTAGAATTCATTATTATAATGTGCTGCCACAATACTGTATACACATCTTATCACAACACTGAATACGGTATGAGGGCTACTTTTATATATGCATTTGGTGGCTACGTCCCTCTTCTTAAGCCCCTGTATTTTTTTTTTAAGTTTATTTGTTTATTTTGAGAGACAGAACATGTGCATGTGGGAGGGGCAGAGAGAGAGAGGAAGAGAGAATCTTAAGCAGGTTCCGCACTGCCAGCATGGAGCCCAATGCGGGGCTCAAACTCAAGAACTGAGAGATCTTGACCCGAGCTGAAATCAGGAGTTGGATGCTTAACCTGCTGAGCCACCCAGGTGCCCCCATACAATAGAACATTATGCAACCTTAAAAGGGAAGGAGATTTTGACAAGCTACGACAGAGATGAACCTTAACCTTATGCTAAGTGAAATAAGCAGACAAAAAAAAAAAAAAAAAAAGACAAATATTGTAAGAACTTATTTATGACTGTAATATTGTGATTTATAGTAAGAAACATATATTTGGTCTTCGTCCCCTATTCCTAGCACACAGTTCCTAAAAACGCTTGTAATTTCCTACAGAAATATTTAGTAGTTTTGTTCCCAGTTCCTGAAATAATTTCAGAGCAATAAAGGAGAGGCTGTTGTTTTAACAGCCTCTTTCAACCACACCTGAGTTTAATAAGATCACTTTTGGAAAGCTCCTGGTTGGGGGCTCGTAGCCAGGGGAACCCTCCCCTATCTCCCACCCCCGCCTCCGGGAGGGGGTGAGGGACTGGAATTGCCGATGGCCAATAATTTAATCAGTTACGCCTACATAATGACACCTCCCCAAAAACCCAAAGGGACAGGGGTTCGAAAAGCTTCTCAGCTGGTGAACACGTGGAGGAGCTGGGAGAGTGGTGCCCTGGGAGGGCGCGGGAGCCTGCGCCCCTTCCCACCACCTTGTCCCGGGCATCTCTTCCATCAGGCTGTTCCCAAGTTATATCCCTTGGAATAAACCAGTGATCTGGTAAGATGTCTTCCTGAGTTCCGTGAGCCGCCCTGGCCAATTAATCTCTCCCGAGGAGGACATTGCAGGGACCTCTGATTTCCGGTGGACCAGAAGCCCAGGAAACGAAGCAGACTCACATCTGGCGTCTGAAGGTGGCGGCAGGGTGAGCCTTGTGGAATCAGTGGGAATCAGTGGAATCTGATGCTACCTCCAGGTGGATGGTGTCAGAACTGAGTCGAGTTGTAGGACATCCAGCCGGTGAGGCGGAGCTGTGTGACGTGGGAACCTGCCTCACCTGCCCCCACAAACCCTACCTCACGCATCTGGTGGCCAGAAGGGTCCATGGTGAAGTAGTTGACAGTAAAGGAGGCACAGGGGGAAGGTTTTTCCTTCACCTGGAGTAGTCAAAGCCAGAGACGGAAAGTCGAAAGTCAAATAAGGGTTGCCAGGGGCCGGGCGAATGGGGAGTTACTGTTTAATGGGAACAGGTTTTCAGTTTGGGATGATAGAAAAGTTCTCGAGATGGACGGTGGTGATGGTTGCATGACATGTGTATACTTAACACCACTGCACCCTCAAAACGGCTGAAGTGTTAACATTTTATGTTATTTTACCACAATAAAAAAAAAAAAACACCTTGAGTACTATTATCTTGTGGTCTAGGGAAACTTATGAACTTAAAGAGAAGGCAATCACCCCTGCTTAAAATGCTATTATATGAAACCCTGTCGGCTGCTGTGTAAGGTGATATTTGGTTATAGAGGTAAAAGTGAACCTGCATCACAGAGACAGAGAAGCAGGAAATGCTTCTCTCTCCCCTTCGCCGCCCCCTCTCCTGGAGTCCCCGAAGACAGGCTTAAGGAAGAGCCCCAACACGCAAGGAGGAGCCCCCCCCACCCTCGGCTGTCCCTTTGCCTCTTGGACCTCCCTTCCCACGCTCTGACAAGCAGTCCTCAAGGCTCAGAGCACATCTGACTTCTCTCTTCTTGTATGGCGATAGTGAAGTTCTTGACCACACAGCTTCTGGACATCTCTGTGCAGCAACAATAACAAAATTCATAGCAATGATGACAATAATATTCCCTGGAAAATAAACAAGGGTAACGCCTCCTCACTAATGCTGGACTCGACTTCTGAATTCCCCGGGTCTTCAGATGCAGTTCTTAACGAGGTTAGTGAACTGGTTTTCCCAGGCCCTTGTGGATGAGAAATCGCAGACTAGGGTGTCACTGCTTTTAGAAAAAGTAACCAGGAATTACTGCTCCTGGTGGCAGTCATGATTCAAATAAGAGGGAAGGAAGCGGTGTGACAAATATCTGCGATATGTTCTAGACAGGTTTCCGTTCGGGTATTCAACAAATATTTTATTAGTTTCTACTGAAGGTTGACAACTACACTAAACACTGGGAACACAGACTGAGTAAGTTGGACATGGTCCCTTCCCAAATGGACGGTCAGTGCCAGTGGAATAAACACACAGGGATAGACTAGGAGGGCAGCTCTTCAAATCAGGTAATCAGGGAAGGCTTCTCTAGGGAGGTGATGTTTGGACCTGAATGATGAGAAGTGACCACTCTGGAAAGCTGTTCAGGGAACATGAGAAGAAGTGCCCCTACCCTAAGGTGAAGGTCCAGCAGTGCGCCTCCAGCAAGTGCTATGATGAGGCCAGACAGGTGCATGGGTGTCAGATCACACAGAGCCCTGGGCCATGGAAGGAGCCAAATTACTCTAGTGCAAAGGGAAGATGTTGGATTACTGGAATTCTGTTTCCAAGGATCACTCTTAGAGAATGCATTACAACAGAGAAAAGCGGAAATGGGGAGGCTAGTGCATTAGCTCAGGAGACCATGGTGGCCTGGATGAGGGCAGAAGCGATGGGGATGGAGAATTACAAGGACTTGTGATGGATTCCGAAGGCAGAAGTGGCAGACCTTCCTGATGGATGACACAGGGTGGGGGACGGAGAATCAAGGGCCTCACCTAAGTCGTTACCTTTGGCCACTCTGTGGATGACCTTTATGGAGGTGGAGAAGGTGGCAAGCGGGGACCAGCTATGTGGCGGGAAAGAAAGAACTCTGTTTGGACTTGCTGAGGTTGGGATGCCTATAAAACATCCAAGTGGCGATGCCGAGCAGAAATCTGGACACGAGTCTGGAGCTCCAGGGAGAGGTTATGAGGGTTTAAGAGGGTTTAAGAACCTATAGAGAAGGAAGAGGCTCAGGACTGGGGCCCAGGACACCCCCATGTTCAGAGGCCAAGGAGAAGAATGCCCATTATAGCAAACTCACAAGTAGGACTCAAAGACGTAGCAAGAAAACAGGGCGGAATGTGGTGTCGGAAACTCTACAAGAAGAAATTGGATGTGGGGAGGAAGGGGTGGTCAAGCGCGTGGAATGCTGCTTAGAGGTCAGGTGAGATAAGCACAGGGACATGCGGTTATATTTAGAAACAAATGGACACTTCAAAATAGCAATTGCGGTGAAGAGTGAATGGAAGCCAGACTGGAGGAGGACGAGGAATTGCTGGCAGCAGTTCTGTACAGAATGGTTTCCAGAAGTTTTGGCTGTGAAGAGGAAGCAAGAAATGGGACAGTGTGGGGACAGGTATGCGGGACAGATTATTGGCTTGTTTTCTTTTAACATGGGTGCATCCTGATGACAGTGAGTCAGCAGAGAAGATATCCCTGCAGAAGAAAAATATCTGGAAAAGCAGGAAGGGATGGGCTTGAGGGTACAGAGCGGAGAGGTTAACCGTTCACAGAAGCCGGGAGATGTCTCGGTAAAAGGAGCCAGAGAGGAAAGGCAGAATGTGGACTCAGAAGCAGGCAGTGAAGAAACCCCTGCCTGATTGCTTCATTTTTTTCAGTGAAATATCAAGTGAGGCCACTAGCCGAAGGAGAGTAGAAGTGGGGGAAGGGGGCATTTCAAATTTCAGGAGGACTATGACGGACTCCTCTGAGGAAAGGGACGGGACCCTTTCAAGGGAAATGTTGCAGGAGACTGCCGCGCCATGGTGAATATACACTTGAGCTGTGTAGTTACCAATTTTGTGAGGAGGATGTTGGGAGTTAAGCTTACACAGAGTCGGGGACTTCTCAGGAGAATTACAAAGAGAGAGAGGCACCAGGGCGCTGTGGGGATTCACAAACGAGTGATCAGTATAATACTGGAATATATGCTGTTTAAGGAGAAAAGCAGGCATAGGGGATTGTGGGTAGAGGAATAAATGTCCTGACCAGAAAAATCCCCTACATCATTAACCTCCCTGTACTTCCCATTCTTGCCCTGACGGAAGCTTGGTGGTCCCCTGCAGAAATCACTCAGTGAACCGGATCCCTCTCAACTGGAGCCTGCTTTTCCTTTTCCACCCATGGACCTGAGAGCCTGGGATGGGAGAAGATGGCCAAACTTCAAAATCATCAACTCACCTGAAGGTCACATTACCAGACGGCGTAATCCACTACCCTTCTAGAGCTGACAGAGATGCTAGCTTGTTTTGAACAGTAGCCACTCTCCCTCTGTTCCATAGTAATAGCATGTTTACTGGGCATATGGCTACCCAGATTGAAGACTAATGTCCCAACCTCTCTCACAATTAGGTATGACACGTTATCAAGTTCTGCACAATGAATGCAAACAGAAGCACCATGTGGCAACTTCCAGGACTTTGTCTTAGGAGACGGGTGATTTACCCATTGCCCCTTCTTCCTTTCTATCCCACTACTCAGAATGTCCATAGGGAAGCTGGGGCTCTATCTGAGGCCATGATGAAGAGGGCCACAAATTAAGGATGGTGAAGTCAAAAGCTGAAGGAGCCTAGGTCCCTGAGAACACTGGGGTAGGGCCCAGGCATTGGCATATTTTTTAAGTTCTCCAGATGATTCTCCTAGGCAATCAGGTTAAGAACCCCCATCCTAGACCTAGTCATCTTTAATAGCTGTATCACCTCTAAAACCTTGATCGTGAACATCTTACTCTCCTTCTACCCCCTTCTCTTACAACTCACTTCCCCCAGTACCCTGCTCCAAACATTCTTGAAGCTCTTCAAGACCCCAGTCACCACACTCTACACTAACTGTAGAGTGACTCAGTATGGCCTGAGTCAGCAAAAGAGATTCAATCATAGTAAGAAGCTCTGATTTAAGGATCGGTAAAGGGTAAAATATATTGTAAAGTTCACATGAAAGAGTTCTGGAAGCTGAAGGATAAGCTCTATTTTGTAAAACAAATTAGTTATTTTGGATTACAGATAGTTCTACTGTAGAATTTTCAATTCATGAGGAATGTCTACGGTGACATTTTTCTAGGTTGAAAAAGAAATCCAATATTACATATCCTGTTGGCCTAGAAAAGAAAGCACCATATTTGTCATAGGGATATCCCTTCTACAATGGCCAATAAACAACACCTCATTGTATTGATTTTTAATATCCTGAAGTTCAAACAACTTCTTTTTATATTTTTTAAGTTGTTGGTATTTGCTTTGATGTTTTTATGCCTTTAAAATGTGGTCTTCACCTTTGGTCCTGATTATCCCATACTTCGATTTTTACTAGTCTGTTTCTTTGACCAAGGTGTTCAAGCTCATACTGATCTGTTTTGTGCTTAATTAAGAAGTGGCTAATCTGCCTTCTCAATAATCAACTGTTCTGTTGATCACATTTGTAGAACTCAAATCCACCAAGAAGGCCATAATAACCATTCTTCCAACAACTGGAAAGCTGTCGGCTTGGATGACAGTTTTAGGATGAAGTAGCCCACAAGATGCATGACCAGCAAATTCCAAATTCTGATTCTCAGTTTCATGTGTGAAAGTAATTTCCAGTAATTCTTCTTCAGGTCAATGCTGGTTGGGGTAATGCACTTCCTTAGTTCTCCTGTAATACGTTCAGGAATGGATAAAAAAAAAAAACCTAAAGGCATTGTCAAATTATTACAAAAAAGAAAAAAAAAGCAAATTATGGGTGCCTGGGTAGCCTAGTCAGCTGAGCATCCAGCTGTTGGTTTCAGCTCAGGTCATGATCTCATGGTTTGTGGGATCGAGCCCCACATTGGGCTCTGCGCCGACACCATGGAGCCTGCTTGGGTTTTTTTCTATGTCTCTCTCTGTTTCTTTTTCTGCCCCTCCCCTGCTTGTGCTCTAACTGTCTCTCTCTCAAAATAAACCAATGTAAAAAAAAAAAATTAAAAAATTAAAAAAAAAAAAGCAAATTAAAGCATACAAAACTGAAACCCAGGAAAACTCCTTGACAGATCTAGGTAAACTGGGCATGGTTGATTTAGAAATGTCAATTCAGGGACTTAGGACAATGTGTTTACAACCAGCTTTCCATATGCACCACTCCCTAACACATGAGATTTTGGTTTGTTTTGTTTCCAACTTTTAAAACTTTTCAAATATACTTTATTTATCATATACCTACTATGTGATCTAAAGACTTCTGTTTTGTCAAAGCTCAGACAAGACACACTAGGACCGTGATCCCTATAGTATTCAAGAAGATTGTACTGGTGTAAGGTTTTGGAAAGAGGTCACTCACCAGACTCGACTCAATTGCTAGCAGTTTTCTTATCCCTTTGGCCAATACTTAAACCAAGGTAAAATCCAAACCAGGGTATCACCAGGTCATTCCAAACTAAACTATAATAAACCTAAACATGGCAACCATTACATTCTCAAAGAGTGTGTTTTTTATGAGGCATACATTTATAAATGTATAAGTCACTCAAATCCTTAACTGGCTAGAGAGTACTGAAGGGATGACTCTCTTATTATTTTAAGTGACAAGTCAAATTCCAAAGCTAGAATGTTCTTTTTTGTACAATTCATTTGAAACTGAAAAACTACTCACAAGTTGAAAAACCTGGAAATCTTCTTTTCCCATACATTAACAGACAAGAAAGAAGAGAAAGACAAAATATTTTCAGTCTTTCAGGATGACCTAGATAAATCCATTTCCGTCTTATAACCAACATCTGTATTTTTGTTCATATGCTTACCAAAATCATTGAGTTCATCAGCTGGGCATTTATTATACTGTATTTTCAAAAAGAATTTGAGGGGGCTAGAACTAAAAATGTGGGCAAAATCATTCACCCATCTAAAGAAAGTAGCCCGGAGGGAAAATCAGACACCAGCAGCAGGTGCCTCAGACATAAAAGGTGAAAGGAACATAAATATGGTGAATACTGGCGTGGTACAGAGCCAGGTGCCATGCAGAGCCATCCAGCTCTTAAGGATGAAAAAAAGGCAAGCAAATAGAAGTAAAGAGTGTTGACTATTAACTGGGTAGCAGGGAAGGATCCAGGAAGATTTTTAATATCTGGATTCTTATTGCTTAGAGGCTTAGAAGAAGATGTCACTTCCTGTAAAGGGATAAAGTATTATGTGTGTCAAGAAAAGGTGTTTTAGCTGTAACACAGAGATTGGAACAGACCCATCAAAGGTCATTATGGTGATCCAAGCCAGCCAGGATGGGGTGGGGGCCTCAGAGAAGAAAATGGATTCAAGATGGAAACAGAGATTTGGGTTGAGCCATCCATAAACAGCTATTCTATGACACCAAGAGATCAATCACGGATTGAGTGAAGCTGGAAGATGACTTTTTAAAAATTTTTTTACTTTACATAGTGAAGAGGGGGAAAGGAAAAGGGAGAGAGAGAATCCCAAGCAGCCTCCCTGCCCAGCGTGGAGCCCGACGCGGGGCTCAAACTCACGAACCGTGAGATCATGACCTGAGCTGAAATCAAGAGCTGGACACTCAACCAACTGAGCCACCCAGGCATGCCTAGAGAGAAGATGAGTTTTAAAAGAAGTAACAAAATGTATTTTTAGCATCTCCCTTGAAATCATCAGACCTTAAGCTTTCTGGAAATGTCACAAGTCAATTCAGTCCTTTTTTCTGACATGGCAGAAATAGGATAATCTAAAAAAATTAATTATTGCTTCAAAATGGACTGCATGCTTATACAATCCTAAAAGTAAAATTAATGTCCAAGTAATGACAACTGCATATCAAAGATATATCAAATGGAAAGGCACAGCACCTTATAACCAGATAATTAACAACTAACCAACTTTTGCATAATACTCTCCCCTTATCCCAACAACCACCTTTTAGAATTACATATTTATTATTATTAATTACTTCCCATTTGACGGATGATGCAGCTGCAGCTCAAACATGATCACACTAGAGTAAGCCTTGGGGACTGTACCTGACGCTGACATCGGTCTCAAAACCTCCTTCTTTGAGTACTATATACTCGAATTAGTTAACTAGGACAACTGTGGGGCTAAATCAATGAAATAACACTATATTTAAGCGTGTTAAATCCCAAGCACAGAAATTCCCATATACCAGGGAAAGAGTTTCCATTTCTTAACCCTTAGCATGTGTTCCATCCAGGAGACTATGGGAAAAAAAATCAACGATATTAGAACCAACACTAGAAACATGTAGGTTTTTGTGGCTCAGGGTAACAGAATCAGGGGCTCCTGGAAAGGAGAGGGCAAAGGGAGGAAAGGAAGGTCCTGTGTCAGATATGAAGTTAAGGTCACATGACCCACGGGTGTGAGGAACATGAGAAGGCTGAGAGCGAGGAGAACAGAATAACATACTTAAAAATCAACCTCCAGGGGCGCCTGGGTGGCTCAGTCGGTTGAGCGTCTGACTTCGGCTCAGGTCATGATCTCAAGGCTTTGTGAGTTCGAGCCCCATGTTGAGCTCACTGCTGTAAGCGCAGAGGCTGCTTCGGATCTTCTGTCCCCCCACCCTCTCTCTCTCCCCTTACACTGCTTGGGCTCTCTCTCAAAAATAAATAAATCTTAGAAAAAAAATAAATCAATCAACTTCCGAAGTGTTTTTGAGGGTGGGCAGGGGAGGGATTTATCTCATTCCATGGTGCATGTTTTAAATACAAATATTTAAAATGTCTGTATATTTTTAAAATATTTCACACTTTTTAAGTAATCTCTATACCCAATGTGGGGCTCGAACCCCAAACTCCAAGATCAAAAGTTGCATGTGCCACTGATCAAGCCAGCCAGGTGCCCCCAAATTTCTATACATTTTTTAAGTTTATTTTTTATTTATTTTGGGTGAGAGAGAGAGGAGAGAGCACATGTGCAAGCAGGGGAGGGGCAGAGAGAGAGGGAGAGAGAGAATCCCAAGCAGGCTCCACGCTGGCAGCCTAGAGCCTGATGCGGTGCTCAAACTCATGAACTGTGAGATTCACGACCTGAGCCAAAACCAAGAGTCAGATGCTCAACTGACGGAGCCACCCAGGTGCCCCCCAATTTCTGTATTTTTAAATGAACTTTTATCATGTACTCTTTGACATCCTCATATACCCACATGACACAAAGGAGCTTTTTTGCTAGCTTGCTTTTTCCCTCTGCTGAACAGCCCCATGCTACCTCACCCCTCCGTACAGCACTAGAACACAGATTATAAGATGCTTCCAAAAATCGGTCAGGGCTATCAGGAGATGAAGAAGCAAGAAGAGACCCTCTTAACTCTGAGAACTGAGTCACACACCCAGCGTCTGCCCTGGGCAACTTCTTACCGGCTCTGTCAATGTCACAAATTTGTCTTGTCTCTGCTTCGGTTTTTTTCCTGTGATCTGAACTGCCCGCTCCTCCCCCTTCCATTGTAGGGTGACATTCCACGGAATGAGGGTTGAGAAACATGCTGTAGCCACAGACGACTCTAATGGAAGGGACAACACGTTATGTAAACAAAAATCCTTTAGCCTAAGCTCTTCCAAGCAGGGGGTCATTTCCCTTCCCTAAGGAGGCTGCGCGTGCCTGTCCTTGTCTTGGCCCTCAGCGGTGAAAACGAATAATCCCTCACTCACATGTGAATAATACAGAGCCACTGTCCTGCAGGGCCCATGGAGGGCACGGCTCCCCACAGGGAAACAAACGTTCATCACTCGACTTTGCGTGAAGCCTGGCACCTCCAGGAACTGATTGCCCCCCCCCCCCCAGTACAGCCCTCCACCGCTCACCCCAGCCCCCCTCGTCCCTGGTGGGCTCCTGTTCACCCTTCACGGCCCTGCCTGGTCCACCGAGTGGGTCCATCTCCCTCCCTACTTTGGCTTCAAGTATGATGTTTGGTGAATTACACATTTCCTTGTCTCTCGCGTAGGATGCCATGAGCTTCTTACAGCCCTATTTGCGTCTAAGTGCTTACCTGTTAGGACCAGCACTAATTAAATATATGCTGAATTATTCATGCAACAAGAGTGAATGATGTGGGTTACAGGCATCTTCATATACAATATCTTGATGTCACGACTTCAAGGACTGAGTTGTGCATTTATGGACAGGCAGGGCAGGAACGGCCTTACCAGTCACCCAGGGGCCACTGAGTGGCGCTCTCGTGACAGGAAGGGAGAGGGAGATCTGGAATCAGAGGGGTCTCCTAGAGGACATAGAGAATACTTTGGCTTTATCGCTAGCCTCCACATTAATGAGAAAGAAAACTATGGAGGAAAAAAAAATTCCCAAACGATGGCAGTTTTCTGCCTAGAAAGGCAAAGTCTGTTCCATTGAAACACGCTTCCCAAAGCCTGCTTTGGGCGAACACTGTGAGCGGTCCACAAATACCTGCACTGAGAGAAGTGTGGAGGGTCTGCAGGGGGGTAAGAATGCTGCCATGAACAACCCACAGACCATCAGTGAACCTGCAAGCCAGGCAGGGGCCGTGGCAGGTCTCAGAGTCGCGTCCAAGCCCCTTGCCTGGCTTCTGTGTCTCTTGGAAAGGTGAACTTGTTCACAAGCTTGGTGTCCACCACGAGCCCCGACCTGGACTTCCCCAGAGGGGGAACAGACCCCCCCCCCGCCCCCGCAACCGTGGCACAGCCTACTTTCTTCTCCCAGCAGTCCTGGCAGGCTAGCCAGAATGGGCAGACAAGACTGGGCATGTGTTTTCTGACAGAGCTGTTTGTCACTGGAAGTCCCGCTTTAGGGAAAATCAAGTCATATTAGAAGTGCCGTAGCCCTACCCAGACTCTCGGCTTGTCAGCAGCTTCCCCGACATGCCTGCAGGACATCCGTGAGGGCTCTGCACAGTGCTGGTTACGGTGGCTCCGTAGAAGATTCTGGATTCTCTGCTACCAAGTCCAACCAAATTTCAGCCCTCCGCCATCCTGTATGTCCCATAAAAATATTTACAGCCTCGTGCAGGAAAATCTCACTTCAGTAGAAAATGCGGTAACAGAGGCCTCCAGTGATTCGGGAGTACTTGGCCAGCGTATTTCAGAACAGTTTCATGGTGATTAACTAACTTGCTTCATTTCAATGTAGTTGTCACTCTGAATTACCACTTAATGGGTGAAGTGTGCAGGCTATAACAATCAGTAGTGCAGGCATAAGGAAGCAAGACATTAAAAAAAAAAATTAGCCCCTAAAGCAATTATTGTAGTGAATTTTTCAAATAGTTTTAATACTCGGTCCTTTGACCCGAGGGTATGGCTTGGGGAAAATATATTAATCTCAAGATAATAATCAGTCAATTTCAGTTCTTCGATATCTACAATGATATTAAAGATTTCAACCTTACTCTTTTCGGTTGCAAACATTAATTAAGCATGATAATTGTGTGTCTCTGTGATATTTGGTACTTTCTGAATGAGTCAGAGCTCAGGGAATAATTTGGTTTTTTTTATTTTTTTTTTTGTTTGCTTTATTTTTTTTATTTATATATGAAATTTATTGTCAAATTGGTTTCTATACAACACCCAGTGCTCATCC
>NW_024412388.1:99911151-99917519 GCF_014898765.1 Herpailurus yagouaroundi | reverse complement strand
AGCCAGACTCGGGGGCTCTGCTTGGCCGGCGAGCCGCCCCTCCGCCCCGGCTCCCTCCCGCCAGTCCGTGGAGCGCGCACCGCCTCGCCGCCCTTCCTACCCTCTTCCGTGGGCCTCTCGTCTGCGCTTGGCTCCGGCGACTCCGTTCTGCTAATCCTCTGGCGGTTTTCTGGGTTATTTAGGCAGGTGTAGGTGGAACCTAAGTGATCAGCAGGACGCGCGGTGAGCCCAGCGTCCTCCTACGCCGCCATCTTCCCTCTCTCTCCTCAGGGAATAATTTGAATACAGCAGACAGCAATTTGCTACATAAATTCACCCCAATGCCTATTAGCTCATTGTGAAATAGTCAAAGCTCCTAGATTAGAGGGGTTCTTTTCTGCATTAATACCAAGTTAATCACATCTACGTAACCTTTTATTCACCCTTCCTCAAACCTTCCATGAATAACTTCTGTAAGCCCTGACCTGAATGGAATAAGGTACCGGGTGGGAGTTTTAAAGTACGTATTTTGATTACCGTCTCCTGAAACGATAGAGCTCTACAGGCTCCATCCTGGTATTTATTTTCAGGGGGATTAGATGAGAGGTGAACAGGCTTTATACTTGTTTTTTTTAAACCAAATACCAAATTTGGTTATTTTACGCCAAATAATTTCCATCAGAACCATACAGCATCTATATACCACAAACCTGCATCTTAAGGATATTTACCAACTACTGGGTAAGTCACCTGACAAGTTCAGGTGCCAGTTTCAATGCTACCCCCCTGGAGATTTGGAGGAGCAACTGTAGGAAAGCCTACAGAGGCCATTAAAATGGACTGCATGCTGACAGTCAGTGCAGGGTGTGCTTGGGGACCGCATCCGCTGAAATAAAGATGACCTCATCTGGGGGCGCGGAGACCAGCAGCTCCTAAAGGGGTGCTGGTGAGGGTGCGGCTGCGGTCGCCATCCTGCCCTCCACTAGTGGCCCCGGCTGCTCCATCAGCCTAGTTCTCTCTGTTCTTCCCTCTGCTGCTGCTTCTCTGCTGACTCTTGTCATTTTGGTAGCAGCAGCAAGAAACCTGGAAGCCGCCCATAGCACCCTCCTCGAACCACCCCCGGGACTTGGAACGCCACCCACACGGGGCTCCGATGTCCGGGGCGGAAGGAGAGTGTGGGAATTCACACGAGACGCCCACGGCCTGAGCGGTGGGCAGGAGAGCACGCAGCCTGCATACTCTATTTGCACCTCAAAATAAAAGGGGAAACATGAGATCTGCTGCACTAAAAATGCAAAGCAGAGAGCGTCCTCTCAGGTCCACCTGAATATAGCCGGAGGAGAGAGGTGTGTGGTACCATCCACACGAGGGCAGCCGGCTGCTGAGTCTAGATGCAGGTGGACTCCCGAGGAGCAGGGAGACTGCCGCTCGTTTGACTTAATTCTCCTTCGCTATTTTTTGTTATATCAGGAAACGAGTAAGTTTATTTGGGCTTGACAATTACTGAGGCTTAACTGAATCGTTACTACTTTGACAGTACTTGTGTGATTTATTGTTTTATGTTTTTTGGTGGCGGGGGGGAACGGCTGGCCAGGTTCCTCATGAGATGTTTACATCCTGAGGATGTTACATACATCCTGAGAGTTGTATGTTACATACATCCTGAGAGTTGTATGATCACCTTGGGGACAGCAAACTCATGAAAGATTTGCAGGTGGGCTGACCCCCTCTTCCCTTTTTTTTTTTTAACATTTTATTTATTTTTGAGAGACAGAGAGAGACAGAGCATGAGCAGGGGAGGGGCAGAAAGAGGGAGACACAGAGTCTGAAGCAGGATGCAGGCTCTGAGCTGTCAGCACAAAGCCTGACATGGAGCTCGAACTCACAAACCGTGAGATCATGCCCTGAGCTAAAGTCGGAAGCTTAACTGACTGAGCCAGCCAGGCACCCCCTCCCTCTTACCTTCTACCTCAGTCATATGCCACAGTGGAAGGGCCACAGAAATCTGTGGCCCGGCTCCTCCATTTACAGTGTGACACTGAGTGAGTCACCAGCTACTCTGAGCTCACGAATTCTGATATTTTTAATTTGCGAGCCACAATGCAAACGCTATGACTGTCTGCCCTTCTTCCTTAGAATTCACTCTCTCAGAGGCAAATCCAAGCAGGTGACGGGCAGCCCGGGCTCGGTGAGGATTTATTTTGCTTAGCTTTCCACCCAACATGTATGCACCATGGGCCATCGTCCCACAGTCACCTGGCCGACCTTCATTCCCACCAACCCACCGACCCCATACCTCCAGCCACTCTTCCCAGGCAGAGCCAAGCTCCTCCCTCTGTTCTGCATGGAAGTGCTTCTGGGGCTGTGGAGGGCGGCTGAGGGCCATGGGGGTATGGAAGCCCTTGATCTCGCTTCTCTTCACTGACAGCAGCAAAGTACCTAGCTATTTTAAATCCTGAAATGCCAACTGAGAAGACGTTAAACCTAAAGGCTTCTGTCTGTTGAGAAAAAACAAGCCTGAAAATCACTGGAGTAGTGGAAAGAATATGGGCTCACCGAACCCAGACCGGTGACTTATTAAATATGTGATTTAGGGCAAATTCCTTCAACTTTCTGCCCACCAGTTGTTTCATCTATAGGGTAGGGCTACGGCCAGGACTAACGAAGCAGCACATGGGGAAGGTCTCTGAGAGAGCCTCTCCCATAAGAGCAAAATAAAGTAGTCACAGTTACCTGCCTCTTCACTCTCCTCTACCCACCGAACCTTATAAAACTCATCTGCACCCACAAACTCTTTGCGTGGAATGGTCTCACTGCAGCAGAGGATTCCGTGAGGACTGTGGACCTCTGTCTTGTTATGTGGCCAGCAATGCCACCTGCACTCCTCCATCAGCAGAGTGGGCAGGCCACGGCCGCCCTTGCAAAGCATCATGAACCCACTCAGGCCGGAAGCAGCCGGTTTAGCATCTGGGATGCCCCAAAGATAACCCGTCCCCATGCGGGATAACCCGTCCACCCCCTGGAGGTGCCCACAGAGCAGCAGTGCAGCAATATCTCCAACTGTGCAGCTGGACAGCCCCACCGCCACCCACCATCCTGGACACATCTCGGGGCACCTGCTGGAGACCAAGGATCACGGTCCGCACAGAGAATATTTGTGCCTTGAGATACACCTCTGAGGTAGATAACTGACCTCCTGATGGGACGGGAACCTCATGTGTGCCTCTCTACCACGGGAGGAAAGTAGCAGGCACCTATAAATCTATAATGAGAAGACATCTCAGGAATGAGAAAGGACAGGTGAGTAACAGGAAGGAGGGAGACAGGGTGGGGAAGGAGGAGTGAAAGACAAAGAGAAAAACAGGGAGGTACATGCAAAAAGAATGAGACAGAAACGTCAGAGAAAGAGAAAGGCAAGACAGAGACAGTGAGACAGACACAGAAAAAGGCAGAGAGGAAGAAATGGGAGGTAAATAACGAGAAAGGCAGAGATGGAGAGAGGTGAGGATAGAGAGAAACAGGTGCAGAGAGACAAAATGACAGAGAGCGGGAAAAAATAAGGAGAGAAAAGAGAGAGCAAGGGAGAGGGGTGTGGGGAGGCGGGGGAGGGAGACAGGCACACAGTTCCGGTCTGATGAAGCCAGATGGCGAGAGAGACAGTGATTCACAGATGTGCCCCAGTGGTCATTAGAAGGGGACATGACAGGCAGGTAAGGTGAAGCCATCTTAGCCCATCATCCTTTTTTTTTTTCAGAGCTGCTTTAAACATCATTAGCGCTTGCTGGGAAAGCTATTTAATCCCATTTCTCCTGCATCTACCAACTCTTTATCTTGGGAGTAGTAGCCCCTGGGACTCCCTTCTTTCCCTATTCAGCCTCCAGTCGAGCACTGTGAAGGGGGTGAGCCACTGGGCACCAGCACGGGAGGTACGCTGGTGACCAGGGCGCCCAATCCTGCTGGCCTGGAGCGTAGTTTCTGACGGCACTCTCCTTCCTTGGCCCATATCAAGGCCTTATCTAGCATCAGGTGAGTAGTAGTTGCCCAAGGAATATTTGCTAATAATGGGGTCCCTCTGATGATATCTGAAAGGGCTCCTAATTATAGATTTCATTAGTATTAATTTAACTCAATTCCATTGAAATGTGTTGAGTGTCTGTGCTGAAGCACGGTGTTGCTATGGTATTTAATTTACTTTAAAGTATGAAGTACATACCTTGGGATATTCTGCATAAACATTACTTAGGCCAAGCTCCCATCTGGTACCAAGATTATTCTAGTGGAGGCTGTACTGGCCAGTGGTGGTCAGTGGGCCCATTCTCCAGAGCGAGGTCCTGCAAGGACTTTAATCACTGTCTCTAGCAGCAATGGTTCCTTTGCTTCTTCTTGATTAAAGCAGTGGCCTGTTGACTAGCAATGATATGATCCCAAAAAACAGGTTACCTCTGGTGAAATTAGAGACACCCAAGTTATATAAATTAGGTCAATGTATTTTAGAGACATTCACTACCCTTCCCTGAATTTGTGGGATAATCCAGTGTGTTCTGTATTCTTTATAAAGGGGTGATGCCCTCGGCTCAACTCCCTCCTTGGTCCTGAGACAATACGAATTCTGGATGGTTCTGCTTGCTTGATGCTGACAGGGAGGGGAAGTGTCAGTACTCTCACTATGGAAAACTGGAGTTTTTCTGTAGTGACCTGATATGCAAACTGTAGAGTACCGACAGAACCACAAAGCTAGGACTTCTCAAGCCTGTAAGATATTTTATTTTGTGCTTCTCTGATAATAAGAATTAAGTTGATAAATGCTTCTATATGGGGCAGAATCTGGTCCGAGATCCACTTTCAGTTTAATATGGTAATGGATTTGTTGGAGGGCAGACTTATGGCTCTCACCCACCGCAAAATCCTGTGAGGACTGTTTATAAACAGAACAAGGGCTTTTTGGAGAAATGACTAATTCCACAGTTGGGGTGGGGGGTGGGGTAAAAGATGAACCTGAAATATCTTGTTATGCCCAAATTTTTTAAACCCCCCCCCCCCCCCCCCCCCCCCAATGATGGGCACATCAGAAGGACACAGGAGGACTTTCAGCTCCAGGAAAATGGAATAAATGTAACTTTTCCTTGTTTCTCCCAGTAGATACCACTAAGACCCCTGGGCATCGGGTATAACGCAAACATAAAAGAACTCTGAAAGACGGAGGGAAGACCAGCCAAGACCCTGGGACCCAAGGAATGAGCCAGTGGTGAGTTCCCCGGGTTTCTCTTTGCCTCACATGCCCAAGACTGGGGACTGAAGAAGACAGCAACTTAGAAATGCCAAGAAAATTACAAAAGAAGCCCCAAACAAAACCTACTTTCTCCAGCCAAAGGCCTGGGAAAGGGGCAGCCCAGAAAGACAGAACATTGTTAGATTATAGCCGTTTTATTCTGGCCAATCACCACCATGAGAAACAAAAACCAACTATGGCCCCAACCCCATCCACAGCGAAGGCTAAGTGGGGAAACTAACCTTTCCCCCCAGGCTGGGTAGTAATAAGTGACCCCACCTTACTCCACTTGGGTGTGTCAGAAAAAGACAAACAGGTGAGCCAGCACGATCATTCCTGCCGCCTGCAGTAGGAACCCTCCATACCACCGCCACCACCACTGGTGGCAGTGCGACCTCACGGGGAGACGGGATTTCCAACACCATGTGACAGTAATGAGGCCCCTCTCCCCTCTTCCTGGGCCAGAACTGTGTCCAAGAAAGTCTGCTGAAATGGAAGATTTACTTAAGGCCCAGAATCTCTTAACATAATCCCCCTAACTGCTGGTTTCAAACAAAAATAATTTGTGATACCAGCAACCAGGAAAATCTCAAAGTAGAATGAAAACAAAACAAAACAAAAAGACAACTACTGAGATTGCAGAGATGTTAGAACTATCTGACAAAGATGTGAAAGCGGCCATCATAACAATGCTTCCAGGAGCACTTACAAACATGCTCGAAACAGATGACAAAATAGACCCAGCGGAAATACAGAAAGTCTTACCGAATAAAGAGAATATACTAAAAAAGAACAAAATGGAAAGCTTAGAACTAAAAAACCGCAATGAGTGGGTTTAACAGCAGAATGAAAGAGACAGAGGGAAGAATCAATACAGGTGAAAATGGAGTAAAGGAAAATCTCCAATATGAAAACAAAGATAAACTAGACAGAAGAAAATGAACAAGGCTTCAGAGATCTATGGGGCTAGAGCAAAAAAAAAAAACCCTAATATTTCTGTCATTGGAGTTCTGGAAGGAAAAGGGGAAGAGGGTAAGCTTAAAATTAAAAATAAATATAAAGAAAGAAAGAAAGAAGGAAGGAAGGAAGGAAGGAAGGAAGGAAGGAAGGAAGGAAGGAA
>NW_024412388.1:99887534-99911141 GCF_014898765.1 Herpailurus yagouaroundi | reverse complement strand
AAGAAAGAAAGAAAGAAAGAAAGAAAGAAAGAAAGAAAGAAAGAAAGAAAGAAAGAAAGAAAGAAAGAAAGAGGGGCACCTGGCTGGCTCAGTCAGTTAAGCGTCCGACTTAGGCTCTGGTCATGATCTCACGGTCCGTGGGTTTGAGCCCGTGTCCGACTCTGTGCTGACAGCTCAGAGCCTGAAGCCTACTTCCGATTCTGTGTCTCCCTCTCTCTCTGCCCCTTCCCCGCTCATGCTCGCTCACGCTCTCTCATTCTCTCAAAAATGAATTATCATTGAAAAAAGTGTTAAAACAGAGTACTTGAATAAATAACAGCTGATAATTTCCCAATTTGTCAAGAGCCATACACCTACAGATCCAAGAAGCTCATTAAATCCCCAACAGGATAAACCTGAAGAAATTCACACCAAGAAACATCACAATCTGACTTCTAAACACTAGCGACTAAAACACTAAAAAAAATCTTGAAAGTAGCAAGAGGGAAATTCCCTGTAGGGAAAAAAAAAAGAAAAAGCAATTCAAATACCACCATATTTCTCATCAGAAGCCATGAAGCCTGAAGGAAGTGGCACAGGAGTTTCTAATGCTGAAGGAAATCAACTGTCCACCAAGAATTTTATTACCAGTGAAAATAAGTGATGAAGGAAAACTAAGAGAATGTGCCAGCATCACAATTACCCTAAGACAGTGGCTAATGGAAGTTCTCTAAAAAGGAAGAAAACATAAAAAGGGGATCGTGGAACATCAGGAAGTAAAAAAGAGCACTGTAAGAAAAAACTGGGGTAAATATGTTAGACTTTCCTTCTCTTGAGTTTTCTAAATTACGTTTGATGGCTGAAGCAAAAATGATAACACTATGTAATATGGTTCTAAAAGTATGTGGGAAAAATATTTAGAACAATTATATAAATAAACTGGAGAGGGCAAAGGAATGTACAGTGAAATAGAATTTCTGTATGTCACTCAAACTGGTGATATGACATCAATAGACTGTGATAAGTTATGTAAATATAAGGCAATGTCAAGAGCAATCACTAAAAAAGCTATAAAAAATACTATAGATAAGTCAGAATAAATTCTAAAAATGTTCAAATAACCTATAGAAAGACTGGAAAAATCAAAGAAAAGAAACCAACAACAGAAAACAATAAAAAATAATAAGTTAGAAGAGGTAAGTTCTATCGTATAAATAATTATATTAAATGTAAATTATATAAAAAATATAAATAAAGACAGAGATTGACAGTGTGGGTTTAAAAACCGGACCCAATTATGTGCTGTCTACAAGAAACTAATTTCATACATACAGACAAGCTGAAAGTAAAGTGGAAAAATACACAATCATGCTAACAAAACTAATCGAAGAAAGCAAGAGTGGCTAGATTAGTATCAAACCACATTTCAGAACATAGAAAATTACCAGGGACATAAAGGTACATTATAAAATGATAAAAAGAAAAAGTCCATCAAGAAGACATAGCAATCATCCATATGTATAGACTAAACAGAGCTAAAAAATATATGAAGGAAAAACTAGGAGCAGTGAAAGGAGAATTCAACAAATCTACAATAATAATTGAAGACATAAATACTCTTCTCTCAACAATATAGAACAACTAGGCGGAAAATCAGCAAGGATATAGAAGAAATCAACAATACCATTGACCAACAGGATCTAAACAATATTTATAAAACACTCCACATAACAGCAGCAGTTTGTTCATGTGCCAGTGGAACATATACCAAAAGAGACCACATCCTGAATCATAAAGGAAACCGTAACAAATTTTTAAAAAATTGAAATCACACTGTCCTCTGACCATAATGGAATCAAACTAGAAAGCAAAAACAGAAAGCTAACAGGAAAATCTCCAAACACTAGGTAACTAAACAAGAGACTTCTAAGTAACCATTGGGCCAAAGAGGAAGTCTTAAGGAGGAAAAAAAAATACAGTGAGCTAAATGAAAATAAAAATACAACATGCCAAAATTTGTGGGACACAGCTAAAACAGTCATGAGAGGAAATTTTATAGCACTAAAATACTTATATTTGTAAAGAAGAAGACTCATTAAAAATCTAGTCTACCAACTCTATAACCTTCAAAAGAAAAAGAGAAAAAGAAACTCAAAGCAAGCACAAGAAAGGAAATAATAAAGGTAAGAACAGAAATCAATACAATTAAAAATAGAAAAATAACAGGGAAAAATCAATGAACAAAATGCTGGTTCTTTAAAACAATCAGTAAAACTGACAAGCTTGTATGACTGACAAGTAATTAAATAGGACAGAAGACACAAATTACCAAGATCGGGTAATAGAAGAGGGGATTTCATTTCAGACTCTGCAAACATCAAAAGAATAATAAAGTAATACAATGAATGACTCTACACACGTAAATCTGACAACTTAGATGAAATGGACCAAGTCCTTGAAAAGCACAAATTGCCACAACTCACAATACAAAATAAATCATTTAAAAAGTTACATAACCTTTAAGAAAATTGAATTCATAATTTTAAAACTCCCAAAAAAGAAATGTAAAAAAAAAAAAAAAAAAAAGCCCAGATGATATTACTGGAAAGTTCTACCAAATATTTAAAGAACTAACACAAATTCTACCCAATCACTTCCAGAAAACAGAAAAGAATGGAATACTTCCCAATTCATTTTATGAATGCACCCTGATACCAAAACCAGACAAAGGTCCAAAAAAAGAAAACAACAGATCAATACCTCTCATAAATACAGAAGCAAAAATTCTTAACAAAATATCAGCAAACAGAATTCAGCAATATATACAGAGAATATGCCATCAAGAGATGCAAAGCTGGTTCAATATTTGAAAGTCAATCAGGACAACCCACCATAGTAGAAGGTGAAAAAAAAACCCACATAATCACTGCAATTGATGTCAAACACTGCAAATTGCTCTATTTGACAAAATTCAATACATATTCAAAATAAAAACTAAAAAAAATTAGAGGGGCGCCTGGGTGGCTTAGTCAGTTAAGCGTCTGACTCTTCATTTTGGCTCAGGTCGTGATCTCATGGTTGTGGGATAGAGCCCTGTGTTGGGCTCCGTGCTGAGCATGGAGCCTGCTTGAGATTCTCTCTCTCCCCCTCTGCCCCCTCCCCCACTTGCACACTCTTTAAAACAAATAATTGAATGAATGAATGAATGAATGAATGAGTAAATAAATGAATAAATAAATATTTTAAAAAGGACGCAAGAGCCAGCTTGAAGCCAGCTTGAAGAGATTCCCACTGGTAAACTGGGGATAATTTGAGCACCAAAATAATTAAAGATGGTAAAAAATTATAAATAATTAAGAATAGGGACCAATAAGTACATACTAATGATAGATATATAGGTAGATACATAGATAGAGATAGAGATAGAGATAGAGATAGAGAGATAGGGACAGACAGGCAGGCATACAGATGGACAAGGGAAAAGAAAGGGTTTTGCTTCCAGCTAAAAATGGAATGCCATGGAAATCTTAAAAAAAAAAAAAAGCTTATAGATATAGAGAACAGACTGGTGATTGCCAGAGGGAGGGGGTGGAGGGGTGGGTAAAATAGGTAAAGGGGTTCAAAAGGTACAAACTTCAGGTTATAAAATACATAAATCCTGGGGATGTAACGAGCAGCCTGGTGACAACAGATAATAATAATGCACAGATGCTAAAAGAATACGTCTTAAAAGTTCTCCTCACAAGAACAAATTTTGTAATTATGGATGGTGATGGATGTTAACCAGACCTACCATGGTGATCATTTTGCAATGCATACAAACATTGAATCATTATGTTGTACACCCAAAAGTAATATAATGTTATAGGTCAACTATACTTCAAAAAAATGGGGGGGGGGGGCAGAATGCCAACTGGTAAATATGGAGGAAGTGCTAGAGTAAAGAAATCATCATTTTGCAACCATCATAGTCTTAGCTTCGTTTACAAAAGCATCATGAAAAGATGCTCCATTTGGAGTGGGGGGTTCTGATAAGAGTACATTTGCATAATCTTGAAGTGATTCTCCATAGATTACATATTCCTGGAAATGAAAAGAATGTTCACTGGACAGGGGAAAAGTCAAGCAATACCTGGAGTGGCTGATCAAAATTATCACCAAAAAGGGACAGATGGATAGCGTATGTGACCCAGAAGGGCATATTACTTATTACTATTCTGACTTCGGATGCGTAACCTTAATGAGAAATCATCAGACAGACCCAAAATGGAGAACATTCTTATTTTTAAAAAGAGGGGAGGTATGTCTTCTTCAAAGGTATCAATGTCATAAAAGGAAAAGGCTGAAGGTGAAAAGACCCTAGGAGCCATGACAACTAAGTGTTAACATGTGACCCTAAAACGGAACTGAGTACAAGAGGGGGAAACCAGTGCTAGCAAGGACAGTACTGGGTCAAGTGACCAAATTGGGTATGGATGGTAGATTAAAATATAGAATCAATGTTAAACTTTTTTTTAAATATTTTAATGTTTGTTTATTTTTGAGAGAGAGAGAAGAGAGCCAGAGAGACAGAGCATGAGCGGGGGAGGGCAGAGAGAGGGAGACACAGAATCTGAAGCAGAACAGAATTCTGTCAGCACAGAGTCTGATGCAGGCTCTAACTCATGAACTTTGAGACCATGACCTGAGCCAAAGTCGGACGCTTAACGGACTGGGCCACCCGGCTGCCCCAATGATAAATGTCTTGAAGTTAGTAATTGTCCTGTGGTTATGTAAGAAAATTCCTTTACTCTTTAGGAAGTACATGCAGAAGTATTTGAGCATAAAAGAACAACAGTGTGGTATACGGAACTTTCAAAAGGCTTGGGAAAAAACGGAGATAGTAATGATAGGTGAAATTAAAGGATGTAAGGGTATTTATTCTCTGTATGAGTCTTGAAATTTGCCAGTTTGAAATTATTTCCAAATTAAAAAAACATTTTTTTAAGTTCTTTGGCTACCGTTACCTATCAAAGAACTAAGAGATGTGCATACCAATTTGTACCGGATAGGCTTCCAAAAAATAGAGTAATTAAGAGCATAGGCCTCTCAGTTAAGACAAACTTGGCTTCAAATCTAGCTCTGACCCTCTAAGCTGACCTGACCTCAAGATGCCTCGATTTCTTCACCTGTAAAATGGGGAAAATAACGTTGACCTCATAAATTATTCTGAAGGTTAATGAGTTCAGGGCGCGTATCACAACACCTAGCATATAGTTAGTCATCATTCCACAGTGCTACTTGCTATTTCAATAGGTTAGCAGTCGTGGTACTCAGTTAGCACTTGTGGTGACGGTCATTGTTGCTAGCAGGCCACAGAGGTACAAAGATGACCAAAATATGGTTTCTGACCTCAAATGACTTCAAAAGAAACAGAGCTGAACCACAAGCTACCGTGGGTGACATAAGTGCACACAAAATGTTACCGCCGCGGAAACAAGCGTATTTGCTTCTTCTGGGGGGTGGACTGGAAAGGACATCGCAGGGAAGGTGACAGTCAAGGTGAGCAGTAGAGGGTAAGGTTAGGATTTCACCAGGTGGACACAAGGGTGAGGTTAGGGCATTCCGAGGTCAGTTACCTACCGAGGTAACAGGTAGGCCTCAGGCACTCAGGGCTTGGGTGGGAAAGAATGGAGGCAGAGGGAAGTGCAGGTGGGGCTGGAAAAGTACATCCGGGCCACAGCTGTGGAGGGTAAAGGGCCTTGAATGTAACACCCTAAGTGGGTTTCACGGTTTCCTGTGTGCAGTGGGAGAATCGGGGGAGGTTTTGAGTGAGGGGTGACGTGACTGGATGGTTGTCATAGAAAATATACTACCTGGCAGGAGCTCGGAACGTTAATCCAGTAATCATGCCTTCAAATGGAAACTCTTAAGGGAAGGCCAAGCAAATAGCCCCTTCGTGTCTCTTCTGTTTTTGGCACGTCCTGCCCAAAGGGTGATAATCAAAACAGTCAGCAACAGGTAAGACTGGCTGATGCCATGGTGCACACACACACACACACACACACACAGGGGAGGCTGGGCAGGGGATGCAGGCAGGGCAGCTGGCAAGCACTCTGGTAGCCCTGCAGGGGGGCAGCCAAATGGATCTGGGGGCAGCAAACTGGCATGACAGTCAGCACCGGGAGCTGGCAATGCCCACCAGGCATTAACCTTATGGTTACGAGATCACCGGGACCAAGGGCTAGGCCAGGGTGGTGGTGGGCAAATGGATAGCTTGTGGGGAGCAGGCAAAGGACTGAGTATGTCAACTTTTTAACAACCAGTACACGTGCTTTCCGGCTGAGCGCGAGCCGTGCCCCTCTTACGCCAAGGTTTCCTTCACCAGACTATCCATCCTTAGTTGATGTACCTGGGGCTGGCCCAGAAGGTGCCATCCTTACCAGAACTATCTTGGCCACAAAGCCCCCTTCAAAGTAAGGCTTCCTGCACACACGAGGTGGTCCCACCTGTATTCTATATTGTACAGTCAAGGGGCCCCATGTGATCTACACACAGGACTGGACTGAATCCACACGAACTGTGGATGTTGTAGACAGTCACCACATTTCTGTCTCTTGACTCGGCTAATTTTTGTATACATAAGAAAAAGAAATGAGAGTTTTAATTCACTTTTTAAAAGGACACTGTAGTCCAACTTCGGCTCAGGTCATGATCTCACAGCTCGTGGGTTCGAGCCCCGCGTCGGGCTCTGTGCCGACAGCTCGGAGCCCTGGAGCCTGCTTCGGATTCTGTGCCTCCCTCTCTCTCTGCCCCTAACCCACTCGCATTCTGTCTCTGTCTCTCTCAAACGTAAATAAACTTTAAAAAATAAATAAATAAATAAAAATAAAAGGACACTGTAATTGGAATGTGGCTCTTCCGGAGTGCACATCGTACTTCATCTAACCAGTCTGGTGAGGCTCATGCTTTTCCTGTTTGTAGCAAGAAGGAAAGAGAATGTGTTCCCATACGACATTCTCCTTTAAACTCTCCAATGTACCCGACAGCTATTTGAAGAGGTGGCTGACATTTAAATCAATAAGACAGAAAAATGGTTCCATCTGGACCAGGAGAAACGTTCACCCAGCGATCGTGATCTTGTTTTCCCGACGGCCACCACTGGTGTTACCTCCGAGGCGATGGAGGTGAAAGTGCTGCTGAAGTGCACGTGCTTCCGGACCTCGCTGCCATTGGCAGTCAGCAGCCAGTCCCCCAAGGCGTGGTCGTCACCCGCCGACCGGTTGCCGTGGCTCTGGTTGGGCAGGAGCTCTGCCAGGTCCCAGTGGTAGGACGGCGTGGCCCCCACCAGTGCGATGAGGATGGCCTCCGTGGCCACGTAGAGCTGAAGGAGCAAACATACAAACCCATCAGTGTTGAGATCGCGATCAGCAGGCTCACAAGCCCCGCAAGATCAGTTTCTTGCTTTTGTGTTTTCGTGAGCTACACAAAACCAGACACATCAGAAGCAAAGGAGAGAAACTTGAAAAGGAAGCTTCCCGATCTACTACCAACAGCATCATCAGCAATCCCACTTGTAAAGCACCTTAGGCTTTTTCTAGGGGGGGGGGAGGGGGTCTCCTCTACATTTGAGACACATCTGATGCTCAGGACCCTGCACACGGATGACAGTATGACACTGGCGAAGGTGGGGATGGGCGGGGGACATTACGGCTCTGAAACACTACACTCTCAGTTCAGATAAGCAGGCACCAGGCTCCAAGAGTATCTTGGCCTTGGATTCACCATCTAAACAAAACCTTTTGTGGCACAGTTAAATGTCTCAGAAAACAGCACACATATATTCTCTCTCTCTCTCAGAGAGAGAGAGAATATACATACATAGTAAAAGAATATAGAGAGAGCATATTCATATAGAGTGTATATATATACACACAGAGACAAAGAATCTATATAGTGTGTATTTACAGAGAGAACATTTATAGAGTACATATAGAGAGTATATATAAAAAGTATATATAGGAAGAAAATATATAGAGAGAGAAGTAGTATAGATAGATAACACATATATACAGAGAACACAAATGAAAATACTTTATTAAAGCAGGTAAGCATAATATGTACTTGAGTAGGCACTATTCTATTCTATTCTATTCTATTCTATTCTATTCTATTCTGTTTTATTTTAAGAGAGAGAGAGGCACAAGTAAGCGAGGGGCAGAGAGAGAGAGAGACAGAGAGAGAGAGAGAGAGAGAGAGAGAGAGAGAGAGAGAAGTGGAGCTCATTCCAAGGGGCCTTGAGCTCCCAGACCGTGAGATCATGACCAGAGCCAAAGTCAGATACTTAACCAATGGACCCACCCAGGCTCCCAAGTAGATACTATATTAAAACATAATAGACAACTTTCATAAGCTGTGAAGAAATTCAAAATCCCATAATAAATACTCACTTTATAACCCTTAGCTCTACTTAATCATTATTTAATCTAAACATAGTTGTTCCCCTAAAAAAAAAAAAAAATTCCCTCATTCATTCAAGAAATAATTATTGAGCACATATGCCATTTGTCTCTGATTGTTCTGGGCCTTACAGCTATTCACAATCGGGTTTACAAGCTGTTGAGCCCTATGCAGCCTTTATATGCTATGAATTTCCATTTATATTAGTTCTCATTGCCGGATGATTATTTCAAGCTTCAAATGAATTTGGAAAACACAGAATCAGTCTGTTCCAGTGAGAACTCTCTCACTAAGGAAGAAATCTTATTTTAAGAACTGATCCCCATTAACTTAGAACCTGGTATCTTAAAATACCTTTAAACACAATAAGCGTTTTACAAAGTACGAAGCTGTGATTTCGCTATAGCATATAGTAACACCCCCACTGGACGGATGTGCTGACTGAGGCACGAAAAGGAGGAGATTTGCCAACAGCTTCGGCTCCATCCATCAGTGAACCCCGAGCTCCTTCCACACCACGGTGTAGGGGCATATTCAGCTGTTAAGTGGATAAGCTAAAATGCCAAAGGCAGAGTAATTTATCACAAGTAAATGATGGAATTAGTGTCAAGGAAAGAGAAAGGAAGTCATGCCATTGTGTGTGTCATAAGAGAAAGCTAACATAAAACCCAGGGTGTGATTTTTGCACTCTCTGTGAGGCTGCGAGGATATGAGGCAGCCCCAGTCTGTTTTGAGGCAAATGACGGTGGGCCTCCCGAGAGGTACCCAGCCACCACAGGTCAGTCTGCATGGGTGATTTATTGTAGAAGGCAGAAAATATCATGTTTCTAGATTTATATTGCTTCCTGGCCCCTATTTGCATACTATTAGGGAAGTTTTAGACCAGGAGGCAATCAGTCTGTAAAAATAAAAACCTTAATAATTACAAGAACAGATAGATTACACATTTGGCAGCAGCTATAATTACAAAGCCGCTTGCATCGTGTTAGTAACTGCCCCTCCTTATTATAATCTGCCGATCTTAATTGAAGGGCAAAGAAATGAAAAAATATGGGGCACGTGAACTCTGGAGATGAAGCAAAACACATGTTCAAAACAGAGCCGTCAATCGGGCAAAGCAAACTAGTTATATTTTCCTTCTTAAATATGCTATTTTCTGCTTTTGTGCCTCCCACTTGCTTTACATGGAAAGCACTTCACCTGGTTCAGCAGCGTCTCTGAACCTTTTCCATCCTCTGGGATGCGACTCAGGTACCACCTCCCACCGCCCCCCCCCCCCCCCACCTTCCTTTCGAACCCACCGGAAGCCCTCTCCTGCTTCTGTTCACCCCCAAAAGCTCCATCTAGACCTTTCTTAGTAAGAGACAGATCATTTTCTTCACGCCATCCCATTTATGTACTTGCTCATCTTATTTTTCCTACCAGAATATTCTGTCCCTGAGGGCAGGATCTCTGTGTGATCCACTCCTGGGCTTCCACATCAAACAACTCAGGGCCTGGACACATGAAGCCCACACTCAGCAAGCGAACGAATGAATAAATGACTGGGATAGAATGCTAATAACAGCAGCAAATGCTTCTCTAAATTCTAATTATGCGCCAAGCCCTATTCTAGGTGCTTGTTGAAAATACGTTAATACATCATATTTTTATCTGGACTGTTCTAAGATAAGCAATGTTCTAGGTAAGAGAGGAAATGCTCAAAGGATCCTCTACTCTGAAGTGTGCTTTTTCGTGGACACTCCCATTCTCAGCAGAAGCTATGATGTGTGGAAAGCAGTTCAGAAACTACATGCACCCCAGTGTTTACTGCAGCATTCATTTACAATAGCCAAACTATGGAGGCGGCCCCAGTGTCCAGATGAATGGATAAAGACACTGTATGTTAACTATCCTGAAATTACAATTAAACAATTAAAATTTTTTAAAAAGGAAACAGTTCAGAAACAAAGAGGTGGTGCTCATACACACGCTAATTCACAGAGGGGAGCAGTGAAACCCAGTTAATCAGTATGATCTGTGTTAATCAGTATTATTCCCAGCAACCTGAAGCCCGATGAACGCTTTCACCTTCTCACCTCCTCTGCCCTCCTCCCACCCCTCGCAGCGTTTCCAGTGTGCACGCCATGCGTGCACACACACGTGTACACCCAGGGACCTCAACTGCACACACAGAGCCGTGGCGTTATGTCACCAGACGGGTCAGACACATGCAGCCCAGAACTCCTGCTTCTCTCCGCCAGAGTCCAAAGAGTCTCTCAATCTTGTCTGTATTACCCTATAACTGCCATGCCCACGGATTCTTGTCGAATGATCACACCCATCAGCGGCTGGGTCTTAAAGCCACAATCAGAAACCACCATCCACGCTCCTTCCAAGTGGGGTCAACAACACCGCAGAGAGGCCATTACCTTCTCCAACGCCCCCTCCAGGGAAGGAAAACAAGTGTCACAGATGGCTGCACTTTTTCTTCCCCTTTCAGTGTCATTATAATTAGGTGACTACAATGCACCAGGGGACTGAAATTTCTGAAGTTGCAAAAAGTGAAGGTTTTAAAAGTGATTTTATATCGACAGCATTATAAGCTCTTATACCACTCCGGAAACCAAACCGTCCCCCATAAATGATCTCATCACAATATCTTGTGCTGTGAAGTCATGGGAAGTATGATGTTTAGGTCTTAAAGTAGGTAAAATGGGCAATTAAGTGACTCGTTCAAGATCACGTATAACACTAATAGCAAAACCAGGATGAGAACGAGATCACCTCATGGGAAAAATGGAAGATGACTTTGTTGTTGTCATTACCGTTAGTCTTTTCTGCACTTCGTACTCCATTACTGACTGACTCAACCAAAGCATTACGTGGGCAAGCATATCATGACAGCATGCCCAGATGCCCAGTGCCCAGCACAAACTGGGTCTTCAATCAATGTCGGGTGACTTACAGATACCACCTATTTTTTTTTAATTGGAAATATTTAATATCATGCCCTGAATAACTGGTGTCTCGAAGTCCTGTTTCTTTCAACTCTAATTCATCCACATAATGCCACCAGATCAGTCTCCCTGAGACACTCCTCATGACATTCTTCCGGCCAAAACATATCAATGGATCAGTGATAAATGTCTTAACGTTCCAGATCCCCACTGTATGGGCCAGCTGCTACCTAATCCACATTCACGCTTTCTGTACTGGCGTGCTCAGCTCCCCATTGCATGACTTCTCATGGTGTGGTGTGAAAAGAGGAAGGAATCTGTATACCTGAGTTGGAAACGCAGCTCTAGGAACCTTTCAGCAAATTAAAACCTCTCCAAACTTCAGGTTTTCTTTTCAGCGAGACTGGACACTGGTAGTAACCATCTTAATCTAATTCATTCATATCTAACTTATTCTGAGGGTCAAATGGGATGTTTCCTTTAGCCAGCAGTAAACTCTACAGCCCCATACAAATGGCATCTATCAGTGCCTCCCAGACTTTAAAGTGCAGGGTCTGGTCCTGTAGCCTGGGAAAGACCTGAGTTCCACATTTCTAGCAAGCTCTCCTGAGCTCAATGCTGCTAGTCTGGGCCACACTCTGTGTAGTAAGCCTAAAAGTTGTTCCGTCTTCTACACTTTTTTTCCCCCAATTTTACTGTTTTCCATCTGAAATGACCTTCCCACTTCTCTCTAAGCCCAAGCTCCCAAGTTCAGCACAAGCTCAGCCCTTCTCAAGTCTTCAACAAACCACTCCAGACCACGCTGATGGCTCCTTTGTTAATCTCCAAAGCAGTCAATGGCTGCACTACTTACTGGGGAAATATTATTTTGTATCTAACAGTGCAGATATAGTGAAATTCTAATTTGTTAATGATCTGTCTTCTCCTGAACGAAAGAAATGCTAACTTCGATTTCTATATGCTTCCAAGTAAACCCAACATACCACTCTATAACTAACAGCCTAGGATACATTTTAACTAATTCCTTGCAAAATGGTGTAGAAAAAGAAAAGAAAAATATGATGATCAAGATAAAAAACCAGTAATTTCAGGACCTAATCTTTGTTCCAACCACTAATTAAGACTTTGGACAAATTAAGTATTTGGGTAAACAGTGATTTAACCTGCATCTGTTTCCCTAGCTTTCTCCCAAATGAAATGGAAATACCCCCACCTGACTACCTTCCTTCTGTGACTTCAGTTTAAAAAATTCTTAAAACTTCTTAAATTTTAGAATTTAAAATTTAAAATTTAGAATTCTTAAAAATTCTAAAAACTTCTTAAAAAATTTTAGTGAGCTCCACCACTTTGCAACACATTATATTATGGGCCTCAGATGATAACAAGGATGGCTAAAAAATAATCACTTCCTTCTAGGCAAATACATTCAAGTGAGGACAACAAACGTACCGAAAGCTACAAACACAAGGCAGATTTTCACAAATGCAGTATTAGCCACGGCGGAAATGAGGTGATGAGAGCACAGAGAAAGTAGATGGGAAATCTAACTGGGGAATAAGGAAAAAGTTTGCAAATATGACACCAGAAACTAGGTAGAGAAAACCTAGTAGGGGTTTAATCAAAGCCAAATTCAGAGGAAGGAACTTTTGGGGCAAAAAAATAGGCCAATCAGAGTCGAGAAGGTAAACCACATATTTTTAGTGTTCTTTGAAGAAATATTACAGGATAGCTCAGCTTTTCCCAAACTTCGGTCACCTGTGTGCTCCCTGCAAGAATTTTATGTGCCGTTTTTTGTTTTCTATTTACTTAATAGTCTTCTTTTTTTTTTTTTTCTTTTAGAGAGACAGAAAGAGGGGGAGAGAGAGAGAGAGAGAGAGAGAGAGAGAGAGAGAGAGAATCCCAAGCAGGCTCCACACTCAGCACGGAGCCTGACACGGGGTTCGATTCCCCAACCCTGGAATCATGACCTGAGCCAAAATCAAGAGTCAGATGCTGAACGGACTGAGTCACCCAGGCGTCCCTAACGGTCTTCTTTTAAATTGATTCAAGATGTTTCTTTAAGCTTTTATTTCAATTCCAGTTAATATACAGTGTAATATTAATTTCGGGTGTACAATATAGTGAGTCAAGACTTCCTTCCAACAGCCAGTGCTCACCACAGCAAGTGCGCTCCTTAGTCCCCACCATATATTTCACCCACCCCCCCTCCCGTCCCCTCCGGTAACCGTCAGTGTGTTCTCTAGGGTTAAGAGTTTGTTTTATGGTTTGCCTCTCGCTCTTTTCTTTCCCCTTTGCTTGTTTTGTTTCTTAAATTTCACATGAGTGAAATTACATGGTATTTGTCTTTCTCTGACTTAATTTCACTTAGCATTGTGCTCTCTAGCTCCAACCACATCATCACAGATGACAAGATCTCATTCTTTTTTGTGGCTGAATATTGCATTGTATATATATGCCACATCTTTATCCATTCATCCATTGATGGACACTTGGGCTGTTCCCACAATAATGCTGCTGTAAACATCGGGGTGCATGTATCCCTTCGAATTAGTATTTTTGTATTCTTTGAGTAAATACCTAGTAGTACGACTGCTGGATCATAGGCTAGTTCTATTTTTAACTTCTTGAGGAACCTCCACACTGTTTTCCACAGTGGCTGCACCAGCCTGCATTCCCATCAACAGTGCAAGAGGGTTCCCTTTTCTTCACATCCTTGCCAACACCTGTTGTTTCTTATGTTGCTGATTTTAGTCATTCTGACAGGTGTAAGGTGATATCTCATGTAGTTTCCATTTGTATTTCCCTGATGATGAGTGATGCTGAGCATCTTTTCATATGTGTGTTGACCATCTGCATAGTCTTCTTTGGAAAAATGTCTATTCATGTCTTCTGCCCATTTTTTAACTGGATTATTCATTTTGGGGGTGTTGAACTTTTATAAGTTCTTTATATATTTTGGATACTAACCCTTTATCAGATATGTCCTTTGAAAATTCAGTTCAAAATTTTTAACTTAAGTGAATTTGCAAAGAAATAAAATTTTGTATCAACAGAGATATGACCAGACAGATGGAACTATCAAAATAAACACCATGTCATAATGCCAAGTGTTGGCTAGTGTGTTTTTACTTAAGACGGGCCACAAGAGATATTTTCAAGCAGGATTTGGGGAGAGAGGGTGAAAGCAAAGGAGTGGCCATCTTGTTTTTTTATGCTCAGAAGGCTGGGAAAGGTGTTTTTTGCCTTTCTTTGCCACTTCTTTGCTGGCTCGCTCTGCTGGTAGAGCACAACAGCTGGGCCTGCCACGGACCCACGTTCCCCTGGACCCTCCCTCAGCATCTCTGACTCCTGGGCCAAGTATGTGTTTTCCAAGATGAAAGGCAGTTGCTTCATCAAGGTTGGAGGCAGTGAGAACAGCACAGATTCCCGTCAATTCGGATGGCTTCCAGACCATACTTTCCCTTCCAGACTGCCTTCCCTGCAGACTTCAAGCTCCAACATCAGACACAAAGACAACAGCCTTACAGGGACGGCTTAACCAACTCTCGCAATTGTGCGTGGTCAAATCTCTGTGACAAAATATTCACTATGTGTATAATCATACACATATGAATACATACCACACACACACACACACACACACACACACACACACACACACGTGTCCCCATCCCAGGAGTTCTGCTTTCTGCCTCTTGGGTTGAACTACAACTCACACCACCTCCAGCAAATATGGCACAATATTAGCACTTCTCAAATCTAGAAGTAGGCACAGGTATGTTTGTGACATTAGTCTCTGTGTTTCATGTGAAATGTTTCTTTGAAAATAAAATGACCACTACCATAAAAAAAGAATAATGTTATTAAATTTCAACTAGGTAAGGTTTTCTGCCCAAGTCTGAAGTCTGAGCCTTCTTTAATTCTTACTTGTAGTACATTTCCTTTGCTAAAACAGAAATAGTTGCAAAAGTTTTGAGAAGTGCTAGCACCAAATGAGATTTTCTTCTTAGATGAAAGAAAGATCAGGGCGCCTGGGTGGCTCAGTCGGTTGAGGGTCCAACTATGGCTCAGGTCGATCTCGCAGTCCGTGGGTTCGAGCCCTGCGTCGGGCTCTGTGCTGACGGCTCGGAGCCTGGAGTCTGCTTCGGATTCTGTGTCTCCCTCTCTCTCTCTGCCTCTCCCCTGCTCACGCTCTGTCTCTCTCTCTCTCAAAAATAAACATTTAAAAATTCTAATTAAAGAAGATTAAGGAAGAACTGAAAAGGGAATAACTCTCTCACTTTATAAGCTAATGCTATTCAATATAATTTCCACAGACCACTTAGATCTACCATGCAGGGCACCCTTTGGGACATGAGAGAATGCCGAAAGATGGAAGATTAGAAACGACTGAGAGAGTAACAAAGAATCAAGAACAAAGGTGAGAGGATGTCCCTGGAAGGAAGGTTGAGCTGTCTTCCTCTTGGACACTCTGAAGAGATGTAATGACAGGTAAGGGTAAACGTTAATTTCGAAGCAAAACAAAGGAGATGTTTAGGAAGTTTGTACTTCTATTCCATCCATAAAGTGGGACCAAAGAACATCTGGAGAGAGTGTGAGCAATGGAGTCAGGAGAAATTTGAGCTTAGGAAGAGTGGTCAACAGCCAACCGGGAGAAGTGCAGACCAGAGCCGGACGATGGCCCAAAGCATGGGTTTCAGAACTCCGAAAGAGAGGAACCAACCGGCCTATGTTGGCAACAAGAGATAATGGAATAAGCAAGTTCTGGTACAGCCACACATTGCTACACTGCTACAGCCATTATAAAATATGTGGTTGTTCATTTCTGACTGCAGCAAGGCGTGCACGATATTGCTGACAGAGAAAAATTGAGGTTAAGATACAAATTTATGCAAAAAAGGCAAATGTACATGTGTGTATAACTAAAAGTCTGGAAGACAATCCACCAACATGTGAGTGTGTTTCAGGTCTGAGTGGTCCAAGTTCTGGTGATTCTTTCCCTTTTCTCTTTTCTATGTTTTCTCTTTTTGCTACAATCCCCATATACTCCTTGTTGAGCCTCATACAACTCCCCTAAATGCAGATGCTAATTTCTGCCTGAACGGTTGGTTAAGGGAGTCAGAGATGAGCTTCCTGAGTTGTGCGTACCTTGGGGTTGGCCAGCTCTCCCTTATAAGGCAGGCTTTGACCGTGGTGAATGGCCAAGCTCGTGTTCCGAAAACCTCAAGGTGACATTGACACAACGCCAACTAACTGCTGGGCATTGGGCAACTTGAAGAAATCCTGAACTTGCAAAACAAATGAATTACACTTTCGTGATCCAGCCACTTCCCAGAGTACACAAACGACTGAGGGGTCCCCTACTGAAGCTCTCTCAGCCATCTCAGAGCACAGGGTCACAGCATTCAACATGGCATTCAGAGAGTCTAGCGTTCTCTCTGCCACACATTGTCTATCTTCACATTTTTAATGACGTGTGTGTGTGTGCGCGCGCACGCACGCTGTCTTATTAAGGTAATACCTTCTCTGTCAGGGCACATGCTGAGTAGCTGTGCTGTGTGTGGCCCCAGCAGGCATGCTGCTGGAGATGTGGGTGCTGTGGGGGTGTTGAGCCAGTTGCTTTCTAAGGCACATCCCAATTCTTCAGATGCCCGAGGCTCAAAGGGGCTCCCTAAACCTCCCAGAAGCTCCCTGTATTTCCATAACCTCCCCAGATGGAAATCTGGTCTGGCTGATTTGCAACTTCACCTGCTTTACACCAGGGGGCAGTGTCTGTCTACAGACAACAGCTTTCCTGAGGACATACTAGGGGGCAAGTGTAGCTATGGTCTCTTTAGGAAGCGCCCTACTTACCTAAAGTGATGGAATATTCCACCAGCAAAGGTTCCCCGGATTATCACCCAAACTCGCGGCCACCGTCTGAGGGCAGACACAACTAAATCTGAGGGTAAGGGCGGCGTAAAACTTGCCCAAACTAACAGAGAACCTGGTAGATGTTCACGTGTTCTGGAGTCATGATAGAGTGGCTCTCATGCCGGGTGTTGTCATCACGGCTGAACCCCTGGTGGTGGTGAGACTCTCCTGAGGCACAAGGGCTGGTCTCAATGACCAACACAGTGAGGTCTTCCCTAATGTCTGCCCTACGAACTTCATTACTTGCTTAAGGTTGAGGGGTCGGAACCACCTCTGCGATACCTCATCAAAAGAAGTCTTTCCACGAATCTCCTGGGGAGATTAGGACCGGGAGGCAAATGCAAGCATGTAGGAGACATTCCCTGTGTCAGTGTTCTACACAAAGTTCAAGAGCGCACCCTGAACAAAACTCTCTCTACCTCATCCTCTTAAGTGTGAAATTCATAGACCACAGTTGACAGCGCTAACTGGTTAAAGGGACGGCAGGAGAAGGGTGGACAGTTACTCTCATGAAGTGAACTGTAGCCTTTGCTTCTCAGTATGCCGATCTTTTCTATGCCACACTCTTCTTTTTTTTTTTTTTTTTTTTTTTTTTTTTTTTAATTTAACACAGAGAAGCAAAACAAAATAAAGTTCAGGAACCCACCATCCCAATTAACAAGCTACATTGTATTATATTTGCTTCAGATTTTTAAAATACGGTATTATGAATACAGAGCAAATCTCTTCTGTACCCCCCTCACCCCCACCCCTCCTTCCTTCCCTGGAGGTAACCAGTCTGATGGATTGGGTGTGGAGCCTTCTGCCCCGTATGTTTATACTGCTACATTGTCCATATACACTGATAAACCAAATACAGTACAGTTTCCTATATTTTGACAATTTTTTCAGATTTTATTTTAGAGAGAGAGAGAGAGAGAGAGAGAGAGAGCGTGCATGCAAGTAGGGGAAAGGGGCAGAGGGAGAGAGACCGAGAATCTGAGGCAGGTTCTGTACTAAGTGGAGGGCTCGATCCCACGACCCTGGGTCCATGACCTGAGCCAAAATCAAGAGTGAGGCGCTCAACCCACTGACTGAGTCACCCAGGAGGCCCGATATTTTTACAATTTTTAGTAAGACTTTTGTGTCATATTGTATATATCACACTTGTTATTTTTTTCATGTAACACCGTGTTTTAGAAATTCATTCCTGGGGGCGCCTGGGTGGCGCAGTCGGTTAAGCGTCCGACTTCAGCCAGGTCACGATCTCGCGGTCCGTGAGTTCGAGCCCCGCGTCGGGCTCTGGGCTGATGGCTCAGAGCCTGGAGCCTGTTTCCGATTCTGTGTCTCCCTCTCTCTCTGCCCCTCCCCCGTTCATGCTCTGTCTCTCTCTGTCCCCAAAATAAATAAACGTTGAAAAAAAAAAAATTAAAAAAAAAAATTAAAAAAAAATTAAAAAAAAGAAATTCATTCCTGTAGTTGTTTATCGATCTGGTTCATTCGTGCCAACCTGTTATAGCCCATCAAATTTCTGCCACGTTTTGATTACCTGGTCCCTTTTTGGGAGTCACTAAGGTGGTTACTAATTTTTATTATTACAAACCGTGCGGCAGTAAACACCTGAGCCATATCTTCATGCACGTGTTCAAGAAATGTTGGAGGACGTACACCTAGGAATCTAAAGCTGGGTTTCAATTTTACTAGACCGTGCCAAATTATTCTCTGAACGGCACAGTTCCCGCTCCTCTTTTTCAGCACACCTGTACTGTTAGACTATTTAATGTCTGCTCATCGATTCAGTGTGAAATGATATTTCATAGTCATTTTAATATGCCCGCCCCAGGTGACCACTGAAGGTAAACATCTTTTCCTGTGTTGACTATCACAGTTTCCTCTTCTGCACAATACCTGGTCAGTGATTCTGCTTTCTAAAACACCATGAAAGGATGTTTATTGCGTGAATGATCTGAAGGCACTGGTAACCCCAGGGATGATAAATAAGATTGGGGTTATTAAGAGTTTACATTAAAATAATGTGTTCCAGAACACCGGAAGACTGTACCTCAAGCTGAGGTCCACGATGACATCACACTTTTGCTGGCGAAACGAATGCCTGTTACAGGTTACATGTTCCCGTTGGCTCATGGATGTTTTAAATCCTGTGCAAATTATACTACAATCTGTGACGCATGATCCCCGGGAAAATGAAGGAGCTGGAGTCGCCGGCTTAGAACACAAAGAAGTGGGTTCCATTTTCACTTTGCGTCTAAAGGGCTCAAAAACCAAAGAACTGCATTCCAACCTTCTTCCTCCAGACAGCCTGGCAAACAAACACACACGTACGCAAACACAAATGACGATGACGGCATCGGCTCTGAATCACTACCAGAAAATAGAAACAGAAATAAAGCACACAGAATTATTCACATTTAAATACCACAGATAGCTCTTGTCCAAGGGAGGGCACCTATATTTGGACAGTAGGAGTTTTTCTAACTACAAAATTGTGAACATTGCCGCGCGTTCACGAGACAACAATTTTTACCTGTGGCAATCCCTTTTCCTCTAGCTTTCTGCTTATCTACTTTCAAACCGCCTCTCACTCTTGTCAGGGGCATTTTCATCAGCATAAGAAGGGAGATCTACAAAATCTGCATCAATCCTTTATGTACCTGAAAGGTGACCACTATAGAGATTCTAAAGGTTGTGTTTGCAAAGCGTGTGGCCAGAAGTCACCTTGCTAAATAAAGGCAAGCGGATATTGAGGTAACTTGTGATGCGCTACCTGATGGTATCCACAATCCACAAAAACCGTTAACCTAAAGACCTTCCGAGTTGGCTTTGTGATGTGCTTTTGTCCTTTTAGTTTGAACTTGGATGTTCGAAGTAAGGGGGGTTAAAACCATTAATAATAATAATAATAATAATAATAATAATAAAACCCCGATAGAAGAAAATGCAAAGATCTGAATTTGCCATCTCTGTCCCTTCTAGTTCTGTGTTTCTCCACTGGGGTTGGTCATTGCCACACTGCAGATGCAGAAAAGGCTCTTGCTTCAGCAGTGGCTCCCTGTCTGGCTGTCCCTCTCTCTGGGAGTCCTGCCTACTGTGTACAGGGCTCTCTTTCTGCTAGCGCTGCTCTGCAGGTGGGTCTGCATGTTCCTTGGGCAACAGTAGACCAGGGCTTTGGTTTTTTTGAGGGTTTTTGTTGTTGTTGTTTTTGGTTTTGTTTTTAAGATTTTTTATTTATTTTTTAAATTTTTTTTTGTTTTTTTTTCAATATATGAAGTTTATTGTCAAATTGGTTTCCATACAACACCCAGTGCTCTTTAAGATTTTTTAAAGTAATCTCTATACCCAACATGGGCTCAAACTCCCAACACCAAGATCAAAAGTCATACACTCCACTGACTAAGACAGCCTGGCACCCCAGGGCTCTGGTTTCTTTTCTTTTCTTTTTTTTTTTCTTTTGAGTTTATTTTTGAGAGAAGGAGCAGGGAGAGAGACAGAGAGAATCTCAAGCAGGCTCTGCACTGTTGGTGTGGAGCCTGACGTGGGGCTCGAACCCACGAACTGTGAGATCCTGACCTGAGCCTGGGCCAAAATCAAGAGTCAGACCCTTAACTGACTGAGTCACCCAGGTGCCCAGGGCTTTGATTTTTGAAGCAAACATCAACTTCCCATTTAAGCCAACTCTGAAAAGGGCTTCCTACTTTCTTCCTCTGCTGGAAGAAGCAACTTTCACAAGATGATGAAAGCATCATATTTTAATTGTGTAATGGGGCTCCTAGTATTCCCACTCCACAGGCCATCCCAAACCAAAACCATCTCCAACAAGTGACTTGGTAGAGAAGTCTTTGGTGATGTCCACTTTCATATCCAAGATAGCTTTGGGTGACCCCAAGACCACCTTTATCATGTATATCAATGGGGCAGTTGAATACTCATGAATATGTACCACTATGAAGGATTCACTTCTGCCTGGACTGAGGCATTGTTGGGACAGACACAGCTACAGGGTGCCTCCCAGTTCACACCTACAAAATAAACAGTCACTCACTCCCAATACTCATAAGACCTGGTTCTTCAATGGCAAATACTGACCACATGTCAGGCAGGGATCAGTGAACAATCATGGTCACAGGCTTAGAGCTCTTTGGTACTAAACACAAACCAACTGGGCCAACCATAAAGAAAAGTAAATGAGAAAAACAATAGGTCTCAAACCCAGAACCGTGGCCCTTTTTTTTTAAGTTTTTATTTATTTATTTATTTATTTAGAGAGAGAGAGCATGCAAGCAGGAGAGGGGCAGAGAGAGAGAAGAGAGAGAGAAAAGAGAGAGAAGAGAGAGAGAGAGAGAGAGAGAGAGAGAGAGAGAGAATCCCAAGCAGATTCCTCCAGATCAGCACAGAGCCTGACAAAGGGCTCGAACCCACGAACCATGAGATCATGACCTGAGCCAAAATCAAGAGTGGGACACTTAACTGACTGAGCCACCTAGGGGCCCCAGAACAGTGGCCTTTTTAGTGCTGCACTCCCTCAAGACAAACTTATTCTAAATAGGCAGACACCTAGCTAGGCCTGTAACAAGATAATGACAGCAGATGGAGTATAGGCATGGGGGGACGGGATTGTTCAGAAAAGGAATTATATTCCTGGAATTCTTGGTTAGAAGAGGAAAGAATTTTCTCAAAGAAAAAGTATTATAAATGAACATCAGGCATCATGGGTACAATGAAATACTCTCTGTATTAAATACTGTTTTGTGATTTAGGAAGTACTTTTTTCCCCCACAGGAAAATTACAGTTAAAGCTGAAACACCGAACTTAAAGAACTCCAGAATCCTGAATATTTGTGAACTGAAAACTTGCTTTGCTAAAAAAAGGACTGACATCATCTATCAGTCCATCGTTTGAATAGCTCTTCTGGCTGGAGATAAAAACAACTGAACTTGCAAACATTTTAATGGAAAACAGAATCAGTAAGGCAACTCTTACCCTCCCCCACCCCCTACCTTCCTGTTGAGCAGTTGCCTTATGCCAGTTTGAAGCAACTGGTGGTTATACTCACGACTTCCCTGTACTTTCCTCGGGATAATCATCGCACACTTAACTGTACTTATTGAACTGTCTGCCTGCCTCACCCACCCCCCACTAGAATGGGGGTCTTCTGGGGGGAAAGGGGCTTTGATTTGCCCACCACGGTAGCCCCTGCTAAGCAAATAGTAGGCATCATTAAATATGTGCTGAATGAAGGAGTAGTAAAATGAGGGCTCACAGTAGATACTAACCAAGAATTTGTGAATGAAACGCCTTTAGAATATTGGGAGAGGTAACTGATGTCATTAAATGGGCCATTTAGGCTGGCAAAGGAAGAGTAACTCTTGCCTGGCAAAGTGTATCTATAGCGACCTTGAGCATACCAAACCCACATTTTTGGGCTGGGGTGGGCAAGCAGTGTGGGAGAATTTTGTACAGTGAAGAAATGATTCTACTTTATAACTGAATCTTATACATATTGTAGATGACATTATTCAATTTATAGTAGTCTCAGCCCGAGGCTGGCCTCTGGGCAGAATGACCCAGCAGAACCTGAACGGGGGAGAAATAAACCCCATGCACGGAAAGCACCTGGAACAGAAAGCCCCCTGGAATCCAGGAAAAGATGGTAAGTGGACACCCAGAACTGAAGGAGGCCGCTCTAGGTCGGACCTTCGTCAGCGTCAGCGGCGACCGGGGCTCACTGTGTGCTCTAGATTCCAAGGTGACAGAGCCGCAGGTGAGTTAACAATTCCGTCACGCGTTCACGATGTTGTCCCAGGTAACTGCAGAACCCGGCATCCGCTACGATTAACCAGCTCATCGGCGGATAAAGTACCACCACCCCCCCACCCCACTCCCTCTCCCACTCGAGGTGGCAGGTGGGTGGGCCTGGCGGAACAGCCCCAGGGGGCAGGCTCTGAGGCTGGGGCGGGCACCAAAGACCAGGCCTGACGGCGACCTGGTGCTGGGGCCCAGGCCGGCCCTCGCGCGGGACGGGGGCAGGGGGCTCGTGTCCTCCCCCTCCCCCCGGGGTTTGCAGAGCCTGGGCGACCGGCCGGGCCCCTCGGGGGATCCGCGGGAGCCGGGGCAGCGGGGCGCTGGGGGTGGAGGGGGACTCACCTGCAGCAGCACGGCCAGCAGGAAGCACAAGTACATCTGGTAGATGCCCATCTCCCCCACCGCCTGAAACGCCTCCTCCACCTCCATGGCGGCCCCGGCCCGGCGGCCCCGGCTCAGCCCGGTGGCGCGGAGCGGGAGCGGGAGCGGGGGCCGGGGAGGGGAGAGAAGGGGTGGGGCGGGGGCGGGGGCAGCCAG
>NW_024412388.1:99724986-99887134 GCF_014898765.1 Herpailurus yagouaroundi | reverse complement strand
GGGAGGGGGCGGACGCTGGGCGCGGGGCTCGGGGCGCGGGGCTGTGCGTCGGGGATCTGGGTCGGAGAGCGGCTGGCGTGCGCGCAGCTCGCAGGGCGAGGGAAGAGGAAGTGGGCGCGGGCTGAGACATCCGCGGCGATGGAGAAACACGGAAACGGCTGCCAGTCGGATCCCCGGCCCTGCTTGGGGCGGGGGCGCGATTACAGGGCGACCTGGTGGCGGCTCAGCATTGTTTGTCCTTTTGTATAAATCGGGGGGCTGGGGGCGTGCCAGAGCCTTCGGAGAAGAGGGCTGGCCGGCCTTTCTTTCTGGTCCAACGTTGCGCTAGCGCTGTAGGGGTCACACGTAAACACATTCTTGCAAAGCCGGGAGACTCATTTGCAAATAAAATACGCACGAGGTACAAAGGAAATAAAGAGCCAAGGTTAAGCTGTGAGACTGGAGGTGATGGATGCCAAGGTGCTTGTAGGATAAGCAGCACTTGCCAGGCGGGAAAGGTGGAGGAAGAAGAGGCAGGGCGGAGAGAGAGGTCGCCCACCTTAAGTCCCCTCATTCCTGCGTCTCCTGAGGTTGGTTTTAACAGCTGCCTAGTATTCCCTGGTCCAGGCCATGACCCTCAATACATTGAGGTGAACAGAAGAGGTGACCAGCTAATGTTTTACCTAGGCTTTCACATCTAAAAGAGTGCGATAGGCCTAAGTCTTCTCTTCTTCCTACTGTCCCTGTTTGCATTTGGCATTAAGATCATAGCAGCTTAGCAAAATGAGTTGGAAATGTTTGGTATAACTCTCCTTTAAACCATCTGGATTGGCTTGTCTTGCCGGGGCGAACCCCTGTATTACAGAGATACATAGAAATAGCAGATATATTTTTATGGCTTTGTGTTCTTAAATTACTTGTATCATTTAAAAAATGCTTCTATTTTTTTTTTAATTTTTTTCAACGTTTTTTATTTATTTTTGGGACAGAGAGAGACAGAGCATGAACGGGGGAGGGGCAGAGAGAGAGGGAGACACAGAATCGGAAACAGGCTCCAGGCTCTGAGCCATCAGCCCAGAGCCCGACGCGGGGCTCGAACTCACGAACCGCGAGATCGTGACCTGGCTGAAGTCGGACGCTTAACCGACTGCGCCACCCAGGCGCCCCAAAATGCTTCTATTTTAATTGAGATTTTTTGTTTTTGGTTTTGTAATTAACTTGTTCATCTTGTTCTTATAGGGTTTTATAAACTCATGCTCTAGTTGCATTGATGCTCTGTTTTTCATTCTTAATATTGTTTATTTTTATTGCTCATTCTTATCCATCATGCTGGAGTTTCTCTATTCTTTATTTTTTAAAATTTTTTCTCTATTCTTTTTTTAAAGAACCAGTTTTTATTTTATGGTTTTTCTTTCTGTGTTTCTTTGTTTTCTATTTTGTGGATTATGTGAATTCTTTTCACCCTTACTTACCTTTTGTTACTCTGTATTTCTTTTTTTAGCTACATGACTTGAAAGTTTAGCTTATTTGCTTTAAATTTTACTTTTCCTTTTAATGTTTACTTATTTATTTTGAGACAGAGGGAGAGAGAGAATCCCAAGCAAGCCCCGTGCAATCAGAGCCTGACAGGGGGCTCGATCTCATGAACTGAACCATGAGATAATGTTCTGCGCCAAAACCAAGAGTAGGTGGCTTAACTGACTGAGAAACCCAGATTCCCCTAATGTTACTTTTTAAAGAATAATTACATTTCAGGCTATGCATTTCTCTTTGCTCTGTCCTATAAGTTTTGTCATGATGTGGTTTCTCTTGTCTTTAGTTCTGAATATTCCATGATATTGTAATATACTCTTCAAACCACTAAGTTATTTGTTAATGCTTTCTCCCTTCTTTTCTTTTTTTTTTAGTTTCCAAGTAAAGGTTATTGCTATTTGTAAACCATCCTTTTATTGTTGATTACTAATTTAAATACCTTGTGAACCAAGATGATATTAAATCTTGGAAATTGTTTGAGGTTTCTTGTGACCAGGAATGTGGTCATTTTAGAAAAATGGACTGAATGTACTGAAAATAGTCTCCATTTGCTTGGGTGCAAGATTCTCTATATATTAGATCAATCATGTTAATTGTATTCAAGTAATGTGTATTACTACTGGATGTATCAACTTTTAATAAACATGTCAAAATCTTCCAAAATGTTTATTGTTTTTGAGTTTTTATCAAGTTCTCTTTTTATTTCTGTAGGTACATAAAAGGACCAATTGAATCATTCCTCTTGTGATAAAATAGCTCTTTCCTCTTTTTAATGCTTTGTCTTCATTTTTATTTTGTTTGATATTAATATTGCAACATCAGGGTTTTTAAATATTATTTTCCTTGTAGTCTTTTTATTTTCATCCTTTTGTTTTTACTATGTTTTAGAAATGTTTATGGAGGGAGGATTTTTTGTCCATCCACTTTGATAGTCTTTGTCTTTTAACATGTGAGTTAAATCCATTTATATTTATTGTGAGTGATATATTTGGAATTTTTTTCTACCATTTCATTTAGTGTTTTCTGTTCACCATCTTTTTTTTTTTTTTTTCTTGGCCATCTGTTGGAGTCTGAAAGCCATTTTCATCCTGCCTTTCTCTCTTTTTGCTATTTTAGAGACCTACAGATTGCTTTATTATATTGTTATTATTAATTTGGTAGTTACACTTACATTTTTTAACATCCTCATAACTATATACTGTTCTACAATGTTTATAGTTATTTAACACGCGTATTTTCTTTTCAAACTCCTAGGAAACTACACAAGATTCTGAAGGAGTTCAGAACAAGTCTCCCTAAAATGTGTCACTTTGGCATGTTGACTATTTTAGCTGAAGGCAATAAAGGCACAGCAGACTCAAGAAAAATTTTCCCCTCCTTTAAACTACCTAAAAGAATTTAGATAGGAGACCTGGTTACTAAGAGATAATTTTTTTCATTCTTTCTTTCTTTCTTTTTTTTTTTTTTTTTACTGTTTATTCATTTTTGAAAGAGAGAGAGAGAGAGAGAGAGCATGAGCAGGGGAGCAGCAGAGAGAGGGAGACACAGAACTCAAAGCAGGCTCCAGACTTTGTGCTGTCAGCACAGAGACCTACACAGGGCTCAAACTCACAGATTGTGAGATCATGACCTGAGCCAAAGTCGGGTGCTTAACCGACTGAGCCACCCAGGTGCCCCAAGAGATAATTTTTTATCTGAAAGACTCATCTATAATGTAGGACAAACATCTAATTACCAAACAACTCCTCTTCATATTGTCCTATGAATCACCCTTCACCCCTTTGAAGCCCCAGCCCCGATCCCATTCCTTAGTTCAAGATAGCATATAAGCCTCAGTTGCCTCGCTTGTCCTTGGATATCATATTCATATTCCCTGTAGGTGTGAAATTAAATGTTTTTCTCCTGTTAATCTCTCTAATTATTAGACCAGCCAGAGAATCTAGAATGGTAAAAGGAAATTTTTTTTTCTCTCCAATAATTCTAAGAAAGCTTTATCTGAGAAAACATAGGAGAACATAAAGATGTTACATATGCTGGAAAACTTTTTTAGGTGACTCAAGAAGTTACTGCTGTGGTGCTAAAACATGGATGGGGAAGATTCATGTGAAGTATTTTAATAAAAACCTTCCATTGTTAAGAAAAATTATCCTGCACTTGGAAATAATAAGAAAGCAAGAAGAGAACTGTGTGTGTCCTTTCAATGTGGTAATGAAGCGTTGTTTAACAGGCCCACCCTAGGATTATTTAATTCTGTAAAAGAACTGACTTGTGTTTAACTTTGTATTTACTATGAATTAGAGTCCAGAGACTATGTGTTTACATGTAAATTTATAGATTTTTGTTACGGATAGGTGTAAATGATTATGTTCAATAGAAAAGATAATCCATTATTCAATTATCCTATAAAACATTAGCTTGTTTTATATCAAATTTAGAAATTCTATTTTAATGTTCTTTTTTTTTTTTTCCTGGGAATTACAAGTTCCTCAACTGCTCTTAGAATGAGCTTTACCATAGTACTGGTCCTTTCACCGATTAAAATAAAATCTTTGACACAGGTTCATTCTCTATTGGTAAGAGGATTATATTTTTAACTTTGGAAGTTTTTCTTTGACACCATCATGTATGAGAATGAAAAAATTATAAATTAGTATTTATATGATAGCTAAATAATGTGTCGAGTAGAAAGAGGGTTATTTCATCTTACTCCCTTAAAGTTTATATATTAATTTTTCTTCTATTGGATATTTATGCTAAAAGCAGTTGGCTATTATGAGAAAAGAAAGTACAACGTGGGGGTTGTCAGAAATGAGGTCTGATGGGTTGCTAAAGGCCAGGTATGCAGTGCTAAGCAGCTTGAACTTTTTCCTACAGGTGATGGGAACCACTGAAGTGTTTTAAGCTGGAGTAGTGTGATTTTTAACAGATGATTTAGTAGAAGTATTAAAAGCATGTAACACCAGTTGTAAGGGCCCAGGCAAGACCCAACGAGGGCCTGAGGGCTTAAACCAGAATAGTAATAATATAGATGGAGAAGTCAAGTCAAATTTAAAGTAAAATTTCAAAAATTGATAGCGACTGCATTTTGCACAGGCAAAAGAGAAGTCACGAATGACTCCTATGGTTCTGGCCTTGATGACTGGAAAAAATGGAGATGCTATTAACTGAGATAGGGAACACAGAAGGTGGAGTAGGTTGGTAGTGGTGGGTTGCAGGGCCTATAATAGGAATGGTGGGGCTGACCAGCATTGCTCTTTTAAATAGTCGTTGCCCCTTTAAGATCCTGCCCTTCCCCCTTAACCCACCCAGGTCCCTGCTGGATTTTCTTGCCCTAATTTACAGTCAGCGCCAGAGCTTCTGAGCATGCGCTGAAGAAAGAGCTGGCCTAATTAAAGCTCTCCTGAGGCTCAAGGTATTGCATCTGTGGCTCTTAGCAAAGAGTTCCATTTTGAGAGCATATTTTCCCCATCGGACTATTCTTTTCTCATTTTTCTTTTTCTTAAGCCCTTTCCTCCCATAATTTTATAGTACCTGGATCTTTCTTTTATCACTCAGGAGTAATGAGCATCTTGGGTTGTTGTTGTTGTTGTTTTTTAAATAATAAAAAATTAAAATAATGTTTAGAATACGGTATCTATCAAATACATACTGTTTGGGATCTGAGAAGAAAAAGAGTAAACTTTATCTGGTAAATTAGATAAAGCTTTGAAGCAGATAGACTTGATCATTATAATCTTTTTTTTTAACATTATTATTATGAAAGCTGCACACCTAACCACTGTATCATGTCTTCTGCTTTATTGGTAATCTGATGTCCCAGAAGGTTACTGAAATTTGGTGTGCAAGATAACAGACTTCACATATGTCAAGTGTTGCTTCAGATCCTTGGCAATCAGTGTTGCAGACCCACCTGAATGTACCAAGAATTACCATCTTTTTGAAAAATCTGAAGAACATTTTTCCTTTTGCATAAACCTTCATGCTGTGCTAACCCTTCATTTTTAGTATTTCACAGCAACAAACTTTAATAAAGATAGCCAAAGTACAACTACCTCTGTCAACATTAAGTTGATAGAAACACAGCAAATACGTTGGGAATGACCAGATCACAAGGAAGCCTTCCTCCTGGGAGGAAGGAGCATGAGGGCCGAGGGAAGAGAAGCAAAAAGAAAAATGGAATTGGCAGTGAAAAGGACATGTCTCCATCGGTTGACTAAACTAACAACTCTCCCAAACTAACAACTCTCGTTCAAAAACCATCCGTGAGTCAGTGACAAACATATACTAAAATAAATCTAAATTAATGTGGAGAAATTGACTATTCCCATGTCTTAAACCTTAGCAATAAAACAAAAGAGGATGAATAGAGTGAGGTCTAAAATTAAGAAGGTTATGGAAGAGGGATATGAAATATGAGGGAAATTAGCCATTAAGTATGTTTGAATTTAGGTAGTAGAGTGTTTTGCTTGCTAAAAGCCGAAGTTTCCATGCTGTCCCAAGAGGCACTAAGCTTAGATAGTAGGACATTCACTGAATCCAACAAATTCATTCTTGAGTGCTCAATTTTAATGGAAATGTCCATATTGTTGTGCCTGTGGTTGCTACTATTCCTTCCATGGGAGTTATCCATCAAGGGAATACAGACCAAAATGATGAATTTGCTTTACGCATGGGGTGGATACACTGGGACTGCATTCAGTCGGATGGATGAAAATTTACCCTCTACCAGACAAATGCTTCCAAGTTGCCCAGGATTAAAATCTGGAGGCCATGGGAACTGTCTAAACCACCTTTGCTGTTGAGTAGTGCATAAAACTGATGATAACCTGCATATCGAGAATTCTAGCTGCAACTGGGCCTTCCAGTTAAAACCAGCAATTGACATTGCTTTCAGAAAATAGGAAGTCAAAGTAGACTTCAGAGAACCAAGTGTGACACACTTGATCTACTCAATCTCAGGAGAGGTCATCAATCCTAAACCATTCTGAAAATGCAAGTATTAGGTTCATTCAGCAAGCTGGCTTGAGCAACTCCTCCCTACTGGGCATTGTTGTAGGTGTGAGGAATGAGGCATTAAACCATCGGAGCCTCTCCCTCTCCCTGGATGCTTGCATTACAGAGAAGACTTCCTTCTTGGCTGCAGTTCTGGATGGCACGGGTGGAGGAGGAGTTGGCAACTATGGAAATTGCACACTTGCTGCATTATCTGAACGTGAAATCAACCCCAAATCCAAACATAACAATGTGAGCCAATTAGAGCATAAACAAAGCTTTACAATCCAGCCCATCTTCTCCAGTCTATCATTCAGCCTATAGGCTCTTGTCCCTGTGTTTATCTGCTTTAAAAAGAACGTAGCCACGGGCACCTGGTTGGCTCAGTCAGTTGAGCATCCGATGTTGGTTCAGGTCATGATCTCATGGTTCACGAGTTCAAGTCCCACATCGGGCTCTTAAAAAAAAAAAAGAGAAAGAACGTAACCAAATCTTGTTATCTCCCAATAGTGAAAGTCACATAGTGGAAAGTTGCAATAATTCACAAATTCACAAAAAGAATCTCCATGATCTTCGGAACGAAATGAATCCCTGGTTTACTGGCACACAGCTATTCTGAGCCAAAAGATCATAATGCATTTGAAAGAATATAAACTCCTCTTCCTCAGTCTTCATTTGCATGAGAAGAGTATCTTATCCTTAGCCAAACAGAGCAAATCAGGTCCTCCAGTCAATTATCTACTCTAGCACAAGATTTTGAATATTCTCGGTTTCATTTTCCACTCCTACCAGGGCTTGAGATGCATCCTTCACCATTTTTTTTTTTTTAATCATGTGGCCTTTTGCAAATCTAGTGGAAATGAATGGTTTTTCTCAAGAAAATGAGGGTGCACTCATACACATACTTTGAACATTGTTTTTTTTCAAATCACTGAATCCAACCCCGACATGATAGATATGATGAATTAGGGCTACCAGAGGTTAGATAATACGTTTAAAATGATTAAGGAACATAGCGAAAGTCCACAGTTGGTAGAGCAGTGGATGAAAACCAAGTTCTCAAAAGTTTGGGCCTTTTTTTTTTTTTTTTTAAATTTTTTTTTCAACGTTTTTTATTTATTTTTGGGACAGAGAGAGACAGAGCATGAACGGGGGAGGGGCAGAGAGAGAGGGAGACACAGAATCGGAATCAGGCTCCAGGCTCTGAGCCATCAGCCCAGAGCCTGATGCGGGGCTCAAACTCACGAACCGTGAGATCGTGACCTGGCCGAAGTCGGACGCTTAACCGACTGCGCCACCCAGGCGTCCCGGCCTTTTTGTTTTTTAAAACTACCAGAGACCCCTCTCAGATTATAGGCCCATCTCTAAACAATGTTTTTCTCGCGTGGAAATATTAATATAGACCAACATTATCTTTGTAACATATTTGCACTCTGATTCCTTTGTAAACAAGAGTAAATGTGTCCCCAGACCCACAATGATTTTAAGGTTGGGGCTTTAGCTGAATAGGGCCTTCCCTGCCTGTCTCCCAAGCCAGAGACTCTAGTCGGGCATATGTGATAACTCAGCCCCATGATTGCAGCCACACACACACACACACACACACACACACACACACACACAGAAGAGTTCTCATCTGTTGTGTTGGAAGCTGAAGAATGGAATAGTGTTGTAGTTTTCCTTTGTGGATTATTCCTTCCTCAACAGCCATTGTGCTTTTGACCTGAAAAACTGGGCCACAGAGATCCTGCACCATCAGGCATGTTTCTTATTGGGCTGTGAATGTCTGGCATATGGCTAATTACAATTTACACCTCCTGAAGTCTTCTGACAATCCACTAAAGGCTGTTGTGTCTCTTTGGTTTACTGTTCGGGGCACTTTTTGCAGACAAAGCAGCAAACGGTTCTTTGGGAGGTAATTTATTTTTAAGTTTTCATGTATTTATTATTTGAGAGAGAGTGTGTGTGTGCACGCACGCGTGTAAGAGCTGGAAAGGGCAGAGAGAGAAAGGGAGAGAGGGAACCCAAGCAGGCACAGTGCTATCAGTGCAGAGCCCAACTCGGGGCTGGATCTCACGAACCGTGAGATTGTGACCTGAGCTGAAACCAAGTGTCGGACACAATCGACTGAGCCACCCAGGCGCCCCTTGGAGGTACTTTTTAATTTCAGTTGATGACGGAAGATGATGACTTCTGTCTGGGTTGTTAATGGTGTATTCTCAGCCTGGTCTGTTAAATGCCTATGTCCCTACTGATGTGTCATTGTCATTACAGTGTCCTGGTGACCAGCTTTCCTCTTCTTCTGTCTTCCTCTCAGACCTGTCCATGGGGGGTAAAATGAAGAAATAATATAAGTGAAAGAAGGCAGGATTTTAGAAGCAAAATGTCTATGGCATAAAATAAACCGATACAAATGATAAGAGAGATACCTGCATAAAGATACCTGAGTTGTTTTGAGTTTATGTTTTTATTTTTTTAGTTTATATTTATTTTGAGAGAGAGTGTGTGCATGCGAGAGAGTGGGGGAAGGGCAGAGAGAGGAAGGGAGAGGGAGAGAGAATCCCAAGCAAGCTTCCGAAGAAGGCTCAATCCCACAAACTGAGATCATGACCTGAGCTGAAACCAAGAGTTAAATGCTTAACCGACTGAGCCACCCAGGCGCCCCTTATTTTTTATTTTTATCCCTGTTTTTTCCTGCTGCACGTTTGTGAGATAAAAACGTGCTCTGTTGCAAGGAGATGGGTATCTCTTCGAACAACACGTAATGGAAAGACATTTCCTCAAAGTTAATTTAGTTTTTAATTTGTGGGATATGAAAATACAAGCTGATAACTAGACATCACTTAAGCAGAGAGGTTTCCTCTCCAGTGGAGTGGCTGGCAGAGGGAGGAGGCATTCTGATGGAGATGTTCTATTTGAAGCTGGATGTAGAAGGCCAGGATGGATTTAGTCCCGGGGCTCTCTTCTGGCCCTGCCGACAGGTGACCAGCTGGCACCAGATATAAGCGTGACAGCTTGGTGCACTCAACTGAGCCCCCCGTTTCTATTTTCCCTCATCCAGGGAATAGCTAAAAACACGATCTCTAATTCCCTTACTGGCATGGGGCAGTGCAGAAATAAATGAGTTTTCAGTTAAAGATTTGAAATAAAAATATGGCCAACCAGTTAGAATTTTAAAGTTGAAGCTTTGATACTCGCGTTTTAGGAACTGAGCGATCCATGAACCAAAGTAATGTGGGCCCCATCCATTCTCTACCGTAGAACACACTTGAAAAGGCTGACGACATGAGAGATTGAAAATTGAACATTTGAAATTTCAGCTTTGATGGCAATGTTTATGGGATGAGTATCTTTTTTTTTTTTTTTAAGTTTACTTATTTTTGACACAGAGAGAGAGAGCAGGGGAGGGGCAGAGAGAGAGGGAGAGAGAGAATCCCAAGCAGGCTCCACGCTGTCAGCACAGAGCCCAGTGCAGGGCTCAATGCCATGAACCATGAGATGACCACCTGGGCCGAAACCAAGAGTCGGACACTTCACTGACTGAGCCACCCACGTGCCCAGGGATGAATATCTTCCTGAGAGGCCCACATCTCCTTGATGGGGATGCAGAGCTAGGAGAGAAGATTCAGCCCTTCGCCCTTTCCCCTAAATTGCCTGATTTGACCTAGAATCAGCATAACCACAATAAAGACTCTCAAGCATTTCAAATGAGCTCTTGAACATTGATGTTTTCCTTTTTCGTTCATCTCTCTTTTAATGTTAAGGGTATACCTTTAAAAAAAAATGCCCTTAAAGCTCCCGAAGGATGGTTAAAAGGAGGGAAAACAAACAAGGAAAAAAGATAATATGGCCAGCAATTACCAAGAGCTCTGCGGTAATAGGCTCAGAACTGTTAGACCTCAGGTTCAGATGGGCCATGAGGCAAGTACACCTGAGATGCGTGCAACCTGGTGGTCCTTTCTGCCCTAGCCACCCGCTCTGTGCTCAGGGACCAGGAAGCCCTACACTTTCCACAAACAACGTCAACTCTGCTCAAAAGTGCGCTGGAGCTCTGTCACAGGCATGCCCGTCTGCCGGCTTCCGCAGCACCTGCAAGGTCACTTTAAACTTCCTTCATTATATACAGTATGTTCCCCAAGATAGTTCTAAAATTCTTCCATACCGGAAACGAAAGTAGAAATTTACATGAAACAACATCTTTTATAGAAAGGGGCTACAGGGATAGTTACAGCTTGGGGGGGGGGGGAAGTTTTCTGAAAAAGAAATCCTGATATGATTGTTTATATGTTCATTTTTTATATCTTCCACTTCTCATTACGTGTATGTTTTCCTTTGGACTCATGGGCATATTTATAATAACTTTTTGAAGTCCTTGTCTGCTAATCTGCCAGTTCTGTTGTCTCTTCCGTTCTGGGTTTGTTGGCATTGCTGGATTTTTTTTTTTTTTCTTCTTCCTGATTATCGGTCCCAATTTTCTGCTGCTCCTATATAATAGTTTTTTATTGAATTCTAGAAATTGGGAATGTTTGTTATTGAGCACTGGAGTTTGTCTTAGTTCAAGCGTATTAGATTTTATTCTAGCGGGCCATTAATCTGTTTGTGCATCGGCTGGACATTTTGAAGCTTTTTTGGAGTGGGTTTGGGGCAGCCTTCCCTACAGGGCTAATTTAGTCCTCCTGCAAAAGCGTGACTCTTCTGAAGCATCTAGTGACTACGTCAGGTGTTCACTGTAATCTCTTCACACCAATTTGGCTTTTGCCTTTTCTATATCCTGGAATTGTTTTTAATGGGAACACAATAACTTTTTTTTTTAGAGAGAGAGAGAGAGAGTACTAGTGGGGAAAGGGGGAGAGGGAGAGAGAGAATCTTTTCTTATATAAAGTGTATTTATGTATTTTGAGAGAGAGAGAGAGAGAGAGAGAGAGAGAATGAGCAGGGGAGGAGCAGAGAGAGGGGGAGAGAGAGAATCCCAAGCAGGCTCTGCATTGTTGGCAGAGAAACCAATGCGGGGCTTGAACGAACCATGAGATCATGACCCGAACTGAAGTCAGACACTTGACCCTGTGCCACCCAGGTGCCCCAAGAGAGAGAATCTTTTTTTTTTTTAAATGCTTATTTATTTATTTTGAGAAAGAGAGAGAGAGAGAGAGAGAAGGGGGCAGAGAGAGGGGGAGAGAGAGAATCCCAAGCAGGCTCTGTGAGATCACGACTTGAGCCAAAACCAAGAGTTGGCTGCTTAACCGACTGAGCCACCCAGGCATTCCCCCAAGAGAGAGAATCTCAAGCGGGCTCCACGCTCAGCATAGAGCCTGACACAGGGCTCGATCCCATGACCCTGGGCTCAAGACCTGAGCCGAAATCAAGAGTCAGATGCTCAACCAACCGAGCCACCCAGGTGCCCTGAACACTAATAACTTTTACATCCAAAGGATACTTTCCAGTTTTCCTCTTACCTGACCTCTTGGTGGTGGCATTTAATGCTGTTAGCCACTCCCACCTTCTTGAGACACTCTCTTCTTGAGACTTTGGTGCACTCTCTCTTTTTCCGGGGGATCTCACGCTGTGCCATGGCTTCCACTCCCATCTATTTTACAGTGAAAGAAACTCAATGTGTATGTGTGTTTTCTTTATCCTGGACTTTTTCATGCTTCAGACTCCCCATTACCAACCCCGTCCTCAATATCTCTTCTTGAATATTACAAACACCTCATGTACTAAAGTGACCCCATGATTCCAGCCCACTGCCCCACACCTGCTTCTCTTCCAACATTCTGTCTCATTAAAAAGGCACGACCCAGTTTCTCATGCAAAAAAAAAAAAAATCTGAGTCATTCCTATAGCCTCACCCTTGATGTATATGAATATCAAATATAATCATTTTTTTTCCTACTAGAGATCTGTTGAATCTGTCTCCCGAGATCCAACAAGAAACTGTTGGTCCTGCACACCATGTGTGGTTCTAGAGCAGAAGAGAGAGACGCGGAATATTAATATAGCAGGGTTGAAACAGCCTCAGAGTGTTGTCCACAGCCAGATTGTTTTGGAAGAAGCAGAATATTTTCTGTACCCTTGGAGAACAGATTAGACATGGTGTAGGGAGGAGGAGACCTGAGAAAGTTTCAAGACGGAGCAAAGAGGGTGCAGCAGAAGCCTGGGTGATGGGACCATAAGAACATCAGGAGACTCCACAGCAGAACATGAACAAGGAGACCAGACCGTTCACCCACCTTGTATAAGATCTCAGCGTACCTTCCTCCCCAAATTCAGATCAATATTAAGGAGGCGGAAAGACCCCCAAATGGCCTGAAATCAGATTTCCAGCTTCCAGAAGAATGGGAGCTTGGAACTAAAATTAACTTCACGTATAGGGGCGCCTGGGTGGCGCAGTCGGTTAAGCGTCCGACTTCAGCCAGGTCACGATCTCGCGGTCCGTGAGTTCGAGCCCCGCATCGGGCTCTGGGCTGGTGGCTCGGAGCCTGGAGCCTGTTTCCGATTCTGTGTCTCCCTCTCTCTCTGCCCCTCCCCCGTTCATGCTCTGTCTCTCTCTGTCTCAAAAATAAATAAACGTTGAAAAAAAAATAAAATTAACTTCACGTATATACAAAATAATATTCTACTTCTTGGCAAAGGAACAAAACTCACACCCAGCATATGGACAACATCACTGATATAAACTTGATGTTTAACCTAAATTGTGAATAAGTGTAAATGCAAAGATTAAGCAGGCTCTGTGATCAGCCAGTCTTCATCACCACCTCATCATCACCATCCAAGCCGCTGTCATCTCTTGCCTGAACACTAATAATCACCTCCTTCATATTCTCTCACCCAAATTCTTGCTTCCCTCCAATCTTATTCTGCACCAAACTAGGAGTGATCTTTTTGGTATACAAACCTGATCCTATCACTCCCCTTCTTCCTCTTCTTTTTAATATAATTTATTGTCAAGCTGGGTAACATACAGTGTATACAGTGTGCTCTTGGCTTCGGGAGTAGATTCCCATGATTCATCGCTTAAAAACAACACCCAGTGCTCATCCCAACAAGTGCCCTCCTCAATGCCCCTATCACCCATTTTCCCTTCTCATCAACCCATCAACCCTCAGTTTGTTCTCTGTATTTAAGAGTCTCTTATGGTTTGCCTCCTTCCCTCTCTGTTTGAAACTATATTTTCCCCTTCCCTTCCCCCATGGTCTTCTGTTAAGTTTCTCAAGCTCCTCATATGAGTGAAAACGTATGATATTTATCTTTCTCTGATGGACTTACTTCACTTAGCATAATACCCTCCAGTTCCATCCACGTTGTTGCAAATGGCAGGATTTCATCCTTTCCCATTGTCAAGTGGTATTCCATTGTATATATAAACCACACCTTCTTTATCCATTCATCAGTTGATAGACATTTAGACATCTCCAGGTGATAGACATCTCCATAATTTGGCTATTGTTGATAGCACTGCTATAAACAGTGGGGTACACGTGCCCCTGTGCGTCAGCACTCCTGTATCCTTTGGATAAATTCCTAGTAGTGCTATTGCTGGGTCATAGGGTAGTTTTATTTTTAATTTACTGAGGAACCTCCATACTGTTTTCCAGAGTGGCTGCACCAGTTTGCATTTCCACCAACAGTGCAAGAGGGTTCCCATTTCTCCACATTCTCGCCAGCATCTGTTGTTTCCAGAGTTGTTCATTTTAGCCACTCTGACTGGTGTGTGGTGGTATCTCAGTGTGGTTTTGATTTCTATTCCCCTGATGATGAGTGACGTTGAGCATCTTTTCATGTGTCTGTTGGTCATCTGGATGTCTTCTTTGGAAAAGTGTCTATTCATGTCTCTGCCCGTTTCTTCACTGGATTATTTGTTTTTTGGGGGTTGACTTTGGTAAGCTCTTTATAGACTTTGGATACTAACCCTTTATCTGGTATGTCATTTGCAAATATCTTCTCCCATTCTGTCGGTTGCCTTTTAGTTTTGTTGATTGTTTCCTTTGCAGTGCAGAAGCTTTTTATCTTGATGAGGTCCCCCGTAGCACGCTCACTCCCCTGCTAATAGCCTCTTTTTTTTCTTAGTGTGGAGTCCCTATCCATTAACCAGGGCCTTTCAGACCCTGCGCTGTCTTGATAGTTACCCCTCCAGGCCTCTTTCTTTCATTCTGGCACACTAGACTTCTCCCAGCTCCTCTGGGGTGCTAATTCCAGGGGCCTCCCTCTGCCTGGAATGTGCCTCCTCGGTCCCCCCCCATACACACCCCAACTTGACCAACCCCCATTCATCCTTCAGTTCCTGGCTCCAGAGCCACTCCTCCCTGAAGGCTTCTTCCTTCTCCCAGGTCGGTCTGGGAACTTCTGGAGCCACTCGCATTTGCTCTCTGCCATTTCACCTCGTCGTGCTTTACCGCCACTGTGCTCCACAAGGGCAGGGCCAGGGTCTCCTACCCTCGATACCCAGGGCATACACTGCACCCCAGATGGGGACCCTCCAGCACCAGAGGGGCTGGAAGAAATGCTGGATGCAGGAAAGCGGTCCAGAAAGCTAATTCCCACCAAAGTGTTAACTGATAATGTGTTCAAATGCTTGTGTAAAGGACATGCTGATAAATCTAAAGGAGCGTGTCCTTCCTGGTAAAACTTTGACTGTTGGCATATTTCTGAGCTAGGCCATTTTCACTTCCAGGCTGTTCACTAGGAGAAAAGGCGACAAGGACTCTACCATTACCCATGAATCCCCACGTCATCACCCCCCTCCCTGCCTCTCTAACCCGCCTCTCCTCCCACTGTGTGCTCTGCCCAGAGGGGTTTTCTTTCTGTTTCTGGAACACACTAACCTCCCGCCCCACCTGGGTCTTCGAGTGCCATCTCTCTGCGGGATGCTCTTAACCAGGTGAGGTGAGGTCCTGAACCACTGGCTAAGAGAGGCCGGCTCTGCTATTCCCTGCTGCTGCACTCTGTCTGCATCACAGCATTTGACCGCAGGCAGTAATTTAATGCATTTCTGTATTTACTTGCTTCAACCCATGTTCTTTACTAATCTGTAAGTAAAGGCAGGGAGTACATGTGCCTTGCACACTGTTGTTCCACGAGGGTCTAGCACAGTGCCTCAGACAAAGTGGGCACTCAGTAAGTACTTGTTGAATAAAAGAACTGATAGCTATAACAAACCATGAGCTGACAGTTATATTTATTAGCTATCACACCATACATGGCTTGACAAGGAAAATCGGAATGTTTTTGTTAAGGCTATGGAGGTTTGGCAAGTCAGACATAAAAGTTAACTCTGAGGTTGCATTTGGATGGTTCCCTGAACGGGGGGGGGTAGGACGGGGGGGGAGGGTGGTGGTGGAAGGTATTGGGAGGGGGAGAGCAAGGGATGGGGAACCCCAGGCTGGGGAAATGGGGTGAGAGAAGACGAGGGACAAAATGCCCCTTGGAGCATTTGCCCTTTGATTTGCGTTCTCCCAAAACCTTTACCTTAGAGATTTCTATTGTCCAGGTGTTAAGCCTATAAAACTGAATGTGATTGAAAGGAAAAAATATTCAACCTCTACGTTAATTTTGTGAAGTCATGGAGCCCTGTTTTATTTTTTGTTAATGTTTATTGATTTTTTTTTAGAGAGAGAGAGATAGCGAACGGAGGAGGCGCAAAGAGAGAGAGGGAGACACAGAATCCAAAGCAGGCTCCAGGCTCTGAGCTGTCAGCACAGACCCTGACATGGGGCTCGAACTCATGAACCATGAGTTCATGACTTGAGCTGAAGTCAGATGCTCAACTGACTGAGCCACACAGGTGCCCCAGGAGTCCTGTTTTAATTTCCCATTGGTGCTATAACAAACTGTCACAAGTATAGTGGCTGAAAGGCAACAGCAATTTACTCTCTTGAGTCCTAGAAGCCAGAAGCCTGAAAGAATCTATGGGGCTAAACTCAAGGTGTCGGCAGCCTCCTTCTTGGAGGCTCCAGGGGAGAATCTGTTCCCAGCCCCTTCCAGCTCCCAGTGGCTGCCGCAATACTCGGCTTGTGATACATCACTCCAATCTCTGCTTCCTGTTCATGTTACCTTTTCTGTGGTCAAGTCTCCCTCTCCCTCCCTCTTGTAAGGACACATGTGATTACGTTTAGGGCCCTCCTGGATTACCTAGGGTCCTCTTCCTATATCACAGATAATCTTTCTCTATCAGGATCCCTAATTTAATCACATCTACAAGGTCTCTTTTTTGATATAAGGCAGCATTCACAGGTTGCAGGGATTAGGGTGTGGATGGCGTCTTTGAGGGCCATCACTCAGCCTACCACGGGTCCATTTCAACTTTGAATTTCTATTGGACTGCCTGTTTAAGAAAAAAAAAAAACAGGTGCTCTATTTGCTGGGTTTGGGGTTTGTTTTTGGAACTCAACAGGTTCTTTATACATTTTTTATTCTTCAGGGCTCTAGCAATTTTCAATGCTAATCAAACTTCGGTTCTAAGTGGTAGAACCACTTAGACCAAAACTTTGTTTTTATAAGGAAGAGCAAATGAATCATAACCCAAAAACACAACTGCAGTTTTGTTTTCCATCAGGCATCTCTTTTTTGAAAGGCCCCTCTAGGGAAGCTAAGCTGAAATAAAGATTTATCTGATTAAAGATTTGTTTTAGAGATGTCAGAAAATAAAACACCCAGAGATTTCTGGTCAGCAAAGGGCTGAGTGACATGTTTTCACGTTTCTGATCTTAGCAGACCCAGTGTCCCGTAACTCGGTGAGGGAGAAATTCGCTGCTGGGGGTTATAGGCTGTTCTGCATTCAGAGCCTGAGTCCGGAGCCTGGAGCTGCTCTTTGAAGGAGACCCTAGTCTCAGGCCAGCAGGGAGGAAGGCGCTTCTAGAAAGAACCCCAGCCTTCTCAGCTCAGTCGCAATGGGCAGGTGTTCAGTGTTTTCAGAGCAGGGCGGTGCGATGGAAATATGACGTAAGGGTTATATTTAAATATGCAATTTCAATTTTTCCTGTGGCCGCCTTAAAAAAGCAAAAGAACAAGTGAAATTAAATTTAATGATAGTTTAATAATCCAAAATATTATTTCAACATGAAACAATAAGATAATGATTGAGGGATTTTTACCTTCGTTTTGAATGTTGTCATAGTAAGTCATGATTCTGGGGTGTGAGTTACACCTCCAGTGCATCTCACGTTGGCCCAGCCTTGGTTCAAGTGCTCCATAGCCACAGGTGCCTAGTGGCCACCGTACTAGCCTTTGGGGTGACTAATAAAACTTTACTTGGCTTCTAGTGGTACTTCACCATTATAGATGCACTCCTTTACTCTTTTTTTATGTTTTCTGCTTTTGTTGTATTTTTGCTTCTTAGATTTCTGGTGAGTTGTAAGTCTTTGTTTTGATTTTCTTCCATGGGGAAATGGGAATTTTCTCTTAAAGGGTGGAAGCTGGAGAATAACCCGTGTACTAAAAATGAGATAAAATGTCCAGGATGTAACTAGGCCTGAAAGACAGTACTGGAAGGGTGATAGAACCATCTCACAAGGGCTCTAGCAAACCCCACCTGCCTCCCAAGACAGCAGTAACACCTTCTCAGAACAGGTCAGATCTGGGAACAAACTTGCTCTACCTAAAGAAACAGTCCTGAACCAGGATTCAGGAAACCTGGCTTTAATAGCTGGTTGGGAAACTTGGGGAACTTATGTAAATTCTCTGAGTTGCAGGGCATTCATTAGTAAAATGATGAAGTCCGATGGGTCCATGATTTTTAACAGTATATGCAGTGAACTCCATTTCCAAACAAGCTTTACAGGGAATCTCAATATGTTAAACACATCTAAGGGGGAGCTACTCCGATAGCAGTAAGAACGAAGAATGGAAATAGATGGGGGTACAAACAAGAGCAGGGTGACCAAAGCCCCCTGCCTCAACCATCCCTTTGCTTCTGAGGCACAGTTTGAAACTCTGGATAGATGGTCTCCACTACAGCTTTCAGCATTAAACATTCGAATTCCCTGGTATTCTCCATTGTACTCTATCAGCCAACGCTCTCAACTCACCAAAACAAAGAACAAAGCAGACAAACAAAAAAGTAGGTGGGAGATCATTCCTACAAAGGTTCAAGGCTGGTTTAGGATTTGCAAAGGTTCTGAGCACTTTTCTTTTGGAGTCCCATTACCCCATCCTGTAGCATATCAAACAAAATTTTCTTTTGGTATTGGAGAGACCATTTTTTTTCAGGTCTCAAGCATTTCTGAAAATCCTTAAAAACTCAGAGGCTGATGGCACTGTGCCTTCAGTACCTGATGGATAAATAGCCTGGAGGAAGATGTCTCCATGGATCCAATTTTCTTGATTTCCAGTGATGAAACAAGATGGAGCAGAACCGGCCAGTGTGCACAACCCTTCATTTCTTTGGCAGTCTTTCTTTAGTGACAAATAATGCCTATCTCGCAGTTACAATATATCAAGAGTCAATCTAGGATATCAAAATCATGAGTGAATGAATGAAGGGAAATAAGAGCTATGTAAAAACTGCAGTAGAACCAAAGCTCAGGAAATACTACAATATCTGATCTGAATCTGGGTATATTTCAGGGTACATGGCTGTGAACATGATAAGTGTCCAACTTTGATATTACTGAGAGGGAAAAAAGTGGACCTAATTGTAGGACAAATAATCATTGGATGATGAGCTGTTTTTATTTTGTTTCATTTTTCTAATTTGACTGCCTATTAGTATCATTATTCTAAATGTAGGCAATATTCCATTTTGCAGCCCTATCAGAGAATGAGATGTTCTACTTACACAAAAAAACAAATTAACCCTTTTCATAAAGTCAAGGAGATCTTCCATTTAACTAACCTCTGGGGCAATTTCTTGATATTTTCACTGAAACTACTTTTCTTTAAGCACCCACTGCTTGAAGATCACAGCTGAGGCTTGGGGGGAGGTTTCCAATTCCTGACAAGATGGTAAACTTTGTTTCATCTCTCAATCTCAGCCCTAGGGATGCCAAGGAAGTGGAAGAGAGGTTGACAACTTGCCGTGCTACCAACACAAATCAGGAGAGAACCAAAATGAGCAAAAATATTGAGAGAGGGGAAAAATAAACATAAGAAAAGGTCTTAACAATTGAAGGAAATAACCAAGAGAAGAAAAACAATGTGTGTGACTTTTGACTCTTTATTATGGTTTCTACCCTGCTGAAATTCCCTCCTGCTTCTGGTCTTCCTTTTCCACTAGATCCTTAAGCATACTAATAATAGTCATTTAGGATCCCTGTCTGATAGTTTGAACATTTGGGTCATCGCTGAGTCAGGATCAAAGTTGCTTTGTCTTGATAATGTTTTTATCTTCTGATATCTGTATGTCTTATAATTTTTGATTGAATGCTGGTCATTGAGTGTGAAAAGCACAGTCAAGACTGAGATAAATAGCATTTATGTCCAGAAATAGGTTTGCTGCTTTTTTTTTCTGACTGGCCATAGATATGGAGGGTTAGGTCAATAGAGCCAGGAGTTGAGCTGACTTTGGTACCTTCAGTGCACCACAGGATTTCTGTTCAATAAAGAAAATCTAAACAAAGGTAATTAAAAAGTGATAAATTGGGAGAAGATACTTCCAATGTGCAACAGTGGCGAGTGCTACATACCTAAAATAGACCAGAAACAACTTCAAATCAGCAACAACACTAAAAATGGGAAATCCAACAGGAAAATGGGCAAAATATACATATAGACAATTTTCTGAAGAGGACACTGGAATAGCCAACAAGTGTATGAAGACACACTCAATCTCACTTTACACAGAAATGAAATTCAAGATACAACTTTTCGCCTGTCAGATTGGCAAAAAGTAAAAGTCTGGTGACGTTGAGTATTGACAGAAGTGTGAGGAAACTAAAGCCCTCGTGTGCTATGAGCATAATGTAAACTCGTGAGCAGGCGATCAACGTTCAGGTAAGCAGCCCGTTTCTGGGGGTATGTCTCTGGGAGACTCTTGCACGTGACCAAAAGGAAATCTTGCTTGGCGCATATTAGGCACCCAATAAATGCATATTTAGTGAAGGTTTGAAGGTGTTCATCACAACACGGTTTTTGATAAGCAGAGTTGAAGTAACCCAATCATCCATTTCTAGAAGTACAGGAAAGTAAAACGTATGTGAGGGATGTGTTTGACAAAAGCTAACACTGGCCAAGCAGTTGCAGTGTGTGAGGCGTCTTTCCAGTGCCTCGTGTGTATTAATGTAATGGTTTTCCCATCAATGTAGTAAGGTGTTTATTTTACACAGAAGAGGTTCAGTCAGATCAAGCCAGAGGTCATGTAAACAGTAAGAGTCAGAGCTGGGATTCAACCCAGGCATCTGGCTCCAGCAGCAGAGCACTGAACCACCTGTGATAAGGGGCTGCCTGCCTCCCGAGCCATGTGTCTCACCCAGCGACCTGCCCCATGGTCTGATGATTCCCAACTTCTCAGCTCATCCTTTCTGTTACAGGCCTTCTTTTCCTCTTCAAGGGGAAATCATTTCCTGTCCAGCAGAGAGGAGGACACCTTAATGAGGCTCCAAGTGATTCTTCTTCTCTGCAATTAGTGGAAGTGTATCAGGCCTTTCAAGTCTTTAAGATCCTGTAGTGAGGTGCCGGGACGTCAAACAGCCTCTTTCCTAATCTTCTTGAGGTTCATTTTCAAATAGCCTGAGACAATATGGTGATTCCCTCCTCCGGGTTCTTTGCCCTGGGGTGCGGGCACATTCAGCCCTCATGGGATCTTTCAGAGATCCCCTTTCTGTATCTTTGGGTACACCTACAGGCTCGAGACAATGTACTGTCAGTCATCACAGCGGGCTGTGGTGCAGTGGAGCCCCTCAGAGGTGACACAGGTCTAGAAAGAGATTTTTGCCTACACTAAAAACCCCAGACTACTACACTTTGGAATTGTTTTGTCTCGTTTTTATAAAATGTGCCATCTCCTCCTTCTTTGTGTATTTACTGTATCTTTTAGCCCTGTCTCTTTTATCACTTGTCAGCGTGTCTCCAGTCTTCTTGAGCTGCTCATCTCATCAGTCGATTGTGGCTGGGGAATGAGATGGCCCAGCTTGGTAGGGCTGTGTCTAAAGAAGTCACAGGTCCTGGGCTGGACCCTGAAGGGTTGTGCGTCTCAGCTTGGTAGAAACTATTTTCAAATCTAAACCCAAACACCACTGAGTCACGAAGTGCCACCCACTGTGGCCTGCACTGTGCTGTGTTTCTTACTTCATCCTCAGGACCACCCAGTGGGTTGGGTAAAACTGTCCCCATTTTGCAGACACTGAAGCTCTAGGAGAGAGAGGGCCTTGCCCAAGGTCAGCTGAAAGGTTGCAGAGCTGGGATTCTGCCCAGGTGTTTTGACACAACTCTCTCAAGCGCTCCATTTTTTGGCCTTGTTGCTGATTTCTATGCACTAAATTGCCAATTAATTACCCTTGACCTAAATGGTGCATTTCTGTATTTAATTTCCTTTTTTTCTAAAAACAAGTTACCTATAATTTGAAACACTCTCTTACTTTAGAATAGTCACTGGCTTAGTGAAGATTAATTAGCAAATGGAAATTTCCTGCAAGGGGGAAAAATCCCTTTATAATAAGAAACACAATTCAGTTCTTTTGAAGCCAAGCTCTGTTTCTGCCAGCCTGGCTATTCTGTTGGGGAGGAGTCTCCTTTCCTTGGAGCAGGTTTGTGTATTGATTTAGCAAACACTTACATGGTGCACTATGTACTAGGCACTATCCTGAACCCTTTACAAATGTCAACTTTCTCTAGCAATAGAAACTAATAATATCATCCACATCTTACAGGTGAAGAGACTGAGGTTCAGAGAGATCTATCTATTTGTAAGAGGCCGAGTTTGGTAGGGCTGCATCTGAAGAAGTCACAGGTCTGAGCCAAACGCTAGCTCAGGCAAGATTTTTTGTTTTAATCTGTTTAATGTTTTATTTTTGAGAGCAGAGAGGAGGAGCAGAGAGAGAGAGAGAGAGAGAGAGAGGTTGAGAGGGAGACAACAGGATCCAAAGCAGGCTCCAGGCTCTGAGCTGTCAGCCCAGAGCCTGACTCGGGGCTCAAACTCATGAACTGTGAGATCATGACCTGAGTCAAGGGTCGGACGCTCAACTGACTGAGCCACCCCAGTGCCCTGAGACAGGCAAGATTTTCACCCTAGAAGTCTGTGTCCAGAGTCCATGGGCTTAAGCACTGCACCACATTTCCTTTTTGCTAACTCTGTGCTATGGGAGGCAAAGAACGGCAACAGCATATAAGTGGGGATGGAAACAGGGAGGAGCCCAGGAGACCCGTGTCTGTAGACTGGTTGAAGAAGCTTTGAAAGCCACACAGCTCAAGATGAAACTACCCTCCGCGTCTCTGTCTCCTCCGGAGCTGTCCCAGGGGATCATTATCGTGGGCTCAGAAAAGGAGAGAGGCCCTCAGTCTTTGTTAGCTGACACTTTTGGTCTGAAGCAAATTCACGTGAAAGAGGAACATGTTAGTCTTTCAGGTAACTGATAGCAAAATGACTGTGCACTCTGCCTTTTCTCAATCAAACCACCTGCTTGGCATCACAGAGATAGGATCCCGGTGTGTGTGTTTAGAACACCCCAGGCTAAGTAGAGCAGGTTGTTGAATCAGAAGGAAAAAAAGATACCTTTTATAAGGAAACGGACCTATGTGTTTCGTTGACAGTCATGAAATGGGAAGAGAGAAAAGAATTCCATTCCGCTTCTCCTAGAACATATAAAATGAAAGATACTCCCAATTAATTCTGCCTTTATGCACAAAGGGGAGCAGAGGGGTTTTAAAAGCCCCAGTCTCAGCACCACATAATCAGGTTCTTCCCTTCAGAGTCCAGTTCTGAGGTCGGTCGAGTATCCCAACATCTTGCTGCCATTTCCCTTCTCTCATGGTTCCAGCCTTCGGAACCATTAGTTACGTCACGGGAGGAAGAACGGGGTAAGACCAAAACGACAAAAGACAAATCGGTTTGCAAGCTTCCTTTTTAAAAGTGAACGAGAATGGACGTTTCGAACAGGATCCCGTGATCGTGAGCAACAGAGCTCCAGCAAGGTTTCCGGGCAAATTCAGAAAGTCCCGGAAGCCCAGGGCCAGGTCTCCCTTGGCATCTCTGCTTTCCCCCCCTCTCCCCTTCCTTGTCCTCTCTCAGGGTTTCTGTGGGTCTCTCTGCCCATCTGCTCTTGTCATCTCTCCACCAAACAACTTCCCTGTCCTCTGTTGTCTAGAGCACAGGCTCTGCCTCCTCGGAATATCGGCTTTTGTGTGATTTTCTAACCCGTTGGACATCAAGCACCCTTCGCCTTCTGCTCGACTGCTAACCCACTCAGCCTTCCAGTTTCCCGAGTCCTAATTCCTAGGAGAGCTATGTGAAAGGCCCATCTTTTCAAGATGGGCTGCACAAGCTGGTCTGTCTATAAATTGGTGGCCTTTGGGCAAGTTGTCCATCGTTCATCAGCTGTGGCAATTAGTATTCACTGTGTCTGCTTTGGCGACAGGGGCGGATGGAGGTGGAAAGTCTCTTTTACAGGGCGTGTGGGTGGATAAGCTTCATAAATGAGTGCAGGGCAAGGCAGGTGAAGTCCGTTAAAATGAGCACGTTGCCTGTGGCCACACTCAGTGTCTGCCGCTGACCTCGCTCCACGTTAGCCAGTGACCAATGTCCTTATGGCCCTCCCAGAACAAAATCCTTTGGAGAGACTCCAGGATAAGATGCTTTTGATATTAACCTCAATTATGGCTGAGCAGCGTGATGAAGGTTTGTAGAGTAAGACCTGTTGTTGACCCTCCCATCGCAAAAGGAAATGAAAATAATGGTCTTGGACACCGGGGAGACTCCGGGCCTTTTCAGTCAGGCAGACCCAGGTCATTTACCATTTGTACCAAGTGTGACCAGTCTCCAAACCAGCTTTCTTATCTGCAAAGCATAGAGAGCACAGTAATACCTCCTTTGTAGGGCTGTAACGAGGACTCTTCTTAAGACGTCCTTTTACAGCCGTGTTATCATTCAGACTTCTTAGCTACACACAACAGAAATCAGTTCTTGCAGACAGAAGCAGAAAAAAAACAAACAAACAGATGCACTAAAGAGGTACTGGGGGCTCCCGGACTCACTGGGGAAGCTGGAGAATCGGGGTCAGAAAATGACCAGGAACGAGTGGAGGCGGTAAGTGGGAGCCACAGCCAGCAGGAACACCTGCACAGCTGAATGGGGGCACCTGGGCCAGTACCCCACACAGCACTGGACCATGACGCTGCCACACAGCACTGCTGGCCTAGAAACCGCTGGGGCCAGATGAAAAATACATTCTCTGATATCCCTTGGTTTGGGGATTTGTTTTTTAAGACTTTTTTTTTTTTTTAAGAGCAGTTTTACGTTTACAGAAAAATTAAGAGGAAGATACAAAGATTCCCCATACACCCTGGACCTCCACAACTGCATAGCTTCTCCAGTTATGGACACCTCCACTAGAGTGGGGCATTTGTCACACTGGATGACCCTACACTGACACACCCTTATCATCCAAAGTCCGTAGTTTACCTTAGGGCTCATTCCTAGGGTTGTACATTCTATGGCTCTGGGCAAATGTAGAAGACATGCACCCGCCATGATAGAATCGTACAGAGTATTTTCACTGCCCCTAAAAATCCTCTGTGTTCGGCCTACTCCTGTTTGGTCCTTTGCCTCACTCATTTCCTCCCTCCAGGCTGCGTGGCAGCCATCTTGGCGCCATGCGGGGAGACATTGCCAAGCAGCTGAGGAAGGAGAAGTGGGAGGCTGGAAAGAGCCTGGTGCTCAGATGACATTGTTGAGCAGCTGAATCCACCCTGGGATGCCTTCCACCAGCCTTCCCATGATTTAGGTTGTTATGATTTAGATCACTTTTAAGTATTGCTATAGTTGCTATTTAAAGCCAAATGAACACTGATACGTTCCCCTTAAACAGCTGGGCTCAAGCACCTTGACGTACAGCAGAGCTCCCTTTCCTGCCTGTTCACCATTGGCAAGAGGAGCTTAAAATGGCTAGGTGACAGTCTCAGCTTCTAATTCAGTGGGACTATTGCTTTCCCCCCCCAGACTGTTCTTTCTTTGGATGCAAAGTTCTCTACATCGGTGGAGCCTGAAGTTATCGGGAACATAAGCGGAATTTTACAAATGGTAGTGAGGCATAACTCCTGCTTCTACCTTCTTGATTCCCAGATAGGTTTATCCTCGCCATGGCTGAAATGGCACCATATATTGGCTGCGAATTCAGGGAATAAACTTTAACTCCCAATGCCACACTGTAACCTCACCTGCTTTAGTTTCCAGTGAGGCTCCATAACTGAGTCTTTGATGGACTGTTCGGCACTTCTGTTATAGGCTGTGTATACCAGTGTTTACAAGCACAGGCTCTGTAGCTACATTGTCTGGATTCAAATCGCAGTGTCCCCCTTACTAACCAGGTGACCAGAACCAATTTATTCACCATTCTTAGACACTAGTATGATGATGTGATTACCTCAAAGGGCTGTTGTAGGAGTTAAATGGGTTGGCATATGTGAGGTGCTTAGAACAGTGCCTGGTATGTCCAGGCGGTCCCTGATTTATGATGGTTCAACCTAACAATTTTTTGACTTTACAATGGTGCAAAAGTAGAAACCGTATTTTGAAATTTGAATTGTGATCTTTTCCTGGCCTAAGGACATGTGGTACGATCCTGTCTCATGATGCTGAGTCGTGGCAGCTCCCAGTCATCTACGCGATCATGAGGGTGAACAACCAAAACGCTGACACCATTCTGTCCCACACAGCCCTTCTGTTTCTCACTTTCGTACAGTAGTCAATAAATTGCATGAGAGATGTAAAACTTTACCATAAAATAAGCTGTGTCAGATGATTTTGCCCAAGTGCAGACTAGTATAAGTGTTCTGAACATGTTTAAGGTAGGCTAGGCTAAGCTGTGATGTTTGGTAGGTTAGGTGTATTAAATGCAGTTTTGACTTACGGTATTTTCTTTTTTTTTTTTCAACATTTATTTATTTTTGGGACAGAGAGAGACAGAGCATGAACGGGGGAGGGGCAGAGAGACAGGGAGACACAGAATCGGAAACAGGCTCCAGGCTCTGAGCCATCAGCCCAGAGCCTGACGCGAGGCTCGAACTCACGGACTACGAGATCGTGACCTGGCTGAAGTCGGACGCTCAACCGACTGCGCCACCCGGGCGCCCCATGACTTACGGTATTTTCACTCAACTCACGATGAGTTTATTGGGACATAAGTCAAAGAAGATTTATAAATGTTAGTTGTCATTACTATTCTGTAAGGCCAGCTGCTTCTGGGAAATGGGAAATAAATCCTGTGAGTCTCTGCTTTACTTTTTCAAAGAACAGCAAGTTCCTTGCTCAGAACCAGTGCTCTGTAGGATTCCATGGAAGAATGTCTGGCATCTTTGTTTCTACAGATAACAAGGGGGGCAGAATCATGGCGGACAGGGAAAACAATTCTGAACTCAAGAGCATATATCTACTCTAGAGAGGACAAATTTCTGCCTCCCCACTTGAATATGGGAGTCCAAGGTTACCAGGGGGGAACAGGGGTGTGTTGGCTAGGCTTTTGGGGAATATGGTACCACATTTGGACCCCATATTGGTGAACACTGAGAGCAAGTTGGGCACTCTGAAGTGGCAAAAGCCAGCAGCAGGACAGGAGGGCAGGCAGTCCACGATATTAAGCCTAGGAATATTTCTGATTCTACCATCATAGCCAGTACTGGTTATTCATGAGCCTGTTGAATAAGCCCGGGTAACTGGGGGAGGAGGCTGACTAACTTGCAGAGCAAGTAATTTTGACCACCTGATTAAAATCTTCCTCTTTGGAAGGGACTTTTGGATAAACATTTACACGGAACACTGACAGTGCCACCCTTCTAGATCATTCTCAGGGATTTACCATGGACTCCTCCAAACCTTCTTGCTATCAACCCTCCCATGTTGTGCCTTCCAAGTCCCTGACCATCCAACCATATTACTGGCTACTGCTTATGAAATAGAATAGACCCTGACCTCAAGCCATGTCTCCTTCTAAGAGGAGTGTCCCTCTTGAACTTCTGCCTTCTGGTGTGATTTTCTTTCCTGATTGTCCTCCAGGGCCCTCCTGAGTAGGGATGTCATGTTGCACCATCCACTCCCACTGATGTCATCGTATCATGTAGAGTCACCTCTAAGCAAGACTTTTTCCCCTCTCCTCATCCAAGACCATAGGAGTGAATTGAAGAAGACCTACAATGGAGGATCTGCTCCCGTGACTATGGTATCTTTAGGGTCTTGCAGCCTGCCCTATACATTACATCACTTCTCCTGATGATATGGAGCTACCAGGCACGCCCAACTTTATGGCTAGGAGAGGCTCAGCTCTCCCCACTGAACAATGGATGGGACAGGTTGCTTGTAAATAAAGGTGCATCCATTTCATAAAAAGAGAATAATCCCTTGAATTGTGTACAGCAGGAGTTGGCAAACTCTTCCTGTAAAGGGCCAGATAGTAGATATTTTGGGTTTGGGGGGGCCATACTCCACTTTGACACCATAGTGTTAAAGTAGCCATGATAATACGCACTTATGCTCATCTGTATGGACACTGAAGTTTGAATCGTGTATGATTTTCACATCATAAAATCTTCTTCTTCTCAACCATTTGACAAGATAAAAACCACCCTTAGTTTGTGGGTCATACAGAAACAAACAGTGGGGTGGATCTGACTTGTGGGCCGGAGGCTGCCACCCACCGGTGTAGGATAGTATATGGCACAAAAGGATTTCTTATACCTAAATGTACCTCACTTGTTTCTGAGATCAACCCACTGAAGCAGCTAGAGAAAAGTCCTTGCCCTATTTTACAGAGAAGGAGAAAATCCCAGAAGGATCGAGCAATGTACTAAATCAGTTAGTAAGTAGTACAGATTAGATCTGACCCGAGTCTCCAGAATCTGCTCTCTTTCATATACCATGCTCCCAGGTAGATACTCACATTTACAACACATTTTAGAAAAAGGTATCAGCTCTCCACTGTGTATACCCGAGGAATGGGCTGCTCCCACAGGTGAAGGGAGAGCTCTCATAACTGGGGGTTTGTTCACAGGTGGTTTGTATTCACTGTGAAGAGGACTGAGAGAGACAGAAATATATCTCCTGATTCTCTCTAACCCCCATAAACTTGACTTCAGGAAGCAGGCCCCGAGGGCTTTGAACCTCCTCTGAAAGCTCTTATCAGGGCAGCCCCATGGCACATCCAGCACTTCCCATCTTGGGCCCACCTGGCCTGTGTTTGCTTTTCTATCCATTTTGTATCCCAAAGGCCCAATGCGAAGAGAAGAGAAAAAGAGAGAAAATAAGAGAAAGTGAGCTGCAATGTGTGGGTTTGTGTCTTGCCCATCCTGCAGAAATCTGAATTTCTTACTTGATATACTGCCTACATGTTGGGTATTGTACCGTCACGTTGACTGGAGAGCCCTGTTAGGGCTGCATGATTTGAATACCAACTTCTCCTCAGACGTGGACCTCCAAGTCAGAGATCAGTGTGATTTCCATTCAATTAGGAAGTTATTTTACATTCAAAGTTAACTACTTGCTAAAAAATAAAACATTAAAATGACCAATATTTATATATGTGTATATATACTATATATATGTATATGTGTATGTACGTGTGTGTGTGTGTGTGTGTTTTCCAGTGTTATATACCACTATACCAAATATATGCTGTGGTATAATTACATGTGTTCCCAAGGAGAGCAAGATTTTTTAAAATCTTTTTTTGATGTTTATTTATTTTTGAGAGACAGAGCATGAGTGTGGGGGGCAGGGGGCAGAGAGAGTGAGACACAGAATCTGAAGCAGGCTCCAGGCTCTGAGCTGTCAGCACAGAGCCCGATGCGGGGCTCTAACTCATGAACAACAAAATCATGACCTGCCCTGAAGTTGGACGCTTAACTGGCTGAATCACCCAGGTGCCCCAAGTAGGGCAAGATTTAAAGATCTATAAGGATTTGGGTATTAGGTACTATCCGAACCTGTTCAGACTGACATAGCAAAACACCACAGACTGAGTACTTAAACATTTTCTAACAGTTCTGTAGGCTAGGAAGTCAAAAATCAAGACGATGGCCTTTCTAGCTCCTGATGAGAGCATTTGTCCTGTCACCTGCTTCTGGCTGTGTCATCATGTGACCCCTTCTTTGTGCAGCTGGGGAGAAAGCCTGAGCTCTCCAGTGTGTCTTCTTACAAGGGCACTAATCCCATCAGACCAGGGCCCCATGCTCATAACCTCCTCTAACCCTAATTACCTCTCAAAGGCCACATCTTCAAATACCATCACATTGGGGGTTAGGGCTTCAACATATGAATTTGGGGGTGGGGGACATAAACATAACAAGCACTATTTTCAATGTTTAAAAACACAAACATTGTTCCTCTTTTCTCAACCTCGGGGGAAAAAAGTCATCCATCCATTCATTGATTAGCTGGTTATTTTAATAAGCACCTACTAAGTGCCAGACCTTCAATCTTTTAGTGATTGAAAGCTTCAAGAATCACAGAGCCCCCTGCAACCCAGAGTGGACATCCCTCCCTGCCTTTCTCTTTGGCTCTCATTATCACCTCTTCTTTTTCTTGTGTAGTTACTGAACAAAGTCCCCAATGGGTTTTAAATACTTTTTTTCTTAGATCTCCACCTTTCTTTTAATGTGGCTCAACAAACAGAAAGCCACAACTGCTATGTGCACCCCATGTTTCCCAGTGTGACTTCTCAGCAACTCTGTTTCTGCAATTAGTTTTTACCACCTCAAAGGAGAGGGCCTCTCTGCCCACAGGTACTATATTTGGCTGTCACGTGTTTAATAATTAATTACTTGGATTTACAATTTCTCTCCTTATTAATTCTAGTAGGCATCTAGTTCAGTTATAAGATTGATTCAGATTTTTAAATGACCATACTCGTTTCCCAAAACACATAAACTTTATACACACAGTCTACATAACATTAGAAATTGTGTCTAAAAAAGAAATGCAAAGTGGTTTCCCATAGTTGCCATCACAAGCTTCTGTGTTTGTGCTTCCCAGTGATGCTGTCATGAAGTCATGGTGCCCTTTTGGGCTGAATCTGTTGTGGGCAGCACCATGGGCACTTGTTACTTACATGCCTTTAAATATGTAGACAATTTGCTCTTTCTATAAATTAAGGCAGAGTCAAGGTTTCTCCCTCAATACCATTGCTACAGGAAACAGGAGGCAATAAGGCATGACATGTAAGAACATTCTACTCCCTAAGCTCTCAGCCAAGCTACACCAGTGACAGGCTGAATAACTTTAGCCATGACAATTAAGATTAATAAGTCTCCATTTCTTCATCTATCAAATGAGGGTTATAATAGGATTGTAAATGACTTAGGTTATAAAAAATTTCAGTTTTAAATTATGAGAATTAGTTCAGAATGTGAATAAAAGAGTAGAGTGCCTGGCATATGGTAAATATTCAATAAAGGTGAGCTAAAATAACGCTATTTTCAAAACTACTACTGCTATTGTTGTTGTTGTTGTTGTTGTTGTTGTTGTTGTTGTTACAACTGAGAGGGCATCTAACACAGTGGTTAAGAAAGAATGTTTTGGTTCAAACAAACCTGGTCAGGATCTAGCCCTGCCACTTACTAGTTCTGTGAGTCTAGGCAACTTGCTTAACTTCTATTAGCCCCATTTCATGATATCAAAAAAGTGGATAGAGCACTGTGGATGCTAAATGGGCTATAAATCACCTGTTCAAGAAAATACAAAGTGCCTGATAAATAGTGATTGTTCCATAAACATTTTCAATGATGATAACAATGGTAGTGCTTTCTTCAAAGTGGAAGGGAGGCAGGAATTGTGTTTAGGAAGCCCAGATCCATGATCCATTTGCTCATGAAAATATATTATTATTGATAAGGGAACAGCAGTCCTAGCAGATTTGAGAAATAGTGAGTCTACCAAAACATGTCAACTCTTCCCTCACAATTCCAAACCACCAGAGAAGCCTAGCATCCTGAGACAAACTGGGACTGCTGTATAGATCAGAATTGGGAGTTGATTGCTTATTGACATAAAGAACACATGATTTTGAAGGAAGAAAGAAACCTTAGAAAGTATGTAGTACAAATCTTTCTGTTGTTGTTTGTTGTTCAGAGAGAGAGAGAGAGAGTGCACAAGTTAGGGAAAGGGGCACAGAGAGAGAGACAGACAGACAGACAGAATCTTAAGCAGGCTCTGTGCTCAGCATAGAGCCCCATGCACGGCTTGATCCCACAACCCTGGGATCACAACCTGAGCCAAAATCAAGAGTTGGATACTTAACCAGCTGAGCCACCCCGGCACCCCCAGGTACTTAATTTTAATACACAGTCAACCAGACTTGGTTAGAAGAATATGTAAAAGAAGGATTTGGTTTGCATCTCTATTTCTATGTTTGTGTAATGGCATGACTCTAGGGTTTTGATTAAAGATTGTGTTGACGTGTCAATTGAAAACTAAGAGACAGAGAAAGAGGGTTATCAGAATGTTTCAAACATCTGGATGTTTCATCCGTGCTTTTGTACATACAAATCATAAGAGAAGAAAAATTAGTATTTACTAAGTACTCACCAAGTGCCAGTCACTATATAAACTATCTCATGTAAACTTCATAATAATCCCAGAAGGAGCTATACCCATCAGGGTTCAGTGCAGAAAACAGAACCTCCTTTGGCTATTTGAAACAGAAAGGGAATTCGGTACCTATAAGAGTATTGAAAGACCTCAAGGAGTAAGCTTCAGATAAGACCTCCAGGAACAATGGCTTCCCCAAACACCACCTTAGAACTAACGTGCCATGGGAGCTGCTCCCTCCACTCCACCAGGAGTCCAGAATCTGCTCCCCCTACTGCAGACTCTAAGATCCTTCCATCGAAGCCATGCATCCAGGACATGACTCCAACAAGGACCATTGGCCCCAGAGTTGTGTTGTAGCTGCTAGATCCACAGGAGTAACAGGTGATGCCCTTCAAGGCTGTTTTCCCGTGATTCCCAAGTGTGCTTGCATGGCGTGCATCTGATTAGTTCAGCCAAGTCACATTAAGACCTTTAGCTGCAAGGAGTCTAACACATATAGTTTTTAGGTTTTTAAGGCTTTGCAGATCAAGAAGCCATATGAGAAGGAGGTTGCAACAAATGTCAAGCAGGCCAATATCCATTTTTATAAAGGCAATATTTTGAAAGGTTAAATAGCTTACCCAAGGAAGGTTGCATACCAGTTCGTAAAAGGGAAGAGATTCAAATTAAGATCTTCTGGCTCTATTACTGTCTGTGCTTATGTCCTTAGCAGTATGTTGGTATCTCTGGTACATCATTTACCACATTGGGTAGGTTGTATACTCACTCATTTCCCTTGATTAGGAAGTCCCTTAAGGTAGAGACATGTTGTGGTTGATTATTACGTTCGGGGTCTCCCAAATATTCCTGCCTTTGTGCAATCCCCTCCCACACTGACTCTGTGGTTGGCCACATGATTTGCTTTGGCCAATGAGACGTCAGCACACCTGATTCAATAAGGGCTTGTGCATGCGGACACTGCTGCCACTGTGTCAGGTGGTTCAAGGAACCAACTTGATGGTGAGAGAGAATTCTAGGCCACCTGCCATCCCAACCGAGCCCACCCCTTAGAGGCCTCCAACCTCTGCATGAAAGAGCAGAAAAACTAGCCAGTCAACTTACCGAATCGTAAGAAATAATAAATTATTGTTTTTAGTCTCTAAGTTTTGGGGCTGTTTGTTATGTAGTAATAGGTAACTGAAACATAGCCTATTTATTATTGTGTCTATGTACATCCAGCAATTATTAATTAGCATAGGCTAGATCATAGACGCTGTGATAAGCACTGGGAGATATAACAATGAACAAGACAAAGGCCTTGCCATAGAGAAGCATCCAGTAAGGGGCAGGAAAAAATAAAGATATGATTATAGTACTACAAGATATAGACTATCAGAAGAGTAAACTGTGGGTGCTATGGAAGAACATAGCAGTGGCATATAGCTCAGTTTGAGGACAGAGGGTCATATGAAAATGCCTGATGTAGACACTGGATGCATATATATACATATATACGTATATATATATGTATATATATATACGTACATATATATAGGTACGTACATATATACATATATATATATATACACACATATATATACGTATATAGATATTGGTTGTTGTAGATGAGAGAGAAGTTCAGCTATTTGACCAATGTCACTTGATTATTGGGACTAATAAAATTTCTCCTCTCATTTGAGGATAGTGTACTCAAAGGTTGTTTATTTACACAAGTATCTTGTTTGTTTAGTTGGTTTTGTTTTGTCTACAGTGGAAATAATATTCTTGCCAATAAGAACTAAGGTCTTGTGGTCCTAATAACTGAGCTTTCTGCAGGCATAATTTTCTAAAACAGATTAGCCTACTTTCCCTGCTTTAATAATTCTTTATTAAAAATTAAAAAGTAGAATAAATTATTAGAGGAGTTAAGATTAAATGTCAAAAAAATATGTTACATTGGAAAGATACTTTTATAGAGCAAGATTTAAGAAAACAAATATTGAGGGGCACCTGGGTGGCTCAGTTGGTTAGGTGTCCGACTTCGGCTCAGGTCATCTCACAGTTTGTGGGTTCGAGCCCCGTGTCGGGCTCTGTGCTGACAGCTCAGAGCCTGGAGCCTGCTTCAGATTCTGTGTCTCCCCCTCTCTCTGCCCCTCCCAAGCTCATGCTCTGTCTCTGTCTCTCTCAATAATAAACAAATGTTTAAAAATACATATATTGAGACACCATTTGGTGCCTTAGTAATCTTCAATTATTACCAGTCATGGATAATCCAACTGTTTTCTCCCCATCTAAACCTGAAGAAGCACACAAATCCTGAGACAAAAGTGACCTTCAGGCCAATGAAATTGCTGCTAGGAAGGTCCTATGACCTCTCAAGGAGTCTTAAGTGTCACAGATAGGCAAAAGAATACATTAGAAAAGGACAGACATGATCAGTAACCCGTATTTTAGTTAAAATACACGCTTGTACATAGAAACAAGACCACCAGTCTAGAAAAAAGTCCTCAAACAGGCAGTGCAGTTTTAATTAGTTGAGTACGGAGACTAATTAATATGCAAATGAGGAGCTTACCAATATTAATCATCTGTTTTACTAGGCAGCTTTTACTAAAGAGTTTCTAACGAGTTTGCAAATTAAGTTTCTTTGACATTAAAAATCAGCTAAACGCCTGTCTGAGAATAATCTCTTCTAACTCAAAAGCAGGAAGGGGGGATTTTTTTTTGGATGAAAAACAGCAATATTTAAAACCAATTCCCATGTTGGCAAGCACTGTGCAAGAGTTTGGTAACAAGCCTTTCCAGGCTCTAATTGAAACCATTTCGGCAAGAAGAGACACCAGAAAACAGTTGGAACAAGAGACAAATAGGAACCGTGGTGATTTAAAGATGCATGACCTAAAAAGCTGCATCACAAAATTTGTTCGTGACCAGCATTATTAAAACCTGAAAGAGGTTACACACATTTTTATAAACTCCCCTTTATGGCCTTACACATACTAACTACTCTGCCTCTCTTCTCTTGGAAATGTTGAGGATTGGGTTGGATCTTGATTTTCAGACATGATTTGAAGTAGGAGGTGGATTGCAAGATTTTCCTGTGGTCACTTTTGTTTTAGGATTCCTTTTCCTTTGTTTTGGGTAGAAATGCATGGGTTTGGGCTCAATTGCGTCAATCATTTTCAGTGTCCCCCAGCTCCGTTATTGTGCCATCCAGCCATTAATAGAAAACAATCCAACACAAGATAATAGGATACTATTAGGCAGAATGTCAGAAAAGAAATTCTGTAAAGGAGACAATATAGAGCAAACGCACAGCTGAAACACACAGTTGCCCTTAAAAAGATGTTTTCTGTCCCATCATATTCCTGTGGAGATTCAAAGGAAGCTTTGAAGTGATACACTTTTAATCAGCTCACAATCTGTGTTTCCTCTCAAATTCTGCATCTCTGCCTCCTGTCCCCTTTTCTATAGCTGTCAGCAGGACCAATTCATTATCGTTCATTCATTCGTTTGTTCAATAGTTATTTATTGATGGAGCTGAATTCAGGTGCTGAGCACCTCACACTGTATCAGGTACTTGTGAGACGCAAATATGTATGATTAGCAGTGTCAAGGGGCTTACAGTCTACTAAGAAAAGAGAACACATTCCCCCAATAAGCCCATTTTGAAGAATTACGTGATAAAATAATGATGTTGTATTTCCCATGTGCTTGCTGCAAATGACTGAACAATCTTATGGAGACACTACGACTCGATCTCTTGATACGTACAGCAGAGATGGTCTTAGTGAGATGCATGGAGACAAGGATGTGATGGGTGCTTCAGTACTTTTAAGGTTTGGTAAGTTTAACGTGGGCTAATGCAGTGAACACTGGAGAATGTTCCCACTTTCTCCATCTTAGGAAGAGACCGTTCTTCAGTCTATGGAAATGTTTACTTGCTGACTAGCAATGGTGATGCTAGTGAATCACTGGCCAATGGTGGCCAGTGAATGGCATTCACTTAAAGACGGCCAGTCCAGGAGCTCTGGATTGTACTGTTCAGGGTCTATTATAATTCTTGCTCATCCGAAGCTTTATTTCTTTTGGTCAGTGCCTGTGCTAAGTGTCATGGCTGGTGGAAAACACTGCTACGTTCAGATTCATTGAAATTCATGGCAAAAAGAAAGTCCTTAATCAAAGGCACAAGATAGATTTTGCAAAGAAATAACCGCCAGAAAATTAATCCAAAACGCGCTTTGGTTTGGGCTTCTGTGCAAGTGTGATTTGGCGGCAGGTCTGGACCCGAGGTTCTGGGAGTGCAGGAGTGGAAAATGGAAATGGTTCATCCGCACCTGCCCTTCCTCCAGAGATTTGGCTCATCCTCTCCCATGACACACAAGGCCTGTTTACACTCAGAAAGAAGCCTGCAGGCTACCCCGTCACTGATGCCCAGGCCCCAGCAGCCTGGTCCCACAAGTCACTGTCCCTGAAACTTTACTGTTTTACAAATGACTATGTGATTGGATATGGGATGTAACTCTGTGGTCTGTATGAATTCCAATCTTCTGCTCTAGAACAGCTCTGTTCAATAGAACTTTCTGCGGTGACAAAAATGGTCTATAAATCTGTAGTCTCTGATATAGTAGCCACTAGCCACATGTGGCTATGGAGCACCTGGAATGTGCAACTGACTTTATTTTATTTATTTTTAATTAATTTTAATCGAAATAGCCACATATGGCTAGTATCTACCATAATGGACAGTACAGCCCTATAAAATGGCTTCATCCATTTGGATTTTCATGACTAGAGGTGAATAAATGATCACCCTATGATAATGATATAATTTCAACTTAGGGACATGGACTAATTGTCTTATTTTTGCAATAAATAGAATGAATAAACATCCAAAAGGTTATTTTTGTCCCCAGTATTCAGGTGGCATCTGAGGCTGTGTCTCATCAATACCCAACTATCAATATAAAAAGAAGATAACTTAGAAGACTAGATTCTTACCCCATGATTACCTAGGTGTTGGGAATATCAGTAGATAATTACAGCATCAGACTTCTTCATGTCTTCAGTCATGTATGTATAGGCAACTAGAAGTTATTCTGATCAAGGGAATTCAGAAGAAAAATATTCAGCCTTTCTCCTATTGATGAAAAAAAACCCAGGAAAGCTTTAATCTCAGCTGTCTACATTGAATATGTAACTGACCAATTGCTTACTTTGATTTTTTCCCCCTATTTATCATACATCTTTGCCTCCCACTCCTAGCCGTAGATAAGTGAGATTGAAATTTACTAGTCTCCCATCATAGAAGAGACATGAAGATGCTCTAATCAGTACAAACAATTATAAAAATATAAATATTGTAAATACAAGTAATAGTAATAACCTCTAGATAATTCATTCTAAGTGCTGTTTGGATCAGATTCTTGAACAACATGGTGACATGTCTACACTGGAGCTAAATCTGTCATAACTTGAAAATTATGGAGGCAAGGGGCACCTGAGTGGCTCAGTCAGTTAAGCAACCAACTCTTGATTTTGGCTCAGGTCATGATCTCATGGTTGGTGTTCTGAGTTCGAGTCCCAAATCAGGCTCTGTGCTGACAGCACACGACCTGCTTGGGATTCTCTCCCTCTCCTTTTCTCTCTGCCCCTCCCAACTCCTCTCTCCCTCAAAATAAATGAATACACTTGAAAAAAAGAAGAAAAAAATTATGGAATCTAGTAGTGATGTATTCTTATGAGAAATGAAGATAACCAGCTCTTTTGTATATGGTGATAGACATGACACTAAGCACAGCTAACACAAAGCAGCACAGACTCCAAAAAATTTTATTTTAGGTTTTACAATATTATGAAATGTAATGCATAGCTCATGTCGGGTGGAAGATGCCACCGATATCTGCCACAGAAATAGAAGCACCGGAAACTCAGTGGGTCTGATCCTCAAGACAGGAAGTAAGCACTCCTGAGGTGCCGACCGTACTTCTGGGCCCCCTTCCTCCGACTGATCCATGTTGATCCTACACACACAAGACGCTAGTGTTTGTCACTTTTAAATCTGCCCCTATCCATGAATATGGTTTAGACTAGACTGAAATTGTAGCTTTTCAGGTAACCAGAGGCTTCAGCCCAATTCTGGACTTGAGCTTGAGACCACCTGCTCCACTGACTGCATTAATAGGGCTCCTGGCAGATCAACCTACTTGTTTATACAGCCTGTCTTACTTCACAGGATTCTTGTGAGAATCCAATGACATCCCGAGACAGTTAGACTCCTACAGTAGAGAAAGAGCAGTCAATGATCAGAAATACCTGAATTCTAATCTTGGGATTTGACTGAACTTGAGTTTTCCTTTTCTTTTCTTTTTAATTAAAAATTTTTTTTAAAGTTTATTTATTTATTTTGAGAGAGAGAGAGAGAGAGAGAGAGAGAGAGACAGAGAGAGACAGAGAGATGCAGGGAGAGAGAGCAGGGAGAGAGAATCCCAAGCAGGCTCCATGCTTAGCCCAGAGCCCTACATGGTGCTCAAACCCACGAGCCGTGAGATCATGACCAGAGCCAGAATCAAGGGTCCAATGCTTAACCAACTGAGCCATGCAGGCACCTGAGTCTTCCTTTTCTTACCTGCAGAATGAGGGTAGGAGTGTCTGCTCCATGGGGCTTATAGAGTTTCTGTGTGAATTACATGAGGCACATCACGTGAACACACTTTTTAGTTTCACTTCTGTATAGACAGAGATTTCCAGTCTCTGTTTTCCAGATGAGATTCGTTGACTTTTGTCCCTCAGTCACCGGTTGCACATAGATGCAGGATGATTGGCTGGGATTAGTGGTATGGTCTGTGAAGGTGAAATTGAGTGAAATGAGAAGAACCATAAACGCCCCAAATCCGTGGCCTTGACTTCATTAAGCAGGCATGATTTTCATCAATGTGACCCGTCTTCAGTCAAATGCAGCCTTCTGACCTTTTGCCAGCTTAGCCTGGCTGTCTGCAGCTGAGGGCCCTGCCAAAGGGCAGGGAGAGGGAGCCCCACGTTGCCCACATTGCAGATGATCTCGGAGATATTCAAGAAGGACTGTAAAATAAACCCCCAGTCCTGCAATTTTACTTCAAAAAGCAAAAAGGCTTCCAGATAATGAGCATTTTGCTCTAATAAGAACTGTAGGATTGATTAGGTTCAAACTGTTAACAGACCTCCTTATGGCTAATGAAGCAGCATTGAAAATGCCTCTTGATTTTCTGGAAACTTAAATCATACAAAGGCAGCAAGGAGCAAGAAAAGAACTGGAGGTGGGATAGAATCAACTGTCTGCTAGTTAATACACTCGAGATAATGAACAAAAAATGTTTGTCCTTTGAAAAGTTAATATTTATTGAGAGTTATCTCTGTGGTGGGCAAGCAATAAACTTTGATGATTATTGTTAAAACATTCTTTGGATAACATGTTTTTCTGTGAATCTTGAGTGGGGGAACGGAAGCTTCTGCCATTTTAATTCCTTTGTTAATGTCTTTATGAATGCAATTAACACTTCATTCACGCTTCTTTGTTTCTGGATCCCATTAGGATGTGGTTTATGCCAGTTTCTCTCTCCCAGGAGACAGCCCCGCATCACACAACACTTCACTCAGCTGTGTGGCTGAGCACTGACAAACTCAATTTACCAAAGGCAAGAGTGAGTTGACACCATGCTGTGGCAGTTGTCCTGATGGGAACAAATGACTCATTTCATTCCAAGGTGGAACCCACCTTCTCTGTACACAAGAGTATGGGCGAGGGAGACAAGGAGGTAGAGAAAGCCTCCGGCTGATGCAAAGTAACATCAGCGCAGGTCAAGACGTGCTGAGAACCAACGCCTTACAGAGGAAAGCCGGCTAGGCCACCGTAGGCACAACGGGCTGCTACCACCCCGTCTCAAACATTTAGCGAGGGCTGACTACCTCGAAAGTCAGGGAAGAGCCCCAAAGTAGGAGACACGGTCTCTCCCTTCTGGAGTTTACCGTTGAAATGACAGGCAAAAGATACACGTAACAAACATATCAGCAAGGGTACAGGCAGCACAGGTAAGTCCTGAGTGGGTGTAGACCATAAGAAAATAGCGGTTCAGGCCTCCGTGCCATGGGGAGGTGGTGCGGGGGGAGCTCTTCTGAGGAGAGGGGACTTAAGTCAGAGCGGTTCTGAGGCCATGCTATGGAGATGGCCAGGAAAGAGGGGAGGGCGGGAAGAAGTGGCCAGAGGGGGGTGGGGACAGGCGTTAGCAAAGAGGCAGAGGCGCAAAGTGAATAAGAAGGTTCATGTTCATGAGAAATTATTTTCCCGTTATATTAAAGTCTCTTCTCCAATTGATGGCATCATTTCTATTTCAAATATCAGTGTGATATTTGCTTAACAGCCGAAGGCACCGCGGATGAATATATCTGAGTCTTACTAAGATACTGTACAGGAGGTGGAGGAGGTCTGAGGAGACGTCAGAGACAAAGGAAGGAGAAGGAGGTACGGCCCATCTTTGGGGTGACGTTTTTCCTTATATGAAAAATCACTGCTCAGAGGCCCTCTACCTGTGCCATGATTTTAAGGTATTTTCTTTTCTTCTGACAAAGATTAAAAACAAAACAGTTTCTAATAATTGCTATGAAGCATCAAATATTACCAGGAGAGGAAGTAAAATACCCGATAGCCCCAAGTCATCTGTGCCTGACGCTGAAGGTGTGTTTTACCATTGCTTAATGATACGCTGATTGCTTGCTTTCTTTTCTCAGAGTTTCTCCAAAAATCTAGCAAGTGTTCCATTCGTTATATATAGCCTTACCTGGTACCAAGATGTGTCTCTTGTCTGTTTCAACCAGACCTGGACTGTCAACACCACCATATTCTATTATAATAAGGCCCGGCTGCCTCTCTAAATCTCTGCCGGATGGGCCGCCCTTGCGCATTAAAGCGCTTCAGACCACAGTCATGCCCGGCACTTTTTTGTATTAGGAAGGGTTATTTTGTTTACAGTTCATCCTATGTGACTGCTCTTCCTGGGGAAAATGGCTTCCTGTGCTACAAATATTTCTCGGCCAAACAAGAAGTCCCAACAAATGTCACCACTGATCGTAATCAAAGGTTCAAGTGTGGGTAGACAGTTCTGGGAGTGGCTGTTCCTTTCTCCAAAGCAAATAGTTGTCAACTGTTCATTTTAGAACTACTCCGCGATTTACTGCAAGAATGACAACTCATTAGAATTACTAAGTTAATGTCCAAACAGTAAAAGGGGAAAGAAAAAGAAAAGATGATGCTCTGGGCCTATGGGGGTCATGGGGTACTTTGGGGTTCAAAAAAAGATCTTTACTGGAAGTGAAGTCCTTGTGCTTGTGTGCTTCTTGGTGTGTGTTTTGTTTTGTTTTCTGGGGTTTTTTTTTTTGTTTTTTTTTTAATAGAAAAAGTCACTCTGCATTCCCTGGCCTGGAGCCACTAGGTAGGTAGCTATGTAAAACATAAACAGGGTCTGTGTTTTGGTGCATTTGGGAAAGATGTAAATGTGTGAATATGATGGAAGAGGTTTTATTTTCTTTCCCCCTCACAGGAAAGATCTGACAGCCCCAGGCTGGAGTCTGTGTCTCTCCCAAGTGCTCTGTCACCCTGGTAACCATGGAGACCATGACGATCGATTAGATGCCATCTGATCTCAACCTCATATAAAAAAAAAAAAGGCAGCAGATGGCAACCAGGCCACTAGACCTGTCTCAAGAGAGACGCAAAGGAAGAGAGAGAAAGGAAAGGAAGGAGGGGAGAGAGGAGACGAGGTGGGGGCGAATTGGTGTGGGGAGAAGAAAGCACAGAAGCAGCCCAGGAAATGAACAGTTGAGGGGAAAAAAAAAGTGGAAATAGAAACAAAAACAGGGAAAGCAGGAGTAAAGGAAAGAGGACACACAATGAAAGACTGAAATTAAACCTGACTGTGCAATGCACGTCCCTAGTGATCGGGAGGAAGAAAACCCCACAGAAAGCGATTGGCACGTTCCTAACTTTCTGCTTGGATTTGTAGCGCTCAGGATGCTGTGGAACCTGGGCCCCACTCGGGCTCCTGGCTCTCAGTATCAGTTGGGATGTGATGCATCTACCCAAGAGTGCTGAGGCCTGGCTGTCAGAATGCGTGCCCCTAATCAGACAGGGTTTCCTTGTGGCCTTTCAGATGACAGGACGTGTCAGGACCCTCCACCCCATAGCCAGCAGTGTTCTGCTTACCCTTTAAAGGAACAAGTGATAACCATGTGAATAGAGACCCACAGTAAAAGAACAGTGAAGTCAGCGCTGGTAACTCGGGAGTCTTAGCCAACATCCCAGATGAATGCAGTGGCTAGTATTTATAAAGTGCTTATGGTGGGGGTGCCTGGGTGGCTCAGTCAGTTAAGCGGCCAGCTTCGACTCAGGTCATGATCTCACTGTTGGTAAGTTCGAACCCTGCGTCGGGCTCTGTGCTGACAGCTGAGAGCCTGGAGCCTGCTTCAGATTCTGTGTTTCCATCTGTCTCTCTGCCCCTCCCCTGCTCACGCTCTGTCTCTCTGTCAAAAATAAATTAAAGAACATTAAAAAAATAATAATAAAGTGCTCACGGTGTGGCCATCACACACACTGCTAACCACTGTATATAGATCACGTTATATAGATGATTTAATGCAATCCAGTTAACAATGCTGTGAGACAGGTGCCGTTATCCACATTTTACAGATAGGAACTGGGTTTGAGAGGTTAACCACCTTCATTGAGGCACACCTAGAATGCAAAATGTATGTAACAGTTTGATTGCTCTTGGTTTTTTTCTTTCCCTTTCTAAATTTTAAAATTTTTGCAGATTACAAAAAGACACAATTCAATGTAGAAAATGGTTTAAAAAAATAGAAAGAAAAGAAAAAATACCTATAATCTCACTAGAGATAGGTGTGTGGGTTGTATATGAAACAGCATGTTCTATGGGTATACACATTTCCATAGAAATATATGTATCTCACATATTTTAACCAAGTATAGTATTAAGCCTTAAAAACCATTTGGTTAACCCATCCTTTTCCCACAATATATTATGACCTTCTTTCCACATTTTTAGCTATTCTTCTATTTCATCTTATTTTTTATTTTTTTAAGGTTTATTTATTTTTGACAGAGAGAGAGAGAGAGAGAGAGACAGAGCATAAGTGGGGGAGGGGCAGAGAGACAGGGAGACACAGACTCCGAAGCAGGCTCCAGGCTTCAAGCTGTCAGCACAGAGCCCGACGTGGGCCTTGAACTCACGGGCCGTGAGATCATGACCTGAGCCGAAATTCAGATGCTCAACTGATTGAACCACCCAGGTGCCCCCGTTTCATCTTATTTAAAGATGACACAGCATTCTACTGTTTAAAGGCAACATAATTTATGTAACTACTTCCTTATTAACTGATTCCTAGATTTTTGCTACTATAAATAAAAAATCGTACTTCCATGTAAACCTTTTTTGTATTCCTCTGAGTTTTCGTTTAGGATGAAAACCTAATTGCTAAATCAAAGGTTGTTTTCATAAAATGTTTTAGTTGAAGCATAACATATACACATCCAATGAATAAATCTTAAGCATATGCCTATTTGAATTTTACACCTGTGTGTACAGCTATATTACCACTACCTAGGATCTATGTATTAAACATATACGGCTCCCTAGAATGCTCGTTCATGCCCCTTCCTAATTAGTACCTACCTCAGGTTCTTGAACTTCACAGAAATGGAATGACAGGGTGTGTATTTCTTTTGTTTCTGGCTTCTTCCACTCAACATGATGTATGTGATTTTCATCCATGCTACAGGGTATAGCAGTAATTCACTTTTTAAAAATTTATTTATTTCTGAGAGAGAGAGAGAGAGAGAGAGAGAGAGAGAGAGAGAGAAAATACAAGCAGGGGAAAGGAAGAGAGACAGAGGGAGACACAGAATCTGAAACAGGCTCCAGGCTCTGAGCTGTCAGTACAGCAGGGCTCAGACCCACGAACCGCGAGATCATGACCTGAGCCGAAGTCGGACGCTTAACCGACTGAGTCACCCAGGCGCCCCAGTAATTCACTCATTATATCACTTTTTCAAACTTTTGTTTGAATACACAGTTTGATTCAGTTTATTGTAGATGGCCATTTAAACTACTATGACTAAAGCTGCTATGAACAGTTCTGTACATGCCTTTTGGAGGACGTGTGTATACATTTTTTGGAAGCAAACTAGAAGTGGTCATTGGGTGGCCATGTTTAGCTTTAAATGCAGGAGCAACATTAAAAAAGTTTTTTTTAATGTTTATTTATTTTTGAGAGAGACAGAGCACAAGTGGGGGAGGGGCACAGAGAGAGGGAGACACAGAATCCAAAGCAGGCTCCAGGCTCTGAGCTGTTAGCATAGAGCCTGACGCAGGGCTCGAACTCACAAACTGTGAGAACATGACCTGAGCCAAAGTCGGATGCTCAACCGACTGAGCCACCCAGGAGCCCCCAGGATAAATATTTTTTAAAGGGTTTTGTTTGTTGTTGGTTTAGTCTATAGTTGACTCTGGACAACACAGGTTTGAACTTATACACAGTTTTTCCATCGCAGAGTACTGTGAATGTGAATTTTCTCTTCCTTATAATTTTAATAACATTTATTTTCTCTAGCTTACTTTATTGTAAGAACACAGCATATAACACATAATAACATAAAAAAGATGAGTTATTCAATTCCTTAGTTTATTGGTAAGGCTTCTGGTCAGTTGTTAGCTACTAGTAGTTAGTTTCTGGGGGTCAAAAGTCATACACAGTTTTCAGCTGTGCAGGAAGTGGGGGCTTGGAGCCCCTAAACCCTGTAATTGTTCTGCGGTCAACTGTACTTTTTCTTTTTTTAAACAGGGGGCATTTAAAAAATGTTAATGTTTATTTATTTGGTGGGCGGAGGGGCAGATGGAGACAGAGACAGAAAGAGAGAATCCCAAGCAGGCTCCACACTGTTAGCGCAGAGACCAATGCGGGCTCAATCCCATGAAACTGTGAGATCATGATCTGAGTCAAAATCAAGAGTTGGAAGCTTGACTGACTGAGCCACCCAGGCACCCCCAGGGGCAACTGTACTTTTACACTGGCCTCAGAACAGCTTGCCAATTTGAACTCCAGCCACTCATTGTTATGAGAGTGTCACTCTCTTGGACCCTTACCAACTGCAGGCAGCCTTTTCTGTTCTTTTTATCAATCTTCTTTTGCCAATCTGAGTGATTAAATGGTATTTGGTTGTTTACATCCATGTCTGATGACCAGGTACGTTAAACAACTCTGGCTATATTACCAGACATTCTCATTTCTTCTTTCATAAATTGCCCATATATGTCATTGCCTATTTGGTATTAGCTTGAGGATAAGGCAAAAAGGTGAAACATAATCCATATAGTCTATACAAATTCATGGGCATTGTCAGAAAATGCATTGACATTTATGACCAGAACAAATTTACATTCTTTGCATAAGTTGACATCCTGCTCTATATATTTCAGAAGGAAGCTAACATTTACAGAACACCTTCTACTGAGCACATTTACTTTAGAAGAGCCCTATTCATTTAATTTTTATAGCTTCATTTAATTTTAGTAGTAGCATTTAATTTTCACAAAAGCTCTAAAAGACACTTAATATTCTGCCTATTTTTACAAATGTAGAAATCAAGTCTCACAGTCACACAACTATTTAAGTGGAGGGACTGGGATTTAAACTCAAGACACTTCAAGTCCAAAGTAAATTTTCTTTTCTCTAGATACCATCATTCAGGGAAGTGATCCTCATTTGTTTTTGGGTTTTTTTTTTTCCACTTTAGAAACTCTAAGAGGGGTGCCTGGGTGGCTCATTTGGCTAAGTGTCTGACTCTTTATTTCGCCTCAGGTCATGATCTCACAGTTCGTGAGATTGAGCCCTGCATGGGCTCTGCGCTGATAGTGTGTAGCCTGCTTGGGATTCTCTCTCTCCCTCTCTCTCTCTCAGCCCCTCCCCTACTTGCACACACATACTCTCTCTCTCTCTCTCAAAAGAAAGAAATATTGGGGCGCCTGGGTGGCGCAGTCGGTTAAGTGTCCGACTTCAGCCAGGTCACGATCTCGCGGTCCGTGAGTTCGAGCCCTGCATCAGGCTCTGGGCTGATGGCTCAGAGCCTGGAGCCTGTTTCACATTCTGTGTCTCCCTCTCTCTCTGCCCCTCCCCCGTTCATGCTCTGTCTCTCTCTGTCTCAAAAATAAATAAACGTTGAAAAAAAAAAAAGAATTAAAAAAAGAAAGAAAGAAACTTAAAAAGAAACTCTAAGAGAGTTCCTGAATTCCATCGTCAACACACATATACTATTCTACCATGATATTGTTACTTGATTTTCTAAAACCCCTTATAATTTTTCATTATTTTTTTTTATGAACTCCATACGCTGGATTACCTCTTCATATGGCAAAGATTTTATATTTTTTATCTAGAAAGTATAAATCTTTCCTGTACATCGTTGATCAAATTTGTCTTTTATTAATAATTTAGGAAAGTTTGTGAGCCTCTTGTCTTATTATTGGTATCATCACATAAATGTTTAGGATTATAGTCAATTTGGGGAAACTTTTTCTTGTCATATGTGAGTCTTAAGATTTCAGAGCATTTCTAGTTTTTGTTGTTTTGTGCCTTATCTTAGATGTTTTGAATTGACAGTGCTCTCTGTTAACGAGTTTGTTGCCAATGTCCTCACTGTACTGGTGTAATTACAAGTTATGTTATCTTTGTCAACATGAATATCCTTGTCAAATCATAAAGAAATTTAAATATGTTCACTTAATCACTTTTCTTCATTAATTGCATCATTAAATAATCTAAGAGCCTATTTATTATTTCTATTAGCAATTTATCTCTTCCTCTTAATGGTTTACTACTTTTGGAATGATCTGGGTTGGTTTTGTTTTGTTTCAATTCATTTGTAGATATCAGAATAATTTCTATTAATGTCATTTGCAAAAATTTGAAAAATGATTTCATGATATGGCACAAAACCACAAAAGTATTCGCTGCGTCTTCATGTATATTCCCAATGGGAGAAAAACATCATTTTAACTAGGTGTCAATGAAAACGGAACGCTTTGTTTGCAATTGATTGGAAAAAATTTTCCATGGACTAGCTTCCGGCTCCATTTCAAACATTCCTTTGCCTCCACTAAGGTCACAGAACACACTCGTATTGTCATACAACATCTGTATGTGCCTTTATGTTAGGACATCAGATGTGTTTCTACAGTGGGAATCCACTCCCACAAGAGGAAGGCTAGAAATACTACATGCAGAAGTGACTATGAATCACATAAATATCCTGCTACACAAAAATTAGTATATTTCAAATCCACTCGACTTAGCTTCCCTCCCCCCCAAAAGCCTGCAGTGACTGATGGCACCTGGTAGGAGAGCAAGAAGGAGTCGAAAGAGACAGAAGTCTGACCTGTCAAGACTAAAATATCTGACTTTTACAAATTTTGCAAAAACATATGACAAGTGAATGCGTTGGTAGGGTTCCTCCTAGCACAGAGAGGGGCACTAATGCTTAACATTCATCAGCCTCGTGATAAATTCACCTCTGGAGATTTTCTTCTTTCCCATAAAAGTTTGCTCTGGGTAAGACTCAGATTATCGGTCATTCATTTAATCACAAATGGTGATTTTGCATGTATTATGGGTTAAACACCCTTTTAGTTAAGGGATAAAGTAATGAACAAGACAAAAATACCTCTGGCGTCACAAAGCTTACTTTCTTGAACTAGTGAGATAGACTTTCGAGTGGCCAAGCTGTTAGTACTGTGTTAGTGCTCTCATGGAAATTTGCATTTGAGATCCTTTATCTCTGTCTTTATTCTCCAGTTGACAATTTCAAATAGCAGGGACTCGGGGGGTGTATTTCAGATGGGGAGGGATACTTTTCCAATTTCGTGAAGCCTTCCATTTTTATTTTTGCACAAAACCGGACTTGGCTTCCCCAAGTTCAAGTGACTTTCCTCCAGACCATGCCCTTCCACTGGGAACTGTATGATTATTGTCAGAGCCTCCAGAACAGTCTCTTGACCGGGGCGATTTTAGATTATATACTAGGTTGTATCTGCTTCATGCTCTGCAACAGGTCTTCTGCTGAGGTGGAGTACGGCCCTGGTAGATATCTAGGATTTTAGAACACTTTACCTGGTCACATTCAAACTCTCCTGAGTGATGACAGTGCCTTAGGTTCGGCGCTAAATTATTTGATAGTTGAACCCTTTGCACTGTGGAGGAAGCCATCCTAGTTCTATCACGATGCAGTTTCTCTTCTTTTCATCCATTGGTCAATATTACATTCTTCCTTTTATGCAGGCAACAAACAGGTTTTGTCTTTCTCATGAGGACTACTTAGAAGTTTCTAGTTTTTGACAACTTGTATTAGTTAAGATTCCTTTCTTGCAAGCAACAGAAAACTCAAACTGGCTTATAAACTAAGATAAAGTACGGCCACAAAACCAAAGTCTAGAGGAACTTGAGGCTTTGGGGTTGACGGGGTCTTGGGGCTCCTGGCCCTCTTTCGTGCTGCTCTCTTAAGCTCTGCCCTCTTCTGCCTGCACCTTCAGCCTCAGCCTGGTAGCAGGGCACGTGTAGCAGATGGCCTCACATCCAGGGACATGTGATGGCCAGAGAAATGCTTCCCAAGGCAGTCTCTGAAGAAGGATATTTTCCCCCAGAGGCTCCAAGAAAAATCTTTTTTTGCCTCACTGGCCCAAATGATTACATGCTCATTTCTGAACCAACCGCTGGCAGTAGGTTGAGATCACCCCCGACCAGACCAGATCAGACTCCCCTGGAGAGAGTGGAGTTGGGAGGTGGCTTTGGATCTTCTTTCCTGGAAGCCCATGGAAATGCCACACAGAGCCAGAGTTCCAAAGGGCCTGGGGGAGTAGGAGCAGATGCTGGCAAAGGGCAAAACCGCCCGTCTGCTTCAGATGTCATTCTAGTTGCCTCGGTGATCTTTTGTCAATTTCTGAACTTCTTTCTCCAGTTTCCAGTTAATAAGACCAGGCTCAGACATGCCAGGCAATGACTATGTTTAGTATCTTTTGTTGAAGAAAATGAGGCTGGAGGTAGTACACAGATGACTAAGATAAATAACTTCTCTTTTTAGCTAAAAGAGTTGAATTTTAGGTTTTGAAAGTGGCCCACAGGCTTTAACTGCCGAAGTTTCCATGGAGAGGCTAGGGAGATTTTACTGAATATACCTGCCACACAGAGCGAAGCTTCCTCCGTCCCACCCAGAGGTGTACATGATCAGGTTGTTTGGTTTCACCTGCACTTTGGCGTATCTTGAGCCACTGAGGGGCTTGGTCATTCTCTGTGGTTCCCTGCCTTCCGCCTTCAGAGGCATTTTCTTTCTTGAATCAAACCTCGCATGGCTACCGACGTTTCAAGGACATTTGCTGTTCTCCCTCTCTCTTCTTCGGGGGTGGGACAGAGATGGGCTGTACAAAAATCTTTAATTTCATGTAAATGGCCCACCTTTCCTTCTTCCCCTGGGCAGGGCAGGGCGGGCGGTGTATAAAAATTAGTGTTCTAAAAACATTTTTACAAAGTGCTCCCTTGAGATGCAAAGAAAAGTGCTACCAGCTCAGCAGGTTCTCTACAAAAGCTTTTAAGTGGGAGGAGGGAGGAAGGAAAAGTCATACACATGCCTCTGGCGTTTTTCAGGTATTTGCGAATTCAAAAAATGTATCCTCACAGAAATTATTTTGGCTTTCCCCATCAACCAGTTCACAGACTGGGCCTATGTTCCCTTCTCCCACTTGTCTAGCTGTTGACTTAACTAGGGCGCCTCCATGGGAAAGGTTAGCATATCAGAGTGGTGTTTGTTGAAACTGACAAAGTGATAAACTAGGTTTGTATTTATTATTACCAAGGATACTTTTAACGTCCTTTTGATGTGCTAATAGTCCTTCCTAAGGAAAATTATGCAAACAAACTATTAATTAAATCAAGAGCAGCAGTCCCTACTGAACTACAATATGCAGATATGCTGATCTGCATGGACTTGAGCCAGGCAGTGGCCTTTGGCTGCATAGATGCTCTCAGGGGCCAGCTCTCTCGCATCTGTACCCCTTCCAGAAAGGGTTATAGGAGCCCTGTGTCCACTGGCTTCCCTAAGATCTCAGAGTTCCTTCCCTTGGGGGCTCTCCACACATTGTTCCAATTCACCAGGGAAGATCAGCTACGGATCCAACTGACTGAACACGGGGACTCAGGAAGACAATACAGAATCATACACGTACCCTATGAATTCCTAAATTGTCATTAGAGTTCCTGTATGGCTTACACTCTTTACGGAGGTGAAAGAATCATCACGTCAAAAACCAAAAGCCAAGAGGACAATGTGATGTGTTATAACCCAAATCATGGTTAGCTGAGTACATTTCACCTGCTGGCTACTTGTGGTTCTAGGAGCTACCATCGATGAACATAGTGTGACCATTACTATCACTGGGCTATGAATACTAATTCTGGGGGTGTCTGGGTGGCTCAGTCGGCTGAAGGTGCCACTTCAGTCAGGGTCATGATCTCAGTTTTTGAGTTCAAGCCCTGTGCCTGCCTTGCTGCTGTCAGCGCAGAGCCCTCTTTGGGGTCCTCTGCACCCACCCGCCTCTCCCATGCTCGTGCTTTCTCTCTCTCTCTCTCGCTCTCAGAAATAAAAACATTAACAAAATGTATTAATTCTGGCCTAGGTTGCGCCTGACCACATGTGTACCAATGCCCGGCACATGCAGAGAGGAGCCAGGTTATTTCTTGGTCCCAGATGGGCTCCAGTTTCATCCACGGCCCCAACCAGCCCTGGCCCTCCTTGATGCTTCATTGTACTGGCAGCTTCCATCCCGCTGGCTGCTCACCCTTCCTGTTGGGGGATTTTCAGCAACACAGCTGCAGGTAGATGTTGTGGTGCACGTGACTTCGGGGCCCCCCCCCATTCGAGGTTTTTTTCCGTCCATCCACAGAATAATCCCTGTTTGCCATTTTCCTGCCCAAGCTTTTAACTGTTTAGGTCGGTTTTTTTCTCTTTTCGCTCCAAAATGTTACTGGGTGTTGAATTTCACATTTCACACTGTTAAGTCGGTGAAATGCATTCCCAGAAGGACCCCCACGACTCCCAAGTCTTGAGTGGGACACCTGTGTGAAGTTCTGTACCCTGGTCTCTGCTCCACCCTCATCCAGCCACTGAAGTAGATGGAAAAAGGCTCTTCGCTTTTTCACAGAACGTGATGATAAAGATGCCATGGAGGCTTTCCCCAGAGCCACTGGCTCCTTTACTAGGAGAAGGGGAAGCCTATGATACCACTACTGGAGATGTAATCCTTTGGTCTGATTCAAGCATTTCCTCTAGTTAAAATGAATCTGTCTAAGAGGGGTCACTCCAGCATAAATGAGTCACCTGGGCCTTCTAAGGAGGCTTCTGAAGAAGTAAAGGATGTCGGGAGATCACGGTATAAGTTCCAGAGTGGGAGCGGTGGGGCTATATGGTGGGGCCAGGGCTGGAATAGGGTTGAGGGAGGCGGATGGCATAGGCAGGACGAATACGTTCTCGACTGACGAGCCTCCCACTGTTGCTGAGGGCTGGTCCATCCCAGGTGCGCTGGCTTCTGGCTGAAGCAGGGTCCTGAGACCAGGTGTGGGGCCTGCTCGCCCTTCCTGGGCCCTAAGTGACCTCAAGACAACTGGCCTCGGTAGGAGCCTCGGATTCTGCAAAATAATCAGCTAACCCAATGGGGGAGGAAAAAAAAAACCTGGGCTCCCTTGGTTTGGGGAGTTTATTTTATTTCGGTTCTCTTTGTTCAACTGACTGGTTGTTCATGAAAGTGACCAAGTGTGTCACTGAGCGGCCTGGCTGCTTTGTGAAGAGTCACACATGAACGGCATGACCGGTTCTTTTGTTCTCGAGTAACCACAGCCTTAAAAACCAGTCGCTCTGTCAGTGCACAAGCGGGGCCTCTGGGCATATGGCCTTGTACCCAGGAAGGCCGATGCCGGGGTAAGAGAGGCCCAGGGTCCATTTTTGAAGCCCCTCTTTGTCAGCTGGGGGACCCTCCATGCCCTAATCTTTTCACCTGCAGATGGGGATACAGTGACACCAAGCTGGTAGAGTTATTTAAGGAAGAATGATCCTGCACATGAAGGGCTTACACAGTGCCTGGCAAATACTAAGCATCCAGTAGATGCCAGTTTGCTAGTTTTAATCCTAGGGGAGGCCCAACAGGCCAGGTATTTAATAACTAGCATGTTGACAATCAGGAAGATGTACAGCCTCTTTCCAACAAGCCGAATTTATCCTCAGAGTAGTTCCAGGGACGAAGACACAGCTACACATAAGGGTGGAGCGGGGGGCAGAAGGAAGAAGGTCTCTCTCCACAGTGTCCTACAAACTACCCTGCAATGTAGGAAGCTGCACCTTCCTTCTGGGGGAAGGAGCAAGGATTGGGAATTTGGAGAACCCTGAGCCAGATTGATTTCCAGTCCACTGCTCTCAGGAAAAGGATTTGTGTCCTCAACGCACATACAGGTGTATGGCCTCAGCGACTGTACATTTACATGCACACACACGCACACACATTCACTCACTTCAGGCTGGAACACCATTGCATCGAGTGTATTTTTTTTCCGGTCTTCCTTCTTATCTCTTACATCCTTTGCAGTCCATTTGGGCATAATTATTATTGCTTTGCTGGCTCGGTTCTGCAGCTCTCTAGAGTGCAGCAGATGTCGACAGCTCTGAAAGATCCCATGCTATTACACAGCAGAACAAATGAGGATGTCAGAAAAGGCTCTTCAGTCTAACAAGAAAACAGAGGAAAGAGACAAAAAGAATAAAGCCTTTGGAGACCAGCAGACTCGCTCTGATTAGATCTTATGCTAACATGATGCCCACTCTGCGTACTAACAGTGATTTAATATGTTTAAACGATACAGGGGAAATACGTCTTGGGGAAAAAAAGAGAAAGGAGAATTTCTTCCCTGGCAGGCATGATTAAGATGGTGTGGGCTCCCTAGGAACACACAACTGCAGCGTGAGACTGTGGAGTGCTGGCCCAAGCATATTTGCCTACAATGCCTGACATGGTCTCGTTATCCTGGGCAGCCACTGTTTTCCCCAACACACAGGGGCCCCACGGGATGCTCCAATGGCTTAGCCGGCCGGTGCATGCTGGGGTGGCGGCCTCACTGCCGGGCCATTGTTCCTTCTCTTGACATGGGAAGCCGAACTTTAAAAGCATTTTACATATGGGGCCACAAGTCCACACACCTTAAGCTTCCCAGAACAAAGATACAAGATACTCTAGAGTTTTGGAAGTGGGGGAGAGAGAAGTCTCTAATCAAATGGACGTACCAAAGTCCATGTATTATAGATTGTATCATGCAATTTACTAACTGAACAGGTCTCTGGTTCCTTTCTCTGAACCTATTTACTCATTTCCTATTTATAGTCCTAACTATTAATGTAATAGTTCTTTCACCAGACCGCAGCAGAACAGGGGAGAGAGGATTCAGAAGGGCCAACTTTGGGATAGCAAAGGCAGAGTGAAAGGTGTATAGGCAGCTATTCAAAAAATCCTGACAGTATCAGCTATCTGATAAGTTGGCTGTAAATGAGAAGACACAAACACCACAAGGAAGTAGAGAGCATTATATGTGTTTGTTTCCTTATTTGTTCTTAAATCCTTCCATAGTGGGTCTGCCTGGCAGCTTTTGTTATATGGATAAAGAGTACTGGGGCGCCTGGGTGGCGCAGTCGGTTAAGCGTCCGACTTCAGCCAGGTCACGATCTCGCGGTCCGGGAGTTCGAGCCCCGCGTCAGGCTCTGGGCTGGTGGCTCAGAGCCTGGAGCCTGTTTCCGATTCTGTGTCTCCCTCTCTCTCTGCCCCTCCCCCGTTCTTGCTCTGTCTCTCTCTGTCCCAAAAATAAATAAACGTTGAAAAAAAAAATTAAAAAAAAAAAAAAAGAGTATAGCACATACTTCAAAAATCCCCAAAGAAAAGAAGTTTAAGAAAATAAATAAATGAAATGAAATGAAATGAAATGAAATGAAATGAAATGAAATGAAATGAAATGAAACGAAATAAAATAAAAACTCCCTGAAGGGGAACAGGTTATCAGCATTCATTGTTGAAATGCAATAAATCAAAAACTGCAGGACTTGCCCCTGTGCCTAAAAGTGCCCCGACTCCCTAGTCGGGGATGTTAGGACTAGTCCAGAAGCAGAGATGGCCTCAGTAGGAGAAGAACTCAAAAGGTCACCTGGTCCAGCGTCTGCTTCTGACAAGTGATCAGTTGACCCGTGCTGGATGCCATCTAGGGACACTCCCTCATGAGATGCCAGTCCATCGTCAAGAGTGCTCAAATTATTAGAAAGTGCATTGTTACTTGAACCTAAACATGCCTCTGTATTTTCACCCCCTTGGCCATGGCTCTGCCTTCCAGGACTCCAGGAAGGAACACTTGAAGCCTGTTATACATATGAAGGCAGGGATCCTAACACCCGCCTTCTTCCTTGCGTCCCTCCCACCATGGCCCAGCCTGCCTTTTCTCATCCCATATGTCTATGATCTCAAGTCTTCAACTCTGTCTGTGTAGAGATATTACTTTTATAAGGTGACCGGATATACCAAGGTATAAGGTATATCAGCTCTATCTAGGTGTAAGCCAAAGGGCCCAAAGGCAGCCTGGAATGATGGTTTAGCACAAGGTGGGATCAGAACACCATGTTCATGTCCCGGCTCTTGTATGTGACTTTGGACACGTTACTCAGTCTCCTCGAGCTTCAGTTTCCTTATCTGTAAGATGGGGTAAGAGTAGCCCCTGACAGGATAGTGAGACTGGATGAGAGAATCCACAGAAAGATGTTTGCCATATAGCAAACTGAAAATAAGAGCCATCATTTTGGAGGAAGAAAGGTTATTGCCTCTCTTATATTCTACCCCCTTCCCGTTACAGTCCAAATTTACGGCGCAACAGTGATTCGTTTTGAGCCGATAACCAACTGAAACATCTCTATCATTTCCACGTAGGCTACTATCAAAGCGCATCTGCTGCTCATTCCATCTTAGTTGTTTGTTTATTTTAAACAAGTGCAGGACTTTGCATTTATCCCCATTAAACATAATCTTATTAGATCTGGTCCATTGTTTCAGTCCGTCAGATCTTTTTTGCATCCCAATTGTGCCATCCAACTTATGAGCTAGCTCTTCCAGCTTTGTGTCACCCACAAATTTTGTCACCAGGCCATCAACGTCTTCATCCAAGTCATTAATAAAAATAGTTAACAAGGCAAGACGGAGGCCAGAAACCTGTAGTGTGAAAGATCCTTTCTCCGGATCGTCATCAATCTATTAATTAGTACTCTGTATTCAATCAGTTCTTCATCTACCTGATTTGGCTACCTTCTGCTCCTGCCCAGAGGTGCATCTCGTCTGTCTTCAAGGACAAGGACTTTAGCTGTCAAAAGGACAGCTACAAATGCATTCTGTTTACACAATACCCAAAAACCAGTCTAGCAACTCTCAGAAAGAAATGTGGTACGTCCGGGAAAATGCATTGACTCCTTGCTTCTCACCTGGAGACAATGTCCAGCTCGCGTGACCAAAGATCATCCAAACTGCCTGCCCATTTTTTTAAAAGATCGTAACTTTCCAGTGGCAGGGCTTCTAGCCCCTTCCCTCAAAGTCTCAGCTCTTCAAAGCAGACAAGTCTCCTAGAATTTAATTTATCTGGCCAGGCCCTGGGACCCTGAGCAGGCCTTTAGAACATTCCTTATTTCTTGCCTGGGTTTCCATTTTCTGTCACCAACATCTGTGGGAACCTTGCCTCTTCCAACTTGAAGTTTCTTTCCTGGATAGGGAATATGAAAAGAACATAAATGCTGCGAGTGCCAATAATAGTATTGATCAAGCGACGGATGTGTTTTTGTCCCTTGCCAAACATAACTAACAACTTTGTTTGAGAAGTCTGGGTGTCTCTTAGCAGCCCCAGGAGCAGTACCAGCAAAAAACTAGATGGCTCACCAGAAGCCAGCTTGTAATGGCAGTAGTACCAAGAGGGATCTGTCCCAGTCACTGGCTTCCTGACTGTCCCCTGTCTCCATTTCTCACCCTCAGATTCTGATCCAAAACTTTCCACTATGGCTGGAGACAAACAGTGTTTAAGATCTTGGAATTCTAAGTCCATCAAATGCTAACACACACTCTACACGTGCCTGGTGCAGATCTATAAGGGAGACACAGTAGTAATTACCTCTTAGAGTGGCTGTGAAGATCACATGATATAATGGCTTTAAAACTGCCTGGTCCAGGGGTGCCTGGGTGGCTGGTTAACCGTCTGACTTTGGCTCAGGTCGTGATCTCACCATTCGTGGGTTCGAGCCTCATGTCGGGCTCTGTGCTGACGGCTCAGAGCCTAGAGCCTGCTTCAGATTCTGTGTCTCCCTCTCTCTCTGCCCCACCCCTACTTTCACTGTGTCTCTCAAAAATGAATAAACATTAAAAAATTAAAAACAAACAAAAAAGTGCCTGGCCCATGCGGGGTCGAATAGTGGTCCTGCACTATTAGCTTCTGGTTTCTGTCTTGTTCTTGTCCCCATTTGGTTCTACTCTTGTCACCAGTCCTTGGCCCCTTTCAAGCCTGTACTAGATCTGTCTCAAACTTTAATTTTCGACTTGCCCCTCACAGACTGGCTTCCCCTTCCTTGCCCCCAAGCCCCCGCCCACACACACTGGCTTTTCACAATACCTCTTTTACACTGAAAATCCCTTGCTGACTCTACTTCTGGAGGGAGATACAGATCAAATATGTGTGCAAAATCCTACCCCTACCTGGAGAGTCGAAGTTTCCATTTATGACGAGTCCCAGGGAATAATAACAGCCTTCAGAACTTTTTCACAAATCTCAAAGGTTGTAGTGCTTGGGATCAAATCCTGGCTTCCTCATTTTTTAACTGTATGACCTTGGACAAATCAGTTTGCTGTCTGGGTCTCATCTGTGAGGTGGGTATCATAAGATAGGGTTGTTGGGAGCATACACTGCTTAGCATCGCGCTTATTACAAAATAAATGCTCAGTAAATGTTAGCTGTTATTATCAGCCTCAATAGCACCAGCCTTCCCCACTTTACATTTCTTGTTAGTATCCATTTTCTTTTTTTTTCAACGTTTATTTATTTTTGGGACAGGGAGAGACAGAGCATGAACGGGGGAGGGGCAGAGAGAGAGGGAGACAGAGAATCGGAAACAGGCTCCAGGCTCTGAGCCATCAGCCCAGAGCCTGACGCGGGGCTCGAACTCCCGGACCGCGAGATCGTGACCTGGCTGAAGTCGGACGCTTAACCGACTGCGCCACCCAGGCGCCCCAGTATCCATTTTCTTAATAGATTCTTGTAATTCTAGTGGTTACATCCCCTAAATTTCTGAGCTCAATAGCGAGGTCTCCAGAAACCACATGGATCATTCTACATCATGCCTTCCCTTCTATGAGAAAAGGTATCTAAGCTATCAACTACAAAGCACAATGAAAATGATAATTACTGTATTACTACATTTTGAGATCAATTTCAACCACATTTGGATTTGTAGAGTTCATACCCATCCTTCTGTCTTCCTGGAGTTCTTTCACAAACTGTATGGAGCCATGTGTTTGCATGTTATACCATGAGTTAAACTTGACAGTAAATCCATGTTTTAGTCATAACCCTTCCCTTGTCCCAGTCTTCACCATTCGTTAATAACTTAATTCTTATATTTACTGAACTTCTGTTATGTGGCAAGCCCTGCCACACATCAACTCTAAGGTGTAATTCCCGTCTTCCAGAAACTAAGTTAAGTGGGAGAGAATTCTGTTTCAGGTTAGCAGGTAAAAGATTGCAGCACATCTTCATTCCCATAGGAATGAAGAAAAATGAAGAAAAATTTGGGTAACACAAAAATCATACAGAGTATATTTTCTGGCCACGCTAGAATTTAACTAATAACAAATTTAACCAATAACAAAAAGAGATCTCAAAAATATTAGAATATTTAGAAATTGAACAATACTCTTCTAGAGAAAAAAAAAATCTCAAGGAAAAACACATATATATCCTGCCCAGCACAGAGCCTACCACGGGGCTTGAGTCCATGACCCGGAGATCAAGACCTGAACTGAAATCGAGTCGGACACTCAACTGACTGAGTCATTTGGGTGCTCCCCAAGTTTTCTTCTTAAGAAGCTAATAAAGGAATGATAGACTAAACTCAAAGTAAGTAGAAAAATAGCAAATAATAAAGAGTGAAAATCCATGAAATAGAAAACAGATAAACAATGGAGGAAATAAACAGCAAAAAAGAAAAAAAAAGAATTTTTGAGAAGATCAATAAAATTGATAAATCCCTAGTTAGATTGAACAAGGAAAAAATAAAGAGAAAATGTAAATGACCACTATGAAGAATGAAAGGAAGGATAGTGCCTCAAATCCTACAGAGCTTTTTTTTTAAACTTTAAAAAATATTTACTTTTATTTATTTTTATTTTTCAAAAAAATTTTTTTATGTTTATTTAATTTTGAGAGAGAGACAGAACACAAGCAGGGGAGGGGCAGAGAGACAGGAAGACACAGAATCCAAAGCACGCTCCAGGCTCTGAGCTGTCAGCACGGAGCCCGATGACGGGCTTGAACTCATGAACTGAGCCGAAGTCGGACGCCTCACTGACTGAGCCACCCAGGTGCCCCAATCTTACAGATCTTAAAAGAAAAATAAAGGGATATTCCAAACAACTTTATGCCAACAAGTTTGACAATGTTTATGAAATGAATAACCCCTTGAAAAATACAATTTTTCAAAATGGACACAAGAAGAAATAAATGACCTGAAATCTGTTAAAGAAGTTGAATTCACCATTAAAATTGTTTCCCCCACAAAGAACACTTCTGGCCCACATAGTGCTAATGGTAAATTCTATCAAACACTTAAGAAATAATGCCAATCTTAATCTCTTACCGAAACAAGGGAGGAGAAGTTACCTCTTGACCTTCTTTAAAAAGCCTAATATTCCTAATCATATTCCTAATACCAAAATCTGACAAATGCACTACAAAAAAATTACAAACCGATATTCCTCATGAACAGAGATGCAAAAAGCCTTAGCAAAACATTAGCAAATCAAATCCATCAATATATAAAAGGGATAACATATCATGGCCAAGTGAGGTTTATCACAAATAAATGCAAGGTTGGGTAAAGCAAAAAAAAAACAAAAAACAAAAAAAACCCCAAAAAAACCCAATGTAACCCATCCCATTAAAAAACAAAGGAGAGAAATCACGTGAACATCTCAGTAGGTCCAGGAAAAGGATCTCACAAACCTCACCATCACTTCGTGAGAAAAACTCTAGGCAAATTCGGAATAGAACAGAACTTCCTTAACCTGATAAAAGGCATCTATAAAAACCTATACGTAACATCACAATGGATGATAAAACATGGACCATGTTCCCTCTCAGGTCAGAAACAAGGTAAGGATGTCTGCTCTCACTGTTTCTAGTCAACCCATGTTATGGTATTTCTTTCCATTAAGAGTCCTGAAGACTGGGAGAGACCAAGTTTAAATAAGATAAAGTTAGCTTTATTTACAGAGACACAATTTTGCATATAGAAAAATCAAAGGAATCTACCCCCAAATCCTACTGAAGCTAGTAATTCAGCAAGGTTTAAGGATATAATGTCAATATAGAAAATTTAATTATATTTCTGTGTATTACCAATAAACAATTGGAAAAGGAAATTAAAAGCTAATAGCATTTACAACAGAATCAATATCACAAATACTTACAGATCACTTTTTAAAAAGATAGGTGAGACATGTACACTTAAAGCTATAAAATATTGGGGTACCTGGGTGGCTCAGTCGGTTAAGCATCCGATTCCTGATTCTGGTTCAGGTCATGATCTCACGGTTTGTGAGTTCAAGCCCCTTGTTTGGCTCTGTGCAGACAGTGCAGAGTCTGCTTGGGATTCTCTCTCTCTCTCTCTCTCTCTTTCTCTCTCTGCCTGCCCCTCCTCCACTCACTCTTTCTCTCTCTCAAAATAAATAAACATTTTAAAAAAACTATAAAATATTATTGAGAGAAATTAAGACAAATAAATGGGGAGAGATATACCATACTTACAGGGTAGCTGAATCAATATTGTAAAGATGGTGGTTCTCACAAAATTGATCTATAGATTAAAGGCAATTCTAGTGAAATTCCCAGGAAGGTTTTTGTAGAAACTGATGAGTTGATAAAAAATAAAATAGTTGGAGGATTTACACAACCTGATTTTAAGTGTCACTATAAAGCTTTATGGGATTTTTAAAAGACTATTGTTTTTATGTTTCCATATAAATGTTAGTATTAACTCATCAATTTCTGAGACAGTAAGTTACTGGTATAAAGACAGACAAATAGATCAATGGGGCAGAAAAAAACCCACAATGACTATCGAATGATCTTTGCCAGAGGTGCCAAAGCAAATCAATGTGGGAGGGACAGGCTCTTCAACAAATGGGGCTAGAATGAACTCAGCAGCAAAAAGAAACATACTATGGACACTTGAGACAATAGGAATGACCCCCAAATATCATGTGCTAGACTGGAAGGAGCCAGACACAGAGGAACACATACTTAGAATCAATATGAAGTCCCCACTCATGCAAAACTAGTCTGTGGGGATAGAAATCAGAATAGTGGTGGCCTCTGGATGGAGGGGGTGATGACTAGAAAAGCACACAGAGGAATTTTCTAGAATAATGGCAGTGTTTTAGGTCTTATTTGGGGTGTCAGTTAAATGGGTTTTTACATTTATCAAAACTCACTGAATGGTACATTTAAGATTTATGCACTTTACCGTTATTATACTGCATAAACATATATTAAAAAAAAAAAACCCTAGGCGCAGGATAAGGAGGAAGAAGACACATAAAGAAAAATTACAATATGATGTTGTAAGTGCAATGCTAGAGACACACACAGAGTTTTGTGAGAGAACATGGAAAGAACACAAACAGTTTGTGGACAAGTCTTGAGCTTACAAGACAATTATACGTCTCTACCCCTCCTGGCATCCTTGCCAACTTGCTCGGAGAGAAGTTCATTCTCCAGTAGTTGAGTGAGGTCTTCACATCAGCAAACAAGTGGGGGTGCCCCCTGACTTCTGACTACTGGAATCTGGGAGAGTTCACTGTGGTATGGTGAACTCTCCATACTTGGGGAGAAGGGGGAAAGGAGGAACAATCTAGAACCCACTTACCAGCGGTCAAGCACTGGTTTTTCCTGTTTTCCTTTCCTGGTGATCACCCAGACATCCAGTGGCGTTTCCAACACTGCAGCTTTATGAATCCCTCCAGCACCAAATATTCCTATTACCCCACCCGCCCCCCGCCCTGCCTTTTTTGGTCCAATTTAACATCAAGATTCAAACTATGCAAATCTGTTGAAAAATCTGGCTATTTGCAAACAAAGAGAAAATGTATTGCCTTACACACCATATAGCAAAATAAAACCAGATGGATAGTAGACAATTTTAAATGAATATCGAGATGAATATTTGTCAGAGTTCTGGGTGGACTAGGAATTCCTGTACAGATAACTAATCGAGGGAATAAGAACAAAACAATAGATTCCTTGACGAAAATACAAAACTTAAGTACATCAGAAAGTCATTACAATTTTTAAAAGCCTTACAACAGTCTGGCAGAAAACATTTGCTACAAATATTTCAGAAAAAAAGGATTTATATCCTTCATAACTAAAGAAGGAAAGAGAAACACTGCCGTTACACTAAAAAAAAAAAAGGTAGGCAATGGACAACATGAATGATTAACTTAGAAAAACAAAAGTTCACCTCAGGAATACCCAAACAAATAAAATAACCCTGGGATACCATTTTTAAATCTACTGAAATAACAAAGTGTTTGAAAAATGACGACACTCAAAGTCTGGTAACATCAGCATTTTTCCCCCCACTGTGGAGGGAGTATAAATTAGTGCATTCTTTCTGGAAAGCAGTTAGGCAGTCTTGCATCAAAAATCTTAAAAAATAGTCTTGTCCTTTAAGAATTCCACATGTATGAATCTATTGTTAAACAATCAGAAGGGTGAACACATTTTAGACACAAAGATGTTTAATAAAAATGGAAAACTTTACCTAAATGAGCACAATGACTGAATTATGTGCAATTGACTGAATAAATTGTTGTATACCAAAATAATGGAGTATTTTTCAGGTTTTAAAAGTCTGTTTTAAAAACATTTTTGAGGGGCACCTGGGTGGCTTAGTCGGCTGAGCACCAACTTTGGCTCAAGTCATGATCTCGCGGTTCGTGGGTTCGAGACCCACATCAGGCTCTGGGCTGACAGCTCAGAACCTGGAACCTACTTCAGATTCTATGTCTCCCTCTCTCTTTCTGTCCTCACCTGCTCATGCTCTGTCTCTCTCTCTCAAAAATAAATAAACATTTAAAAAAATAATAAAGGGGAAAGTCTACAGAGAGGTAGAGAGAACACACTCCATGGGGTGAACTATAGCTCCAATTTCCCAACTGCATGGTGACCCTGGACAAATCACTTTCTCTGGGTCTCACCTTCTTCGTTATAAAGGAGGCATAGCGGCACCTACTCAGCTTACTTCCCAAGGAAGAGTAAGTTAGCTGGATAGGCACTGTGAAATTTCTTTGTTCTACAAATCTAAGGAATGATTATATATCTGCTGTACACTGGTTTGTTACAATGTGAGGATTTAAGTCTTGGGTGGCCTTATATTTCCTTTGCTGTGTGATTTTGGGGTGTAGGGCGTATCAGGTTCACAACTGAAAGCACTGTCTTGCTCATCACAAACCAGGCTGAATGGTTTGGCCACTGTCAACACACGACCAGTAAAGCCACATAAAAATAAACACCGCAGACCAAGTCTCCCTCTCTCTGAGAAGGAGTCAGATTCTGGGAGTCATAGCCCTCTCCTTACCCCCTCTTAAATCATGGAATCTTGATTATAATAGGGGCAGATAGAGTAAGTGGATGTTGTTGCCAGTAAAGAATGTGATGGCTCATCTATTGAAGACACCGGTGACCATACTCTTAGAGAAACAGTTTTCTGCACCTTCTGTAGATGGTCAATCTGAACAACATTGACATATCACCTGTATGTGGAAGCCATAACTGAGAAAACAGGAAATGCAGAAAAATTATACAGTGGTTGAAGTTTATTTTGTTATGGTTGTTTCCCCTTAAAACCGAGAACTGCTATAAATTGCTGATAGTCAAGAGTTTATGCTTTAGGGGCGCCTGGGTGGCTCAATCAGTTAAGAGTCCGACTTCAGCTCAGGTCATGATCTTGTGGTTCGTGAGCTCGAGCCCCACATTGTGCTCTATGCTGACAGCTCAGAGCCTGGAGCCTGCTTCGGATTCTGACCTTCCCCTGCTTGTGCTCTCTCTTCAAAAAGGGATAAACATTTAAAAAAAAAAAAAAAAAGTGTATGCTTTAGAGTCAGAACACTTTAAGATTGAACCCCAGTGGCTTACTTGTCTAGATGTGTGACTTCAAGTGCTCCCATCTGTCTGCACCTTGGTTTTCTAATCTGTTCATCCAAGTTATTTTCAAACTCATGGGGCTGTGCTGTGAATAAAGGAGAAAATGTATATAAGCACTTACCATCATGGCCAGCACAGAATATGTGCTCAGCAAATGAAAGCTAGAAATACTGAATAATGGCTGTTATCGTGATCATTGTTTTTACCAGAATATTTTTGCTTATATAGAAGTCAACTGCATTCGTATACACTAACAGTTATAAACTAGAAAGTGCAATTGAAAAGAAGACACCGTTTACAACAACAATCGCACCACACACAAAATCAGGCACCTAGCAGTACACTGAACAAAGTATCTGCAACACCTCCATGAGAATGAAGAAAGACCTAAATGAATGGAGAGTTAGATCAGGTCATGATCTCACAGTTTGTGAGTTCAAGCCCCACATCAGGCTCTGTGCTGACAGCTCAGAGCCTGGAGCCTGCTTCCGATTCTGTGTGTGTGTCTCTCTCTCTCTCTGTCCCTCCACTCTCTCTCAAAAATAAATAAATATTAAAAAAAAAAGATTATGTGTTTCTAGTGGAGATACTGTCCAATATAATAGGACCTCAGAAACAGACCCTTGAATATATGGAACTTTGATATTTGAAAGACTTGGCATGGAAGGTCAGTAGGGGAAAAAAGACTATGTAATGAATTAACCTGGGGGAGAAAAAGAATATCTGTACGGTGGGGGGGAAAAGTGAAACTAATTCTTTTTTTTTAATTTTTTTTATTTTTTAAAATGTACATCTAAATTAGTTAGCATATAGTGAAACAATGATTTCAGGAGTAGATTCCTTAATGCCCCTTACCCATTTAGCCCATCCACCCTCCCACAACCTCTCCAGCAACCCTCAGTTTTTTCTCCATATTTATGAGTCTCTTTTGTTTTGTCCCCCTCCCTGATTTTATATTATTTTTGTTTCCCTTCCCTTATGTTCATTTGTTTTGTCTTTTAGAGTCCTCATAGGAGTGAAGTCATATGATTTTTGTCTTTCTCTGACTGACAAATTTCACTTAGCATAATACCCTTCAGTTCCATCCATGTAGTTGCAAATGACAAGATTTCATTCTTTTTGATTGCCGAGTAATACTCCATTGTATATCTATACCACACCTTCTTTATCCATTCATCCATCGATGGACACTTGGGCTCTTTCCATACTTTGGCTATTGTTGATAGTGCTGCTATAAACATGGGGGTGCATGTGTCCCTTCGAAACAGCACACCTGTATCCCGTGGACAAATGCCTAGTAGTGCAATTGCTGGGTTGTAGAGAAGTTCTAGTTTTAGTTTTTTGAGGAGCCTCCATACTGTTTTCCAGAGTGGCTGCACCAGCTTGCATTGCCACCAGCAATGCAAAAGAGATCCTCTTTCTCCACATCCTTGCCAACATCGGTTGTTGCCTGAGTTGTTAATGGTAGCCATTCTGACAGGTGTAAGGTGGTATCTCATGATTTGTATTTCCCTGATGATGAGTGATGTTGAGCATTTTTTCATGTGTCAGTTGGCCATCTGGATGTCTTCTTTGGAGAAGTGTGTATTCATGTCTTTCACCCATTTCTTCACTGGATTATTTGTTTTTTGGGTGTTGAGTTTGTTAAGTTCTTTATAGATTTTGGATACTAACCCTTTATCTGATATGTCATTTGCAAATACCTTCTCCCATTCTGTCGGTTGCCTTTTAGTTTTGCTGATTGTTTCCTTTGCTGTGCAGAAGCTTTTTATTTTGATGAGGTCCCAGTAGTTCATTTTTGCTTTTGTTTCCCTTGCCTCCAGAGACGTGTTGAGTAAGAAGTTGCTGTGGCCACGATCAAAGAGGTTTTTGCCTGCTTTCTCCTCGAGGATTTTGGTGGCTTCCTGACTTACATTGAGGTCTTTCATCCATTTTGAGTTTATTTTTGTGTATGGTGTAAGAAAGTGGTCCAGGTTCATTCTTCTGTATGTCGCTGTCCAGTTTTCCCAGCACCACTTGCTGAAGAGACTGTCTTTACTCCATTGAATATTCTTTCCTGCTTTGTCAAAGATTAGTTGGCCATACATTTGTGGGTCCATTTCTGGATTCTCTATTCTGTTCCATTGATCTGAGTGTCTGTTCTTGTGCCAGAAAAGTGAAACTAATTTTAAGTTTGTACCATACAGAAAAATATCTCTTGATAACTCAAGCATTTAAATGACAAAGACAATAATACCTTTATTTTCTTTTTAGGAGAAATTATAGGTGAATATATATATATATATTTAACATTTATTTTTGAGAGACAGAGAGAGACAGCGTGAATGGGGGAGGGGCAGAGAGAGAGAGAGAGACACAGAATCCAAGGCAGGCTCCAGGCTCTGAGCTGTCAGCACAGAGCCCAATGTGGGGCTCAAACTCATGAACTGTGAGATCATGACTGGAGCCAAAGTCGGATGCCTAACTGACTGAGCCACCCAGGCGCTCCATGAACATATATATTTTTAAGTTTATTTATTTATTTATTTTGGAGGAGAGGTGGGGGAAGGACAGAGAGGGAAAGAAAGAATCCCAAGCAGGCCCCGCACTGCCAGCATGGAGCCTGACACGAGGCTCAAACTCACAAACCACAAGATCATGACCTGAGCTGAAATCAAGAGTTGGACGCTTAACTGACTGAGCCCTAGGTGAATCTATTTCTAATCTTGGGATAGGGAGAAAGTTTTAAACAGAAATGCTAACTGTTAAAACCTGATGTTTTATTAAAATGAAGAAATTCTGCTCATCAACAGCCACCTTACAGGATGTGAAAGACAACTTACAAATTGGATTGGGAAAAGGTATTTTCAACACATGAATTATTAGGTTAATTATCAGGGGCATATAAAGAAGTCCTACATTTCAGTCAAAAAACATCTCCACCCCCCACTTCCCAAAATGGCACAGCCATAAACGGGCAGTTTACAGAAGAGGCAATAACATAGAAAGATGTTCAACTTGAGGGAAATGACAATTAAATCCACAGTGGTTATTTTATACCCAATTAAGTAGCAAAAATTAAGAATTCCAACCTACTAAGTATTGGAGAGGCTATGCATCCACAGGATTTTCTATACTTCACTGGTAGGAGTGTAAATGTGTACAAACTCTTCAGAAAGCAGTTCGACATTATCTTAAATGTCAGCCAGATACCTGCCCCATGACCCAGAAACTTCTAGATATATATCCAAGACAAGTTGCCGAACACATAAACATACAAGGGATGTTCATAGCAGCATTCTTCCTAATGGTAAAATCTGGAAACAACCCAAATCTGCAATTATTAGAATATATCACAGTGTATTTATCCATTCCCTTGGTATATTCATATAATCGAACACCATACAGCAGTGGAAGCAATAGATTTCTGTTACATGTAACAGTGTGAATGCTGTATTTGACCTCTGAGGAAATATGCCAAGGTAGGATTAACTGTGGGAAGTTTTCCTTAGGAGCAATGCTTGTGGAGAAAATGGGAGGAAGTCTGGGGGAGTCACAGACTGCGATGTAAATATGACCCTAAGTGAAGGAGAAGGAAAGGAGGATTGGACGGAAGGGATGTAGACTGTACTAGATCTGCAGATGATTCGGCAAGGTCACCTCGGTGTCCTTGAGCGAGCGTCAGCTGTCACAGGAGCCCTGTGTCTCCCAGGACTGGGGCTGTCTCAGTGTCTCGACCACACTCAGTCACCAGCTGGGAGCAATGTCCTAGGGATCCGCAGGAAGCGTGGTCTTGGTACAGCTCAGCAATGTTCACAATAGAGAGCGGAGAAGAGGGCCCTTGGTCAAGTACGCCTGCATTCTCATGGCCACCAACAGATGCCTTAACAATATAATATTGAGTGGGGGAAAAAAACCCAACAAGATTGCATTCAGGAGAATATCCTCTAATATAAAGAATAGTTAAAAAAAAAAAAAAAAGAAAAGAAAAACTACATGTTAAAAAAAAGCAGGGGAATGACACACACAGGAGTCAGGACAGTGGGTGGGAGCCACAGAAGGACAGGATGGAAGACAAGTATGCAAGCTATTGCCAATAGTTTCCTTCTCGTGTTGATGGGGAGGGGGCTCCTGCATTTTACTTCTATTACTTAAGAAAAACAAGTCAGCGAATATATACATGAAAACACGCATATGAACCAAGAGGGCCATGCATGGATCAAAAATGAAGAGTGTTTCATGAAAAAGAGATTATCATTAATCTAATTCTGTGACTCTATGTCCAAAAATATTGCCTCTTTTCTCTCCTATGCTCTGATATGTTTCTCTATAATTGTTGGTGACTGAGCTGTTGATGGATGAGAGACACTGCCTATGTATCACAGATTAAATTATAGGTTTGTTAGGATCTCCCCGATATGGTAATCTGGAACTTGGATGTCCCAATTTAGGATCTCTTTGATGGTGTGTTCGAAGTCCAGGTGCTAAAATAGGAGCAGCGAAAATAGTTAAATGGTAATAGCATTGCTGTACGTGGGCTTTCTCCAAGTACTAGTTGGTGATCTCCTTCTCAAACTAGCGCCTGGCGTTCAGAATTCTAGGAGTAGAGACCTAGCCTCTAGGGCACGAGGTCCAAGGGAGCAGGGAGACGGCAAAAGATAAGAGACCACAGGGTTATCAAGAGGCACTATGGTACCACTGGTTAAAGACACAGACTCTGAAGTCAGACTCCCTAGGTCTGAATCCCAGTTCTGTCACATTTTCAGTTTGTCACCTAATCTCCGTGGGCCTTGATTTCCACATTTCCAGAGTAGGAATAACAGTACTTTCTCTGTAGTGTGGTTATAAAAATTAAATGACTCATTATACCCAAGATGCTTGAAACAGAGCCTGGGAAACTGTGTAAGTCAGAATGAGCTAGGTTATGGTACAGTAACCAGAAACTCCCAATTGCTAGTGTCTAACAAAAAAGTCGTATTCTCCATGCATAGAAGGCCAAGTAGCACAAGGCGATCAACTCTGTGCACAAGCTTTGGAATGGAACCTCTCTGAGCCCTCGCACAGAGATTCATAAAGCCAGGGGGAGAACACTTATGGTACTCTTTAACAGCTCTCTTTACCCAATAGCAGGAACTGCCCACTAAGCCCCATGTGGTTTCTGCTTCTAAGGTGAGGGTTCTGCTCTAGATCTCCCCATTACAAGATCAAGGTAGATAGAGCTTCCACTATTAGGAGAACTGTCAATTGCTTTGGCAAGGGAAAGAGACACTATGTGCAATGGTCTTAAAATTTCTTCTCAGATGTGTCACACATCTCATTGGCTGAAGCGGGTGACTGCTTCAAGTGGGCAAGGAACTGGGAGCCCACTACATTCCTGCAGGGAGGAGAAGCAGGATATCTGTGAACAATCCAATGGACTGTGACATATCCGGTGCTAAGTGTTAGTTATTATAATTCTGGAAGATCTGCAGTGCCAGCTGAAATATGTTAATAGGATATCCAGGAGGAACCAGAAAGGCAGTTCAGCCTATGCACAAGTCCCTCCTCTACCAGTCTGCCGTGTCTCTAATGACCATATTTTTTTAATGTTCGTATCACTAACACCTAGAAGCACCCAGTCGGTCTTTGATAAATAACAGAGACATACACCAGGGACCAAATAACCAAAGAATAAAGAGTGACTTCTAGAGAATGCTCCTAAAGTGACTTTTCCTGGGCCAACTCCCAGATTGCTAGTTGAGGCCCCCATGTGGGTTTTCTAGGCTCCCTCAACCATGTATTTTCTGATATCAGAGTCCTGGAAGGAAGAGTCCCCTGGGTAACCATTTCTGCTCTATGGATCAATTGCTTCATGCTCTTTGCTGCCACTATTAACACAGCCACGTGAAAGATCTCCTGTAATAGAACAGAAGTGTGTTTGAAGGAGACAGAGGAATAAACTTTCTTTAGGTCAACAAACAAATTCACAAGCTCATTAATGGCATGTACATGACACAAGGCTCCAATCCACTTCGTCGTGAGACATGTGGCCACTCTGAGTGGAGCCGGTGGACTGCTTCAAAGCCTATAAGGTTCTTCTATTGACTTTGAATTAACCACTCAGGAACGAATAGATACCGTTTCTTCACATTTAGCAAACATTTCATGTATAATGATGACTAATAACATGGTCCCTGTTTTCATGCAGTGCAGGGACTGTTTTCGGACCAGTGCAGGGGTTTCGAGGAGAGGACGGTCATCAAACAAATAAACACATAGATCAGTCTATAATTAAAACTGAGATATGTATATATATATATATATATATATATATATATATATATATATATGCTTTGAAGGAAAAGGTCATCATTCTATGAAAACATGCAACAATAGGACCCCATCTAAGGAGGGGGGAGGGAGTGAAAAATAGGGGGAGGGAAGGGGCCTGGAGCACAGTCAGAAGTGACCTTCTAAAAACAAAGTTGGAGCCGATATCTAAAAAATAACTAGGGATTGAACAAATCAAGTTTAGGGGTAAAAGGTGGTTTTAGGCAAAGAGTAATATAGGGGCAAAGGGTCTGGAGTAAAAAGGTGTATGGTAAGTTTTTAAAACTAAAAAAAAAAAAAAAAAAAAAAAAAAAAAGTTTCGGCCAGAATGTAGAGGTAGAGGGAGAGTAGTATAAGACAAAGTTGTGCTGTAGGTTATATTAAGAACTTGGTCTTTATCTCAACAGTCACAAAAACGCCTTTGACAGAAGACCCTTTGGGAGGATCTTTGGATGGGGGACCAGAGGGGAAGAACTTATATGAAAAAGCAGCAGTGACCTTCAGTACCTTAACTCTGGAGTTAGGGTTCCCTGCTGTCTCCTGCTAATGGTAAGGAGGGACAGTGGAGACCACCATTTGCTAGTGAGTTCCACTGAACACAAATCCTTCAAGATGTCTCTTTCAAAAAGTATTGTGTTCAAATAAATTTTTGAAGTAGTTCTATACTACCTAGCACCCCTGGAGAGCCATAAAACACAGGAACTATATACAAGGTCAAGTCCTACAGGAAAGGTCAACATTGCTCAGGCCAATATTTCTAAAACTTACTGATCGTGGAGGCATTGTATTTTCAAATAAATCTGAGGTCCAACCTGTGGGGCTAATATTCAGTGAAATACTCTTCTAGGCTGGTGTAGACAGCTTGGGTTTATGCATGATCATAAGTAGCAGTTTAAAAAATAAGTAGCCCTCCCTGATTTGTGGGGTATATGTTCCAACATCCCTAGTAGATGCTTGAAACTGTGCATAGTACCAAACCCTATACAGGTACTATGTCTTGTCCTATACATGCATATCTATGATAAATTTTGTAAATTAGGTGCATTAAGAGTAACAATAACTAATAAAACAGAACAATTATAATAAATTATAATAAAAGGCATATGAATGTGTTTTTTCTCAATCTCTCTCAAAATATCTTCTTGTACTGTACTCGCCTTTCTTCTTGTGATGATGTGAGGTAAATGATGTAGACATTGTGACATTAGGCTACTACTGATCTTCTGACAATATATCAGAAGGAGGATCATCTGTTTCTAGACCACAGTTCACGGTGGTTAACAAACTGTGGAAAGTAAAACCAGAGAGAAAGGGCAACTACTGTAAAAAGGAAACCTTTCATAAACATGGATTTTTCAAACACAGATAGTAACAAGTAACCAGCCAGAAAAGCCATAACTGCCTCCAAAACACCAATGTGTTGAACCCCACAGTTGAGAACCACTGGGCAGGAGGCCAATAAGAAGAATGATGTCTGGCCAACCAATGGCTTAGGAACCCCAGGGAACCTATTGATTGCTCTATTGATTCCAGACTGTTCTCTGACAAGTGTGTCAGAAGAAATCAACCAAAGTGCTCTGGAAGTGTAAAGCTTCAAGAGCACGGTCTTTGAGAGCCAACCTCATGGCGGTCTTGATCCATAAGCTGGGGTTGTGATTGCACAGGACTGCTTAGACTAAACCCTCTTTTTTCATTGCTAAGTCTGTGAGGAAAATTAAGTCCAGGTTCCTCACAGAAGAAGGGCCAGAGCTTGTAGTTCAAGGAAGAAAGAATCAAGGATTGCATGGTGGACACGTGATGGTGGGTGCAGAGAACTGGAACAGAGGGCAAGCCTCGCAGGTATTGGGCTGAATCACAAGAGGAAATGAGCACAACATGAAGAAAAGAGTGTCCTGGGCTGGAGGGAGAAGGATGTGGGAGCACCAGGCTTACCAATGGTTGGGGCGTTGGAAAGTGAAGGCTCGCGGAGAAAGGACTTAGGGACCCTGTAGTCCTAGTTGCTTGTCTTATGGATGGAACCCTCCAACCTTCCCCGTGGCACACGGCTAGAGAGCATTTGAGCCCAGGCTTGAATGCCAGGCCTGTCTACGTCAGCCAAGTAGTAAGAGCAGTGGCAAGGCTGGCAACGTAGTATTAATCATTTAAATAAAAACCAAAATTAATCTCTCTGGAGCTTGAATTAAGTATAAAGAAAAATTTTTTGTGTTCCTTAAGAGACAGGAAGAAAGGCTAACATTTTTAGATATACATAAATCTGGGAAGAGAAAATAGGCAGTTCCTAAAATGAGACAGAATTTTTTTCCTTTTTCCCATTCACTCAGAAAAATTTATATTCGCTTTTTTTGGTTCCAAACAAGATCAAGTAAACACAGGCAACCTCACGTCTCTTATTAACTACAACTAAAAACCTTGGGCAAAACCACATAATTGAACTTTCAGAAGGCTCTGACAGGTGGATGAGAGCAGGCAGGGTGAGCAAGGATCACTGGAGTCAAGAAGAGGACGTGGTGGTGATTTCTGAGGCTTCTGTTTGAGGTTTGCTTTCTGCAGGGGATGGGTCCTCTTTTTGCCTCTTACATATCCTGACCTGGATGTTAAAACAGCCTGAACTGCCAGTGGATGCACACAAACATACATACACAAGCAAGCAAGCCAGCCCCAGAGAAAGCCAGAGCGCCTGGAAAGGGAGGACGTGGCAGGACCAAACCCTACTCCAAAGCCCCAGCTTTCCAACCAGAACACTAGGAAGGGGAAACCCTGGGAGACAGAGGGTGCAGAGCGGGGTGGGGAGGCATGAGAAAGGACTCCATTAAGGCTGCATATGAAGTTCCTGGCTCACGCTTGAACTGAGCATGTGTCAACCAGCCTAGAATCAGCCCCGTGAAGACTTGAAACACTGAACTGTAGGGGAGACCATGGCCCAGGTTTCAGACTGACAGCTGAGCAGTATATAGGCTGGGCGGGTCAGCAGAGCGCTTGTAAATGCTTTCAAAACTAAATGGACATTGGAATCACAGACCACAGAAAGTAGACCAGGTTGTGCCATCTGAACCTAACGAGGTTGCCTGCCTGGTTAAAAAAGAAAAAAAAAGTATAAACTTTCTAGATTTAAATAGGACTCAGAGTTTCATGACATAATAGTCAAAATATTTAAGATGCAACCCCAAATCACTTCACATACAGAAGAACAGGGAGACATAGATAACTCTCAAGGGAAAGGCAGTCAACACAAGCAAACATTGAGAAGACTTCAGTATAGGAATTGTTAGACAAAGACCCTGCAATAGTTATTGTAAACCATGCTTCAAGAAGTAAAGGTAAATATTTTTTTATATAAATGGAAAGATAGAAGTTTGCAGTAAGAACAAAAGCTATCAAAAGGAACTAAATGGAAGCTTTAGAACTGAAAAACTCACTGGCAAGACTCAATAGCAGAATGGAAAAGAACTCTACCTCATAGAATACACAAAGCTTAACTCAAAATGGATCACAGAACTGAATACGGAATTAGTTTTAACTTTAAACACATGAGTTAAATTAGAACTAAATATAAAGTTAATTTGAACTCATGGAAGAAAAACTGGAAAAACACTTTGACTTTGGGTTAGACAAGAGTTCTCAGAACTAAGAAATAAGGATCACCCACAAGGAAAACATGGTTAAACTTGGCTTCATAGAACAGAGAAGCCTTTATTCTGCAAAGGAGATTGTTAACATCCTGTGAAAAGACAGGTTCTAAGCTGGACGAAAGTCTTTGTGATCACCTATAAGACAAAGGATTTGTAACCAGAATATATAAAGAACCCAAGATTCAATGAACAAAACAAAGAACATATTTTAAAATGGGCCAAAAATTGACATACACGTCATCAAAGAAGATATATGGATGGCAAATAAGGTGCTTCAGGTTAATAAGATTAATAACATGGATGAAAAGATGCTTCAATATAATTTATTAGTGACACACTGATTAAATGGCAATTCTAAGTGTCAGTGAAGATGCAAATCAACAGGAGCTCCCACACAGTGCTGGTGGTAATGCAAAATGGTACAGCCACTCCGGAAAAATGGCTTGGGAGTTTCTCATCAAGCTGAATACATGTTTTTCATACGACCCAGCAATCCCACTAGCAGGTATTTATCCTAGAGCCATGAAAACTTATGTTCGCTCAAAAAACTGTACACAAATGATGATCGCAGCATTATTCATAATCACCAAAAGAGTTTCAGTGGGTGACTGGATAAACACACCGTAATCCATCCACACCACAGAATACTAGTCCGCAATAAAAATGAATGAACTATGAACACACACAATAACAGAGGTGAACTCAAATGCATTACGCTAAGTGAAAGATCTCAGTATGAAAAGGCAGCATGTGATAGGATTCCATTTCTAGGACATTCTGGAAAAGACAGTGTTGGAACAGAGAACGGATCAGTGGTTTCCAGGGACTGTAAGTGGAAAGAGGGTCTAACTAAAAAGAGGTAGCAGGAGGGAATGCTTTGGGATATTCCACTAGTTCTCCATCCTGGCTGTCAAAATCCATGCAGTGTAAAAATTTACACACAGCACACCAAAAGGTGAATTCTACTCTGTAATTTTTTTAAAGTTTATTTATTTATTCATTTATTTATTTATTTATTTATTTAATTTATTTAGAGAGGGAGAGAGAGAGAGAAAGAGAGCGCACAGGTGGGGGAGGAACAGAGAGAGAGAGGGAGAGAGAGAATCCCAAGCAGGCTCTGTATCATCAGCTCAGAGCTGGATGCAGGACTCAAACTCACAAACTGTGAGATCATGACCTGAGCTGAACTCAAGACGCTTAACCAACTGAGACACCCAGGTGCCCCTACTCTGTGATTTTTAAAATAAAACTTTAGGGAGTTCCTACTGTATGCCATAATCTCTAACAATAGAAGGGCGATTTGATCTTTGAAACTGAAGAATGTGAAAATGTAACTTTTGAGATTTCCATGAGTATGGTTTTCATCCCCAAATTGCCTTGAATTCTAATCAATTTAATCTATTCTAGGGCTTTCTGTGTCTGCAGGCCTGCCTCGGACTAGGGGAAAGAATGGTGTGACTCGTGATATCACGGGGAGTCAAAGGTAGGTAAGGACTTAGATGTTTGATTGGAAATTTTAAGAATTTCTTTCACTCATGGTTGGTGCTGACAAGTAACTTGAAACCACGGAGCAGATGCTGTGACGGGGAACAGCTGGGGACCAAGCACCGTCTTGCCCACAGCAATAGAGGCAGAGTTTCAGCTAATCCTGTGGTCGCTTAACCCTCCCTGCATGCGGTTCCAGCTGGCCTTTTATTTGGGGTGGGAATGGGAATTGATATTCAAATGTGTTCTGTAAATACGATAAAGGTTCTTCGTGTCTGTGATGACCCAAAGGGGAAAAATGGGTGACGTTGACTAGCTATATAAGAGAAGACGACCACGGATGTAAAAAACTGAGTGATAACTTCATTACTGAATGCAATACCCCAATACACGTTTCTGTCCCTCAAAGGTACCCAGACTCCAGGCGGAGTTCTTTGAAGCCAGGGAGTTTACTACATGGAAATCCAGGCGGCTCTAGGCTGTAAACAGAGAAAGTTTCGTTTTCACTTAAAGTGAGACCTACTCACTCAGGGAGGAAAATCAGCTTGGAAAGTACAGGTGTGCACCCCCACCCCCCAACACTGTGAAGACAGCCCCTCCCTGCTACAATTAGAGGAAGCAAACTCCCAGCTGACCACGGAGATGAACACTGCTGTGATTATTTTCATTTCAAAAAGGATCCACTTAAAATATTTACTCTGGTAGTTCCTTCAAGTGTGGACCACCTCTGGGGGCATTTAGATTTTTCATAAATCATTAAGCACCGGGCTGAGGGCACACAGTGAGGGCGAGTTCAGGATCCTTGCCAATTGAAGATTAATAAAAGCGAAGGGGCCGTCATCCCGGCGATGATGCTGTGAGTCGATGGGAGGGATGGGGTTATGATTTACACCCCGGGCTTTAGGAAGTGTGTCCGTGGAATGAAGGGAACGGTCTGGGTGATGCGGAGGCGGGAAACCGCTCCTCCTAAGGTGGGTTGCTGGGTGCCACAAGAAAGTCAGGAATGTCCTGTCACCTCTGCCCATTTGTCCTCTCTCCCCTCAAAGGGCCTGTGACTGGAGGTGACAGGTTTTGGTGAAGCTCAATGCATTCTGCCTCTGGGCCTCACTTGCTCATTATAGAAGGGCTGCAATTTCATTCCAGATCGGCAGTGTAAAACCTGTTGTCATATTTTATGTGATGATGTTAACTCTGCTATGAAATTATACCCTGAGAATACCCCAGAGCCGGCTCAGTACATATAAATAGCCATTTATCAGATGCAACCCGTAATCTTCCCGCTGCTGTGACCCATTCTGTAATTTTCCCTCAGCTGACAAGCTACAAATGAAGAGTGTACTTAGATTTCAGTTATGAGGTTTAAAATATGGATGTGGACATAAAAAGCTAAGCCCTTCAAGAAGAAACCAGGGAATTTTCCCATTAAATTCTAAGGGCCTTCATCCATCTGCTCTCTAATCGTACAAGAATCCTGTGATCCCTTCGCTGACCCCTCCAACACAATCTCTCCCCCACTGATTCTGTCACCACCACCCCCCGCCTGGCCCACCACCCACGTACGTACCCATTTCCTCACACCTACGAGCACACACACTTTCCTCAGATGTGCTCACAGAACGTCTCTGCTAAGCTGTGACCCTCATCATCTTTGCGGACATGCTGTTGCAAGCTGCAAGCACAAAGTTGTTTTTATCCACAAAAATCAACATTCACACGGTAGTACCGGGTGCCAACCACTATGTACTAGATACCTCACACATCTGGTCTTATTTTATATATGAGGACACACAGGCTCAGAACTATGTCTACGATGACACAGAACTACATTGGACCCAGAGTCTGAACCCAAGAGTAGCAGACCCTGCATTGGTGTCTGTGGCTGGGGTAACCACCACAAACTTGGTGGCCAACTAATAGGAATGTGGTCTCTCACAGCTCTGAAGGCCAGAAGTCTGAAATCAAGATGTCAGCAGGTCACACTCCTTCCCGGACCTATAGGAGGGAGTCCGTTCTTCACCTGTTCGGTTTTTGGTGGCTCTCCGTGCTCCCTGACTCCTGGTTCCTGGACTCGGTTCCATCTTCACATCACCTTCCCTGCATGTGCCTCTCAAAACTCCCTCCACCTCGCTCTTCCAAGGTCACATGTGATTGCATTTAAGGCCCATGTAGATGTATCAGGATGAGCCCATTAACTTAATCAAGAACCATAACTTAAGCACATCTTTCGCCATTTAGAATAACACTTGACAGATTCCAGAAATTGTATGTGGGTATCTTGGGGGGTGTACTAACTTTTAGCTGGCCACAGACTTCAAAGCTGTCAAAACCCCATTTCTGTGGTCCCCATCACTAATGCATAAGAAATCCTCGAGCTGGACCTAAGGGTTGCCTCACCTACAAGTGCACATAGCTCCTGAGCCAGATCCAGTTACTTGAACTTTCCAGGGACCTGAAATTCACAAACTCCTTTGGATTCAAACATCAAGACATGAACAAAACAAGATATCTGGGAAGCGTAAGTGAGGAGGCATTACCAGCCACAATCACCTTAACTGAGATCAGTTTATCAGATTAACCCTCATCACTCACAGCCCTGCAGAAATGAGACACCAATCACGTCAAGTCTGATGGCCTAGTCAGAAGGATATTAACACTTTCTTCAGGCACATTATGTTGACAGGAACAATGGCTTTGGAATGTACTTTGAGCCACGTTTTTTGTTTTTTTTCTTTTCTTTTCTTTTTTTTTTTTTTTGAGTCCTATCTGACAGACACCAGAATATCTGGATGAAGAAAAAAATGCAACATTTAATTAACTGTAAGTTTTATCCACAGAAAAAATTTTATATGCTTGATTATTCACAGCACTTAGCTATCTGGCCATCTCCTTTTAGGTTTAAGTTGTTTGTCAGATTGGCATTTCTTGATCCATTTGTTTGTTATTTCCATGTCCCCACACTGAAAACTCTCCAAAACATTTTGCTTTTCCTCCTGGAAAAGACCTTTTTTGTAACCTTTTTAAAAATGCTTATTTTTCGAAGAATTTTATGTCAACATGAAAGAACATCTTTGAAAGGATAAAAAAAAAATCACCCCTAAGCCGACCAACCTAGCAAACAAGAGTTTTCAAGAGGAGAAGGTTCTAACATTGAACATCACTACGCTCCTCCAGCAACAGCTTGAGACTGTATGTAAAAGAGAAACAGGAAAATATTTGCTTTTCAGTTGTGAGGCAAAGAACTACTTCAAGAACTGATTAAAACACTTAGGTACCCTGGCAACAGTCTTATGAATAAATAGGTCTTCATCACGCCCTGGCACCAGAAAATGCTGACGGATGTGCTCAAATAAGTGGGCAATCACCTGGTAAAATCCCAGGTCCTATGAATCTTCACTGTGATTCGTTGGAACTTTGTGCTAAAACTTTGCCATAGAAATCGGATGGAGTCCCTGGGGATGTTGGGATTTTCCAGGGCAAAACGCTCTCTTGGTGTCTCACCGACACCTAAGCCACCTCTTTTGAGCCCAAGGAATGTACTCTTAATTTTAGGATTACTGGGAAATACAAGAGAGACACTTATTTTCCTGGAGGGCAAACACTACTAACATGAGGCTCTCTGGGAAGCCTTGAAGGGGCACCAAGGGATGAATCTAGACTGGATTTTCTAAGATTGCCTCCGTGTAGCCCAGGGTAGCCTGCATTTCCCTTTGCGTCCTAAAGAATGTGTGGATGCACATTATTGGTTGCTTGGCGAAAATCGTAATAAAAAGGAAGCACACAGGTGCTAATGCCAGCTTGCCTTGTGTGAGCTCCAGTTCTGTCACAAATCAGCTGTGTGACCTCTGAAAAATTAATTGACCCCCCCCCCAACCCCGTGCCTTTGTTTCTACATCTGAAAATTGGGGATAACGGTAGTACTTGCTGCCTAGGATTATTTGAGGCCTGAATGAGCAAAGTGCTTAAAACCTCACACGTGGTGTATGCTCTGTAAACATCAGTGACTGTTAGCATAACACCTGTCCTTGGAAAATCATGCTGAGTCCAGGGATTTTTACCCCTTTATTCCCCCAAGTACTCACAAGCTGTCTGCTAATTAGGACAGCCCAGGATTTTTTCAGGGATTAGCATCAAGCCCACTGGGTGCTGGTTGCTGAAATATGTACCCCACTTCTTAGGAGAGAGCACCACGTTTGTCCTTAAGCCAGCACGGGTCCTCATGCCCCACTCGCCTCAGGTTTTATGTAAGGGTTCACAGACACATCTGGACATCTTTCATCCAGCCAACAGATTTGAGTCCGTTTAAAGCGAGTAAGGGAGACTCTTACTGTTTATTCAACCCGGTACGTACTCAAATCCTGTCCTAGCCAGTGTCACACTACCCGTTACCATTTGAAGATCATTTTCCTTGACAGAAAAGATGAAAGAAACACATGAAATGAATTGTTCTGCCTTCTTTGTGCTGCTGTTAACACCCACACTGCGCTGTGGACCTAAGCTTCCTTGTTCTTCTTCCAGCCCCAAAGATAACTGAAAGGTCTTTCCAATTACTAGTAGGCTTCCAAGCCTCCCCTAATTCTGTCCTTTACGTACAGAAAAAGGGACACATTCTTTGTGTTTGCTCCCGGCTGGATGTTCTTGGTTCACTCAGTGCAGGGCTCCTAGGGACCCAAACTCATCACAGAGCCCCCGCGGGGGCCACACTGACCTGTTTCCTTGGGAAACATCCTGTTGGTGGCAATGTAGGATCGAGAGTTAGAACTTAAGCCACCTTCCCTTTTTTAAATTCAGACCATGGGATCACAGCTGCTTTTAGCTCAAACTTTCTGAATTCCATTTTCTTAAAATCCAGGGTATGTGCCAGGACAACACACATTTTCTTTCTACACTCTCATGTCAGGTCCCTTAGATGTGAGGCTGTCGATTTCACTTCTTTCCTTCCAGTTTGCCAGTGTGGGTCAGGAGAGGGCAGAAAGCAACTGTTTCTTTCAAAGCATCTTCCACCTTCTGGGACATTCACTAGCAAGGGAATCAAGACTTTATTCGATGTTGTAGTTTTTTGTTTTGTTTTGGTTTGGGAGGAAGACAGAATGAGACTTTTATTATTATTTTTTTTAATGTTCATTTATTTTTGAGACAGAGAGAGACAGAGCATGAGCGGAGGAGGGTAGAGAGAGAGAGCGAGGGAGACACAGCATCTGAAGCAGACTCCAGGCTCCGAGCTGTCAGCACAGAGCCCGACGCGGGGCTTGAACTCATGAGCTGTGAGATCATGACCTGAGCCAAAGTCAGACACCGAACCGACTGAGCCACCCAGGGGCCCCAGAGACTTTTATTATTTTAAGTAAGCTTTTCATTGGGTGATAACATAGGTATAGAATACACCTTAAGTCCTAAGTGTACTGCTCCACAAATTTTCACAAGGCAGACACACCCCTCTAGTCACTTAATCTCGAAACCTATCAGCTCTGCCGAAACTTCCCTCTTCCTCATGAATTAGTTTTAATGGAGCTATAATCTGTGCTGGAAGAGGATCATTACCCTAACGGGAGCGAACACTTGTGGAGAACTTGAACTACGTGTCAGACACTGTGCCAAACAATGTGTATGTGTCACCCCTTTTAATCCTCACAGCAGCTCTAGGAGATGGGTGTTATTATTTCCCCCATCGTAAAGCTAAGAAACTGAAGCTTGGAGAGGCAAGATCTCTAGCCTAGAAGGAATGGAGCAGCGATTCAAATCCAGGTCGTGGGGGGTGTCCTGTGCATTATAGTATGTTTAGAAGCAGCATCCCTGGCCTCTACCCACAGGATGCCACAACCACAATTTCTCTGCTGCAGAGAGAGTCAAAAATGTCTTGCCCCGTTGCCAACTTTTCTCTGGAGAGTCAAATTGCCCCCAGTTGAGAAGCACTGCTGTAGATAATCCCACACTTCCATGCTTAGCTTCTGTCTCCTTGCTGGTTTGCTCTTTGCTATATGAGTCCATCTGAAATAAATTCACGTTAACACAGGTGCGCACCTTCCTGGTAGAGAGCGTGATTCTAAACTCCAGGGATCCATCGGCTTCTTTGGAACTATGGCCTCACTGCCTGGATTGCATTTAAGAATCCGAATTGAGGACTGCTTCATTTTATTATGCAAATACGTTCTTTCCCACTCAGTCTTGTGAAGCCGGGACTACCACTGCTCCTGCCACAACTGTCATGGCTGCTGAGTCTCTTCCCTTTGACTTTTCCATAGAAACTCAGTGGGCGCTTCTTCCCATACACTCCCCTCTTCCACCTCACACCCATCATCCTCCATATATAACTATCTGTCAGATAGAGCATACTCAAAAAGGGCAAGAAGCAGTTCTCAGATATTACCTATGAAGGAGAGAGCACGATTTGGGGAAACCGAGGCAAGATACTGCAGCACTCTGGGTGTGGCAACCATAGGGAGGCAGTCCCGTTTCTCGGACTGAAGGGCAAGGGGAAGATGTGGTTACTTGAGTCCAGAGACAGTTCCTCTATGGTGGCCCTCACTGGTTCAAGCGAAACAGGAATCTGACCATCACTGCAGCCTTTATGGTCAGATTGCCAGGCACAGAGCAGCGGGGAGTGGGGCAGAGAGTGGATCTGGATGGGCAGGTGGAACGTGTACAACATGGTATCTTTACAGTTTTATCTGGGCGAATTTCTCTGCTCCCTTTGCTACATTTCCTTTTGGAGTCCTCCTTATCAGATCACAAGGCTTCTTGCCAAACGTGCTATCCTGGTTTTTGAAAGATACCTTCCTCTTGTTGCCAAGAGCCCATCATTCTAGCATCAACAGCCATGGTTTAGAAAAACAAACTCTGGTTTTTGACACCACCTATCTAGCCAGCTGTCATTTCTCCTACCCTCCCTTCTCTTCCAAAATTATAAACTTCAACTGGAGGAAGAAATGAGAAAACCTGATTTACCTTGTGGGATCTTGGGTGGGTTTCTCTATCAGCTTCAGGAAGGAGTAACTCACCTTCTAGCCCTTTCTTTGCCTGATGTCCAGATCAGGATTTCTCAGACCTATCAATGTCTGGGTCTTCTCTCGATTAATCTCAAGGACACGTAATGCTGCTTTTCCCTCAGATATGGATTCATCCTGAAGGTCTTCAGGACTGGGTGAAAGAGAGCCTCAAGATGGAAAGTTTCTGGGTTTTTTTCCTCTTTTCCTCCATGCTATACACCTGCTGGAACACCCCTCTGTCCTCTTAAAATTTGCCCCCCACTTTTACTACCCCCTGGGTTATTTCTGCCACTCAGTCTAAGAACCCTTTGTTCTCTCTGCTAAGGCTTTCATCAAATCCTTTTACCCTCTGCAAGGAGAGCAGTGGCATTTATAGCCCATCTGAGAGAGACAGAGAGAAATAGAGACAGACACCAAGTAAGTGGGCTCCAGAATATTCCCTTTCATGTTCCAACCATCTGAGAGTCAAGTTGAAAAAAGAACCTTGTGTAGTTTCTTCTATAAATTTCTGTTCCTGTTTGCTTTCAAGTTCCTGGTCTCTTGGGGATTCTTGGTAACAAGCGACATCAAGTTGACAGGGCTGTTTTCCTCCCCTTCTCACCTAACCTCTGATAATCTACAAGGTATTGGTAATTAGCAGTAAATTGCACCAGCTACGAATCGAGTCCAGTTTCTTGCAGTGAATGTGGCGAAGCAGCAGTACTGTTCTTGATCCACAGAGACCCCGATGACAATGACTCACGCGTATCTCCCCACCTCTGGCCATGCCTGCTGTTTTGAGGCTGGGCTCAGTGTAACCGCAGACCAACCTTATTACATCTTCTCAGTCTAATGGTAAGCTTAACTAGTGGATTTTTACTTTTCGTTAAGACAGCCTAGCACTTTAAAACAGTGTTTTACAACAGTTAGACTTAAGAGCAGCTACATAGACAAAATAGACGTAAATAAATAGACGTAAATAAAATTGATAAAGCAATTATGACAGTCTTTAACATGTAACTTTTAAAAAATTTTCAAAGTGCTTCTGGGGCGCCTGGGTGGCTCAGTCGGTTAAGCGTCCGACTTCAGCTCAAGTCACGATCTCACGGTTCGTGGGTTCGAGTCCCGCGTCATGCTCTGTGCTGACAGCTCAGAGCCTGGAGCCTGCTTCGGATTCTGTGTCTCCTCTCTCTCTGCCCCTTTCCCGCTTGTACTCCATCTCTGTCTCTCTCTCAAAAATAAACATTAAATAAATAAACAAATAAATAAATAAATTTCAAAGTGCTTTCCACATTTCCTTAATGTTCCTTATGTTTACATATTGCAGATGAGACAACCTAAATGGTCTTAGTTTTCATATTGCAGATGAGACAACTAAGGCAGGCATTTGATTTATTCTTAACTTTTTGACTTTCTCCGTCTTACATTTATTATCAGGTTAACATCTTTAAATTCTGCATTCAATGTCAACACTGATTTCCTGATTTGGATAACTATAGGGTGGTTATGTCCTTGTTCTTAAGTAATATACACTGAATGTTTAGGAATAAAAGAACGCAATTCGCTACTCATTCTCAAATGGTTGAAAAAGGAAAGATTATGTGAGTGCGTGTGCGTATATATATTCATATATACCTATATATCTTTCTACATCTAGATCTAGATCCCTATTTATCTACCTATTTATAGCTATCTATCTAGAGAGTGCAAATAAAGTGTCATTGGTTACCTTTAGAAGCAGGGAAGGCCTTACCCTATTATCAACCCTATCTGAAAATTGGGAAATAAAAAGAAATAATAAAAAAAATTCTACTGGTCATGTAGTAGTGGTGAAGCGGTCCTTTGCTAACTACATTTTTTAGAAGGGGCTCTCCAAACATTTGGTCACACCTCACAAACAGTAAAAAGTTGTTTGAACACATTCCCTCGGCATATGTTTGTTGCTTTATTTATAAATTACATGTAGTACCAATGTACTGATAGGGAATACACAAATAATAAATCATATTTTAAAAAAATATATACATTTCCCTTATTAATAATATGAAAGCCCTTTTTAATATCACTAAAATGAATGTTAACAAATGATAAGTAGAGAGAGCAATGTTATTGAATATGCTTAATTTTTTAAAATTTTGGCTGAACTCTTCGTAGTTCAGCAGTTCAAAGTTCTGGTTCTAAGCTTCGTCTATCCTGACTCTTGGTTTTAAAGACTGGCATAGTGAAAAAGAGATCTTACAACATGTGGAGACCCAAACGAAGGACGTGTATCATTGCCTCCACATACTGGTTTTCATTCAAATGTGGTTAGTGAAGCTCCATTTTTTCCCTGCCAAAACCCACCTTCTTCCTGCAAACTACTCAGAAGGCATTGCATTAAAAAAAAATTTTTTTTAGAGAGCATGCATGTGCACATGTGCACAAGAGTGGGGGAGGGGGAGAGAGAGAGAGAGAAAGAGAGAGAGAGAGAGAGAGAGACAATCTCAAGCAGGCTCCTTGCTCTGGGCTGGATCCCATCACTTTGGGATCATGACCTGAGCCAAAAATCAAGAGTCAGACACTCAAGTGATTGAGTGTCCCAGGCCCCTCAGAAGGCACTGCATTTTAATATTTACATTTTTATTTAATATTTAGTATTTATCTGGGTTTAAAAGTTATTGAAAGCTTTTGTTTTGGAAACATTTTAATTTTAATTAGTCTCTAAATTGTTTGTAAAGGGAAGAGGTATGAGGTTTCCTTATAGGTGAAACATATTTTTTTCTGGTAACAAAATCACATTTCCATCCTTCAATGATTCCTCAGAAGCACCAGTTTTTTTGAAACATTATTACTTGCTCACTTTTTGTTACTTTGGCAGAACAGATTAAGTGTGCTTGTTTATTTATTTTTGAAAACATATACTTGGTTACAAACTCCTTTCTGTCGTTTGTTGTCATAGGAAGGTCAGTATGTTTGGAGGACTTCCTTTTTACAAAAGAAAAGTGTTAAATTCCATTTCTAGTTCACGGCTCTTCAGAGTAATTTTGCATGAGTTCACTAGCAAATTCCCATGGGGGATACAAGATCTTGAGGGGCACTCCTCATCTCATAAAAAACATACCCTGAAGATTCTCCGATGGTGGAAAGGTCTTGCTTTAACAAAAAGTAGCCACACCAGTGCTACCCTCTTAACACCGAGGCTACTATGCCCTGCAGTGCACCGAGAGCAAAATAACACGCGTGACTTCCACTGCCATCCCCTCCCTGCAGCAGGGTGCACATGTGGCTGGTGACCAAACGAGGTCATCGCTGTCACTCTGTGCACTAAAGAATGGTAACAGTTATTTCATCTTAGCTAAAATTTAAAAGTGGTTGGAACCTTTTCTTCCTGTAGCCCGAAGGATTAACTTGCTCTTCCCCTGGGGTATACACACTCCTCTTTAGGGACCACTGACTTCAAGAATATGTTCTATGCAACTGCTCATCCCTTCATTACTGTCCCCACCAGAGTGCAGGATCATTTTCCCCACCATGTGGATTTTCTATCACTGAGTCTAAGCTGCACGCGGCTCCCATTCCCTGACGTCTTCCGTGCACTTCAGTACCCTCCCTCTGGACCTCAAGATGGGCAAATCTACCCAGGGGAGTATGAAATTAAAACACCATTTTATTTTCAAAGACTGACATTACTTCAGATATAGGTGTCAGTATTGCTCATAATTGTGAGGTACTGAAACAACCTAAATGCCCATACATAGGAGAGAAAGCCCCGATGTGGGGCTCCATCCCACAAACCGTGAGATCACGACCTGAGCTGAAATCAAGTCAGACGCTTAACTGACTGAGCCACCCAGGCGCCCCTAAAGATTTTATTTTTAAGTAATCTCTACACCCAACGTGGGGCTCGAACTTACAACCCCGTGATCAAGCATGCTCTACTGACTGAGCCAGCCAGGTGTCCCTAGAATTTCTATAATTTCTAATTTCTATGTCCAATATTCTAGCAAACGTTTTATCTAAAAAGAGAAATTAAGCCTTACAGACATATAATATGTGGACTGATCCTCGTTCCTTCAGTTGGGTTTATGTCGTGTAGCCATATGTCATGTATGGTATGAAAGGATCCTCAGGGCAGAGTGGGAGTTGTCAAACTTACAGGGGTTGACAGTGGAGGCCTCTGCCATTTAATCCCTTTCAATGTACTGTGATGTATTGCAGTTTGAATGTGCTTGGTTAAGAGGATTTGCAATTATATTATCTAGCTTTAAGAAAATAACCCTCACAAAGAGACCAATGGCTTAAAAATAATTCATTTAGAGATGCCATAAATTATATATCATACTAACAATGCAGACACCAACAAACAAGATGGCAGCCATCACTCTCTCCATTGCAGACATGAGTGCTACATCAGACATTTCAACAAACACCACGTGGAGCTAAGCAGGTCCATCAAGAACTTATCTAAAAATGTAAAACTGTTAACAGTGTAAACTAGTGAACAATGACACTCAGTCGAATGGTATCTTTTATCCTTAGATATAGCTCATTTGATGATAGTGCCATGCCGTCATGACAACCATGAATTTTTACAATTACTCATGGAGTTTCACTTTTGCTTAGGCTGTGGAGGGCTGCAAAGATGTCATTCCCATCCTAATATTGAGCAAAATCCAGATAAAAAATAAAATTGAAAATTTCAGCGAGCTTTCTGAGAGCTGAAATCACAAAACAAGGAAACAGCCTGAGTTCCAAAGACACACAAGTCCTTCTAATAAGAGGTGGAAGACACAAACTCTCTCACCTATGGAAGAGTACATGAGAGAAAGGTGTTGGCCAAGAAACACGTGAGGAACGAGAAACAACTACAACTTTAAGGGGTTGCTAAAGGCCAAGAGGGGGTTCGTGTGTCAGTCCAGAACAGTGAGGGCCCCACAAAGGGGAGTTCATTGTTTTCATAAGCTCTTATCCTTAAGCCTTTACTGAATGCTCATGAACGAGAGTAGGGGTAGAACAGGTATATGGGAGGTCACTGGCAGGCATGGAGTTCAGGCAGAAAGCACCACTTGTTTCCCTAGATTCTTCTCCCATGTGAAACAAAAGCTTTAAGCTTTTGGGGGACTGGCAGCAAAGACTGTTGCCCAAGTCACAGAAAAAGACCTGCTGTGGGATGAAAGTAGGTTATACAAAGAGTAGTCCTAGGGGAGAAGCACAAAACCATCTTGAGCCCAAGATCCTGAATTAATGGCAAGCAGAGGTTTCCTACCAGTGGGGGAGGGGGAAGAAAACTCCTGCTCAAGATCAATCACAAATCCAAGACAGAACTTGAGCACCATAAGGAGGAGGAGCAGGAACGCAGAGAGGGGCCCACACCTGAGGCTTGAGTACATAGGTCCTTCCCTAAGACTTAGACCAGGGTAGAACAACAGAGAGGTCCTTGTACTCCCAACACAAGCCTGGTACAAAGCAATAAACACCAGCAGTCTGTAGCTGGGGATGGGGCGTGCACATGGCGAGAGACCTAGGCCGAAAGCTGATGGTGGAGTGATAATCCCGAGAAAAGCTTCTATCATGACAGCTCTTATCCTAACCACGAGGCAAAAGTAGCCTGCCACTTGAAGAATTTAAAGTCTATGGTTGTACTGAAGCTCAGCATAGCAACACCAAGACCCACAGCCAGCCCAACACTGACTGAGTTGACTCACATGACTCAATTCTCCACGTTAACAGTCCAACCAAAGAAGAGCCATGATCATTTCCTGGCATGAATAATATTTATCTCAGTCTCTACCGTTCTACATGAAACATCTGGAATTCACTGGAAAACTACACTTTACACACACTCACACACACAGAAAACCCACTGTCAAGAGACAATGCAATCAATAGGAGCAAACTCAAGCAATACTCGGACAATGGAATGAGCAACAGGGATTTTACAATAACTATAATTAGTATGTAAAAGGATATAGTGGAAAAGGTCAACAACAGGTACCAACATATGAGGAGTTTCAGGAGAGGGAAACTCTAGAAATGATAACCCAGTATCAGAGATGCAGAGTGTCTTCAACATGTTCATCAGTAGACGGAACCCAGCTGAGGGAATCAATTAGCTTGAAGATCTGTCAATAGAAATTACCAGTCCCCCCCATCACACACACAAAAGACACAAAGAGAAAGAACAAGGCCACAGCAACAGCAACAGCAACAATGACAACAACAGAACAGAGCATTCCAAAGATCCAGGAGAGTATCAAACATCATAACATACTTATAATTGAAAGCCAAGAAGGCGAAGAAAAAGAGAATGGGAAAGAAAAGATATCTAAAAATAATGGCCAAGAATTACCCCAAAGTAATGAATCACAATAAATCACAGATCCAAGGGGCTCAGACAACTCCAAAGAGGATAGACACTAAACTAGCAAACCAAAATGCTTCACACACACCTGCATACATCATAGTTAACCCGCTGAAAAGCCAAAATAAAGAAAAAGTTTCGATGGCAGCTGGAGGAGTAGAGGGAGAATACATGATATACAGAGGAATAAAGATAAGGACTAGAGCAGACTGCTCGTCGAAAAAAAAAACAAAAAAAAACAAAAAACAAACAAACAAAAAAAAAACCAACCCAGCACATATTTAAAATACTGAAACAAAAAAAATAAAAACAGCTGTCAATTTAGAATTCTATACCCAGTGCAAATCTTTCAAAAATAAAAGCAAGTAAAGACACTTTCAGAAAAACAATAGGTGAGAAAATTCAGTGCCAGCTGACCTGAGGTTAAAGGGCGTTCTCCAGGCAGAAGAAATATGTTCCCAGATAGAAACTTGTATCTCCGCAGTCATATAAGGAGTTCTGAAAGTGGTAAAATGGGTACTCCCCTGCAATAATAAGGAACAAACTATTGATACATACAACAGCACAGATGGATCTCAAAATAATGACCCATTGAGAAAAGGCATGCAAAAAAGAAAACCTAATATTTGATCCCATTTATATAAAATTCTAGAAACACAAAATAATCTCTAGTGACAGAAATTAGACCAATGGTTTCCTGTGGGGTGAGCAGGAGGGAGGATGAGCGGGGATGGATAAGAGTATAATTGATATGCTCATGGCCCTGATGGTGGTGATGGTTTCACGGCTCTACACATATCCCCAAACTCTATTACACGGTGCACTTTAAATGCATGCAGTTTATTAAATGCATTAGACCTCAGTAAAGCTGAAAGGGGGTGGGGGTTATGCAAGATAAAATTACAATGAGATACCACCAGACACCTATTAGAATGGCTTAAAATAAGCTTTTAAAAACTAACATAATAAATACTAGGGAATTTGTTGGACAGCTGGAGCACTGCTGGAAAAAATGTAAAATGATACAACTACTTTGTAAAACAGTTTGGCAATTTCTCATGAAGATCAACAAACACCATACCACCCAATGATCTCACCCCAGTTATTTACAGGAGAACTGTATATACATATGCCCTCACACATGCCTGTATGGGCATGGTTATACCAAATTTGTTAGCTGTGTTTTGTTTTTTTTTTTTGAGAGAGAGAGAGAGAGACAGAGAGAGAGTGAGCAGGGGAAAAACAGAGGGAGAGGGAGAGAGAGAATCTTAAGCTCTATCTCATGTCCGTGAGATTGTGACCTGAGCTGAAATCAAGAGTCAGATGCTCAATCGACTAAACCCCCCAGGTGCCTCTCTTAGCTGCAGTCTTAGTATCCAACTGGAAACACCCCAAATGCCGATTCATCTGAGAATAGATAAACAAATTGTGCTACATCATACAATGGGCTACTATCCAGGAAAATAACACCACCACCACCAAATTGCTGATTCATGCAACAACATGGATGAATCCCAATAGCCTTATGTTGAGGGAAAAAGCCAGACTCAAAAATCTACACACTGTATGATTCCATTTTTACAATATTCTGGAAAAGGCAGAACTATAGGAACAGAAATCAGATCACTGGTTATCTGAAGTTGGGTGGGACAAAGGAACTGGTTACTAAGGGAGACTGGGATGCTTTTAGGGTGATGGAAATGTTCTAGATTTTGCTTATATTGGTTACATGAACTTATACATTTGTCAAATTCATAGAATTTGAACCATCTCTGAAGGGTGAATTTTACTTTGTATAAATTAAACTTCAATGAACTGATTTTAAAAATTAACCATCCAAAACATGAGAGCAAACCTCTTAAGTTTTTCAGTGACATTTAAAATCATATCATAATACAAATATCATATGACTTCACTCATATGAGGACTTTAAGATACAAAATAGATGAACATAAGGAAAGGGAAGCAAAAATAATACAAAAACAGGGAGGGGGACAAAAACATAAGAGGCTCTTAAATATGGAGAACAAACAGTGGGTTACTGGAGGGGGGATGGGCTAAATGGATAAGGGGCATTAAGGAATCTACTCCTGAAATCATTGTTGCACTATATGCTAACTAACTTGGATGTAAATTTAAAAATAAATTAAATAAAAATAAAAAAATTAAAATAATGTCATAATCTAGTACTTTTAAACATTTTACTAAATCTGGGGCTTTTGGGTGGCTCAGTTGGCTAAGCATCTGACTTCAGCTCAGGTCATGATCTCATGGTTTGTAAGTTCAAGCCCCCCATCCGGCTCTGTGCTGACAGCTTGGAGTCTGGAACCTACTTCAGATTCTGTGTCTCCCTCTCTCTCTGCCCCTCCCCTGCTCACACTCTGTCACTCTCTCTCAAAAATAAGTGAAGATTAAAAAAAAGTTTTTAAACATGTCACTAAATATAATGGTAAATACTTAGAAGCTTTTTAAAAATATTTATTTATTTATTTTGAGAGAGAAAGAGAGTGTGGGGGGGCGGTGCAAAGAGAAAGAGAAAGAGAGAATCCCAAGCAGGCTCTGTGCTGTCAGCACAGAGCCCGATGTGGGGCTCAAACCTATGAACTGTGAGATCATGACCTGACCTGAAATCAAGAGTCAAGACACTTAACTGACTGAACCACCCAGGCGCCCTATTTAAGGTTTCATATTTTATAGCAAAAGCCACTCTTGGGGAGAAGGCTGAAATAGTACACAAACACTAAGAAGGTAACAAACTAAAATGCACTCCCATGTCAGCAAATTTCACTGATAGACATGGGGACACAACACACTGCTGGAGATTTGAAGAAACAAGTATGAGACCAAATCATGTAGTGTTGGAAGTTTGCTATTTAGTCGGATGAGAAAAGAGAGCAGCTATTTCTAATGTGTTTCAGCTCACAGTACTTCACAGATTCTGTTTCAATAATCAAATACACAAAGAACTTCTTTTTTTTTGAATGCTTATTTATTTTTGACAGAGACAGAGAGAGAGACAGACAGACAGACAGACAGACCATGAACAGGGGAGGGGCAGAGAGGAAGGGAGACACAGAATCCAAAGCAGGCTCCAGGCTCTGAGCTGTCAGCACAGAGCCCATCGCGGGGGTCGAACTTACGGACTGTGAGATCATGACGTAAGCCGAAGTTGGACGCTCAACCAACTGAACCACACAGGCACCCCAAGAACTTCTCTTTTTAAGAGGGCATTAAAGGTAAAATGTATGGGAGAGGAGCTACTCACAACGGAAATGATCTTTAATAAAGAATGACTTATGGGGGTGCCTGGATGGCTCAGTCGGTTGAGCATCCGACTTCAGCTCAGGTTATGATCTCACAGTCCATGAGTTCGAGCCCCGCGTCGGGCTCTGTGCTGACAGCTCAGAGCCTGGAGCCTGCTCCAGATTCTATGTGTCTCTCTCTCTCTCTCTCTGCCCCTCCCCTGCTCATGCTCTCTCTCTGTCTCAAAAATAAACATTAAAAAAAAATTTTTTTTTTGAAGAATGATTTATGGAAAAGTTGTGGACGTATAACCACTGAGGAAATGGCTTCTTTAACTCAAATATAGAGTCTGGGGCCAGAAATACCTCACAAACAAAATTTATTCACTAAATAATTCCTAGGCAAGAATTTTCCATAAGGAAGTTGAAGAAGTATACCAGATATACCCATGTAGTTTCAGAAATACGAGTCTTTTAGAATATGGTAGAATCTTTGCAATACATGAAACCAGAAGAGACCATGAAATTCTAATGTCCCGCAAAGAATCAATTAGTACGTAGCGAAGCTCTTACAGAATCTCTTAAAAGATCTGTTCATATTTAAGTGTTCCAAATCTATTTTTTTATGACTAAAGGATGTCAATTGGAAGCTAACAGATTAAAAACAAACAAAACACCTTAAATGTGTCTCTTCAAGTATGTATTTTTAGAAGAGTTAAGTAGTGATTTTTAAAAAGAAAATTTGTGCCACGGTAAAGGCATTTTAAAGAGAGATATTTAGAAATTGTTCTATTATATGTGATTTTTGATGTCCAAAACAATGGAAATGTGCCCGTATGTCAAAATCTCTTACATGTGAACACTTAAAATACTTAGAAAAATCTAAACTGTTAAAAAAAAAGTGTCCAAATAAAGAGTTTCAGGGATTTTGAACTCATTTCTTAAAAGAATAATAAATTCCCACTAGAAGGAAATTTGCTAGCCAAATTTCAATGAAACTTTGGCACATTTGGTAGATAATACAGAAAAATCAGAAATAGAATTTAGTTAACAATCAATGATGAACTATTATTTGGATCTTTGAATTTTTGTATTACATCCCTTTCTGTTGTATTTGCCATAAAACCAGATTCTAAATAAGTTGGGCTTAAAAACCAGACCATCAGATCACATTATCACAAAGGGTTAAGCAATGATTACAATAAAATGAAGCTTATTGTTTCCAAAAACTATATATTATCAATATTTTTTGCAGTTAATAGGCTTTTGTATTTTAATACAAATTTTTAACAAAAATTATTTTTATGTTTAGCATTACTTAAAAATGTCTTTTCATTTATGCTTTATAATGATAGAATATGCTAGTCGTCTCTGCATAAAGTTTGTTAACAATAAAATACATATACTGGATGTGTATGCTCAAAATTTTTGCTGATAGGGTGCAAAATGGAAGAAAATAGATTGGAAACAGCTGTCTAGTGGAATTAACAAATAATTATAAAGCTTTTGTAGTCCAGTAACGTCTGGCACAATGCTAGATGCACAGTAAGTATTTAAAACTGTTTGCACACTGACCACCTCTGAATGCAAAATGTGGTATTTTATATATGTTGTGCGTGTGTATATATTTCTCCTTCAGAATATGCATTTCTTTTGGTGAATAAGTCCTCTACCTGAGTATATTTGTATAGGATACTATGACCATAGAAGCAGTAAATGCACAGTGGTGGCAGTTTCTGAGTTTAGCCTATCTCAGTCTATATTTTGGCTCCATAATTTATTAGCTGTACACCCTTGAATAGATCATGTTTTGCGTCCCAATTTCCTTAATATGCAAAACCAGGACAACAATAGTACCCGTCTCAACACTTTGTGGTGAAGATAAAATGAGTTAATATGTGTAAAGTCCCTAGACCTATATTTGACATGGAAAGTGCACACTGTAGGTTAGTTGCCAGACAGACAGACACACACACACACACACACACACACACACACACACACACACACAATTGGGGTGAGTATACGGATATGTTTATATTTCATGTCATTTTATTTTGTATTTCTGGTTCACAATATTTATTTTGAACCATAACAGTAATATTATTAACAATATGAATAGTCAACTTGATTGAGCATGAGTTTTAGGCATTCAGTTAAGTACACAGATTATCTTTGTTCGTCTTTAGAAAAAGAATGACATAACATAACAACATGATATACTTTTCTCATTCCCATTTTATAGACAGAAAACTGAGGTCCAGGATAGTAAAGTAAATCCCTTAAGTTTACATGGCTAGCCTATGATAGAGCCAGGAAGTCTGGCTTTTTAAATCACTGCTTGCCACCTCCCTACTGATTTAATATTAGGTAATATTACTCTTAATACTCCATAGTATCATCATTTGTATGATGCTTGGTATTTTAGAAGATACTTTCACATGCAGTGAGTCTCATAACCAGCCTGTGAAGTGAGGAGGGTAGGATTATTATCCTCACTTTTATAGGGGAGGAAACCAATACAGATGAAACTAAGGGTCTTTTGATGGAAATGTTTCTGTGTTACAAATACTCCAGCTGCCTCTGTACATAGAGAGTCATTCACCATAGTACTGAGTACTTACAATGCGTCAAACTCAGACATCCGTGCTGGGGCCATGAGCTACAGACCTGCCCTAGGAGCGTCACAGCCTAGTGGGAAACACAGGTATGGAAACCGAGAATCACCGTGTACGATATGTAATCTCTAAGGGGGATAGGAAAAAAAGTGCTTATGAAGCACAGGAGGGACCATCTGTGCTAGGGAGGTCTTAGAAAAGGCAAAGGTGGCAGTAGGAGAGGGGGAGGCTTTCCTGGAAGAGAGAATGCACACGTATGTGAGCGTGAATTCATGTTTGTGACCATAACTGTGCATCCAGCCATGGCTATGTATGAGTCTAAGCGTGTACCTGTTTACAAGGGCTTTATGTACACGCAGGCTGTCAGTATGGAATCGGTAAGCCTGAATGTAAAAAAGAACGTATCTGGATCCACACACACGTTGGCAGGATCTGACCTGCCCTGGTATGTTCCCCCCACTTCCTTCCTTCCTCCAACACCAGGGTAACTAGAGATACCAGTGGCTTCCCACGGCAGCAATGGTCTCATGAGCTATGGTGATTAGATTCACCAGGTTTTTCACTTTGTCAGTCTGAATGTGTAGCAGTCTAACAGAGCCAGCCAGATTACATGAGTAGTGGGGGGTGAGACTACAGGTATCTGTGGGTGCGCATCTGGGTGCACAGGTCTGGCTATGTGTGGATGCTTGGCCAGAGTGGGGAAACCTCCCTTTTCCCTTCATCTTTACACCTTGGGGAGTTCCTCCACTCACCTCTTTCCACTGCCACCTAAATGCAGCTGGCTTCTGCCTCTGCTGAAACGTCCTGGGGATATCTAAAACATGCTTCTGTGCTGGGGCTGGGCAGAGGCAAAGCTGGGAAGTGTTGGTGCCCATTTTCCTTGGAGACACTTCCTACTCTCCCCACCCCCACCCCATTCCGGTCCAGGCATCTCCCATAGGCTGAAATATGTGTGCAAAGGCAAACAGGACTGGTGGCAGCCATGAGGGTCACTCCCAGGGGTAGGCTGATCAATCCTCTCCCCTGATGATAAAACCTGTTTTTAGAGCAAAATTGAAAAAGAAGGAAAAATGAGGAGTCCTCTCTTCACAAATGTTCCCCCAGGGAATTATTGACATGGAGAATAAGGCTACAGTATTTCTTTATTTCTTTTAAGCTTACACAATCAAAAAAGCCAAAATGATTGCAAATAATACTTAGTTGATGGAGACTAACAGTGTCTTTATAAAGTGGCCAAGTAATTGAACTAGATTTTCCCTTTTGTTATAAGGCATATAAATTCAGGGCCACGGGGTTGGGTATAGCAAAGGCATAATGTGCTGCAATACACTGGTGATTTGTGTGTGTTTACATCCTGGCCCAATGCACTGCCCCTACGCTAAATATTCACATGGTAAAATAAGCAAAAATGAAGTGCAATAATCAACACATGTAATATGCCAGACTTTAACTTGAATGAACGAATGGGTAAAGAGAAAAACAAACATGTTTAGGAAAGTAGGATGGTCTCCTAGAGTGCTCTCTGAAATTACAATGCCTGGATTCTGTTCCCAGTTCCACCAATGACTTAATCTATTGAAAGGGTTTTTTTTTTTTTTTTAAACCACATATTGGAAAATTAGTCCAGTGGCAGGATATATTTCAAAAACATGAATATGCTTCATCAAGTCTTGATCAAATATCTTCTGATGATCACTAATAAATGTTGGCCATTACATACGTGAATATATTTATTATAGTACCATATATAGTATATATTTTCATGTTCTGGACACAAATACTTTCCCAAACATTAGGGGAAGATGCCGGTTTTCTAATATGAGAGGAGAAATTTTCCACAGTCAATATGTTGCTTATTTGCACTTAAAGACTGCATCAATAATCGGAAAAAGAGAAATAGTCTGATAATGGCTAGAGACTCTGTTTAGAGGCTAAGGTTTCTATCATGGACTGCTTTCAACTGTTATATTTTATGGCACAGATTCAGTGGGAATCTGATCTGCTAAAATATTTGGGCTGTGAAAACTCCCACACTGTGACAGATGTCAAGTCCAATTAAGTGACTCATGTCCAGGTTTCTGTCCAATAGGATTTCCCATTAAATATCAATTTAGGGGAAAAAAATTCCATCCCCCTTCTTAAGCCTTTATCTCTTCCACCATCTCCAGGCTGAATCAATTGGTACCAGGAGAGCCAAGAAGCCACACACGCATCTCTGCCTCTTTGCTCTGGCTCTCCCACCCTCTCCCGTCTTTCTCCGCGTCCCTGTCACTGTTACTCCGGGAGACATCCACTTTCCACGAACCTTTCTCCAAGCGTCTCCAAGCCAGACTATATGTATTTTGCTATAAGGTAAAGAAAGGAGGGGGTGGGGGTGGGAGGTGTTAGCAAGCCTTGGAAGACTTTGAAACTGCAAATAGGTGCCTGTTTATACAATCTACAAGTAAATGAGGAGAGAGGAAGAGGCAAGCTTAGCCCCGAGTTACAGTATTGTGTTCCTGGGAACTGGGGAGACATCAGCTGAACAAAGCCTTATCTCAAAAAAAAAAAAAAAAAAAAAAAATCACTTCTGAGGAAGATCGCATCTCTGCCTTGCTCTTGCTCTTCCCAGTTTCTTCTCCACGGTATTAAGGGAAGGAAAGGAGTCCTACAGGAGCAGGATCTTATCTAATGTAACCATCTTTCTTATTGATTCTTCCACTATTAGAAAGTGGAGGAATCAGCCCTTTGATGTGATTGTGTTTATCTCTGCATCTCTTTTGTTATTTATAGAGACCCAGAAGAGGAAAAAAGGCACGAGACTTTTCAACACCTCATTTAAAAAAAAAAAAATCAACAACGAATTTCCCGAAATGTTTGAGAACAATTAAAAGGAGAAGGCATTTTTGGTCTATCAACTAAGTGAACAATCATTTACATCGTCCACATCCTGAGACACTATCGTCCCTCGCTGTGGACACCAGCGAGATGACAGCTGCTTTTTCACACTCGAATGTAAGAAATATTTGCTGCTTTTAATATATACTTCGGAATTTCTCCCCTCTATTCTTTGGGATTTGTAACTCTAAAAGATTGGAGAAAAGATTATCGAGAAGGCTTTTACAAGGTAAGGCTCCTTTAAGTAATTTTTTTTCCCACCTTGGAACTAAGTTAGATTATTCATACCGTCTTCATAGATGTACTTCAGCTAATTGTGAAATGGATGTATGCACGACATGCTATTTGTGACTATTTTAAAAAGATATCTGGAGGAGAATTTAGCATGCTTTGAAGGCAACCCGGGAACTTTTTAGCCGCACTACAACTATGTCGATGCTTACTGTGATTTTCCACCACTCGCCAATTTATTTATGCCCTTTCAAGCCGAATGTACAGGTGCAAGTTGTTCTCCTTTATAAACGTACCCGAGAGAAGCCCGTAGGGAGTCACAGGTAGCTCACTTGGAGCATTTGTTTTTATTTTGCCTTCGAGGACCCGCTTTCCTCGCAGCGCAGTACGAGCCAGCTTGGAGACACATTCGCTCCTGGGCGAGCGCGGCGCGAGGAGAGGATCTCACCTCCCTGGCTTTTGTTTCTCTAGAAGCGAGCCCTCCGACTCCTCGCCGCCACGGATTTCTCCCGCGGCGAGCGTCTCTCGGGCTGCACGCGCGGGGCCCGCGGCCTGGTGCTCTCCCACTGGCGCCGGCGGTCGGTGCGCGCTGCCCCGCAGGTGCCGGCCCCTTTCTTGGAGGCCGGACCACCCCCCCCCCACCCCCGCCGCCGACCACCCGAGCCCCGGGGGTTGTGGGCAGCCCCCTCCCAGGAGGCGCGCGGTCGGTGTCGGAGCTCGAGGCCCCGACAGGAGCCCGGCGGGGCGGCCTTCCCGGGAAAGCGTCGTTCCAGGAGAGCTGAGCACAGCCCCGCTCCGCCTGGGCCAGGCCGCCGCTGCGGGGCTCTCGATTCCGACCCCTCCCCCCCCAGCACCGGGCTTGGCCCTTGGAGAGGAAGCTCGGGTCGCGTCCTCCCGCCCCGGGTCTCCCTTTCCCTCCCAGCCTCCCCTCCCGCCACTACCCCGCCGGCGGCATTTTCCCCGTGAGGTGGTCGGTCGGCTGCTGGGCGCATTGTCTCATGCCACGTCGCCGCGTCCCTAGGTCCCCGATGTGTGTGGCTGTCTGCGTGACAGATGGTGCTTCGGGGGGCCGCGAGGGCAAAAGGGTCAATTTTCCGGAGAAAGGAGCCTTCGCGTTTGTTCAGTCATTGCTTTGTTTTTCCGGGGAAGCGCGAGGGGGACGGAGAAGCTGCCCGCTCCGGGCCGCCTGCCCTCCGTCCACACTAGTGACCGGGGCTCCCCTCCAGCGCGGGGCGCCCTCCACGGCCGCGGCCGTCCCGCACGCCCCAGACTGGTGCGAGGCCCGCGGGCGCCGCGGCCTCCGGCTGCCTGGTCCAAGGCCCTCGGGGCCGGGGCGCCCACGGCGTCCCCCCGCCCCGCGTACACCCCATAAGTGCTCGCCGTTCGGCATCGTTCGTTTGTCAGGGAAGGGGAAGGAAGGCAGGCGGCCTGACGGATCGGTATTTTGGCAGAAGTAGGCACCGGACGCGCGCGCAGCCTCCTGGGCCTGCCGCTTCCCCGCCGGGCCGGGCCGGGACCACAGGCCGGTCTCGGCCTCCCGCAGGCCGAGGAGTCGGGTCCGGGATGCGGCCGGGGCCCAGCCGGGACCTCGCTGGCCCCCGCGCGGGGAGACGCGCGGCTCGGGCCCTCGGGTCTGCCCCTCCGCGCGCTGCCTGCCCGCGGGGCCAGCTCCGCCGAGCGCGCCCGCCTGGGGTGGGGAGGAGACCCGGGACGCGCCGAGGGCCGGCCCGGTAGGCCCTCGCCCGCTCTCCCTCGGATCCAAGGAAGACCCTTCCTTTTATTGATTGATGTTCTGACTCCCCCTCAGCTTCCAAAATGATGCTGAGTCCGGACCAAGCCGCCGACTCGGACCACCCCAGCTCGGCGCACTCGGACCCGGAGTCGTTGGGCGGCGCGGAGGCCAAGGTGCTGGGCAGCGTGTCGGACCTGGAGCCGGTGGAGGAGGCCGAGGGCGACGGCAAGGGCGGCAGCCGGGCCGCGCTCTACCCGCACCCGCAGCAGCTGAGCCGCGAGGAGAAGCGCCGCCGCCGGCGCGCCACCGCCAAGTACCGCTCGGCCCACGCCACCCGCGAGCGCATCCGCGTGGAGGCCTTCAACTTGGCCTTCGCCGAGCTCCGCAAACTGCTGCCCACGCTGCCCCCGGACAAGAAGCTCTCCAAGATCGAGATCCTGCGCCTGGCCATCTGCTACATCTCCTATCTCAACCACGTCCTGGACGTGTAGGGCCGCGGGCGCGGCGGGAGGCCGCCTGTCCGGAAGCCGGGGGAGCGCCACCGGCCCCGGGGGGGCAGCCGCAGGGCTGGTGGACGAGAGGGCCGCCCAGCCGGACAGCCGCTGCGAGAGGCCTGGACGCGGGAGGAAGCTTGCCACGCGTTCGAGCTCTCTCCGGTCAGCGGGGAGTCGAGGGAAGGTTTCCAACTCGGGAAGGTGGGGTTGTCTGGCGAGCCCCCGGGTTTGCAGGGGGCATTATTCCAGGCGAGCCTCCCCGAGGCACCCGCAACGCACAGCCTCCAAACCTCCCCTCCGTGTGTTAGGATCCCTTTAAGGGTGGTTGCTTTAGTTCACTGGAGGCTTTGAGTTCTCCATTTATCTCCCACAGATCTTCACGTTTTGAAAGAATGAGGGCAGGAGCTCAGAAGCTCAGAGTAAAGCCTCCTAACTTTAGACTATCTGGGATTTTTCTAATTGACAAATCACCTAACATTTGGAGGGGGTGGGAGGGACTCTCCTCCAGTGTAGAGATTTAAGGCACAGAACGGTGGAACAGGAAAGTTTCCATTCTGCTGTGGAAGGGAAGATTATATTAGGATCCAAATAAAATAGACAAACCCTAAATATTGGTAAGCTTAAAAGATAAAGAACAGACACACTGTGGGAAGATTTGATCTTGGTGAGATTTTAACCCCAAGGTAGGACACTGATGTAGACAGGAGAATCCATATTTAAATGGAAATTTTAATATCTGATTGCTTTTTCAGGCAAAGTGCCCCTTTATATATCCAAAAACATCTATTTGTGACCTTAAACATGTGGACCCATAGGTACAGTTAGCAAAAGACAACCTATTTTTATTTATGTTAGAAGGAGTAGAGTATTTTTTTCAAGACATTTATTTTTCAGAGTGGTGATAATTTTACTTTGGATACTCTGTGCCAATTTATTTATAGTCAAGTGTTTACAATTTTTCCTGTGGAATAATTATGTCTAACTTTTTATGTGTCTGTTGAGATTATACTGTGGTCTTTCTTTTTTTGCTCTAATTATATTGCACTTGTATAACAAATTTCCCACTTCTCCCTGTTTCTAAACATATTTTATATATTAAGATGTTTGTTCTTGAAAAGGTTCTTTTGTTGTGAGATCAGCAACATTAGCACTTCACTATTATAGTTTTTTAAAAAAAAGTAAGTGTTGTTATTCTTATGTGTAGTTATGTCTGAAAAGTACTTTACAAACTGTTTATAAGGACAGTAGCTTCTTTGTGTGTGTGTGTGTGTGTGTGTGTGTGTGTGTGTGTGTGTGCTGTTTGTGCGTGGGATGATTTTAGGAAATTAAGTTATTTTCCTAAAAAAAAAAAAAAAAGATTTCAAAACTACTTTCCTCTGTGACAACCAAAAAGAAAAGTCTATAACCTGAAAATGTTTCATGTTCTCAGCTGTGAAACTCTTAAAACAAGGAGTGTATTTTAGAGACAAGGGAAAAAAAAAAACACACATCTGCTATCCAAAGATTTTAGTCTTTTTCAGGGTTTTTTTGTGTCTCTGTTGCTTTATATAATGCAATATTTTGTAGTGAAAATAGATATAACCTGGTTTCTATCTGACGAGTTTTTCATATCTCATGAATGGTGCGCTGTTTTGCATATAAATAAAGGTATCAAATAAAGTTCTCTCCTTTATTTAAAGCATACTATTGAAAAATAATAAACATACTGGCTGAGCATGAAGTATCTTAATGGACACAATCCTCAGAAAGGAACTAATTAAAAAATATACACACAAAAAAAACCCCAACAACCCAAATATTAACAAATTTATGTACTGAGGTATTTGATACTTTTCCTAAACTTGGATACTGATCATCTATAGATATCCTACATGTGATGGTGACACAGAGCATGTTCCTCCCAATGAGGAATAAATTATAATGCTTACAGAAAAATATTAATCATGGGTTTTTTGGCTCTAAAAGGAGTCTTAGTAATTAACTCAACCTCTTCAAATTTGATTTAGGAAACTGAGGCACAGGGAGTTTACGTGCCCTACACTAAATCACACGGCTACTTACTGGCAGTAAGAAGACCCCAAGATGATGACACTGAGTCCTCGTGGCACTTGTTAAGAACAAGGTGTACATTGTAGCACTCGAACATCTAATCCAGACATGACACCTGCAAACAAGAAAAAAAAACTAAGTCCTGGACCAACCTTGGGATGTGAAGAATGTCATCTACAAAAGCTATAAAAATTTGAAATAGTCCGTGTATAAGCAGAACACGTGAATAACTTTAACTCTACACATGTACAACATACACACACACGTATTGAATATTATGAACCATGAGTCTTATATCACACCAAATCTCTGGTTGCCAAGTAAAAATTATAATTATGTGGATGCTTCATTTTATGTCTGTGAAATATCTGGGATTCTGAGCATTTTTCACCTTTCACCCAGGTATCTTATAGTCAAGTTCACAGATACCTAGTAAGTGAGACTTCATTCTCTTCTTCACATGGAGGTGCATAGTAAGAACACACTTTGTAGGGCATGAAAAAGAATGGAACCTGCTTTGGCTTTGTACCTGGACCAAGTCCTGGCCACTGCAGCAGGGGCTGGTTCCTCCAGCCTCCAGACATGCTGTCTTTGGACTGAGTGTTTGAATTGAGGTCTCCCCCCCTCTAGGAACAGTTTCAGTCCTCATGGCACTTCTCTCTTGTATGACAAAAAAATCGGCTCTGCTCCCATGCCAAGAAATGGAGTCAACTTCTGACCTCCAGAACCTTCTGACAGCCCCCTTTTCCTGGTTTATGAGCTCGATTTCCAACTGACCTACACAGACTTCCCATTGACAGCTGGGGGGGGGGGGGATCTTTTTACTCACTTCCCAGACCACGGCCCTCACCTCTGGTGTTAAGTAAGGCGGACATGAACCAAGGGCAAAGGGCAACATCCTTTCCCAGGCACACGGCCCCTGTGAGGCCAGGAGAGGATTGTGCAATTTCAGATCCAAGGCAGCTCAGCACCCTCCAAAGAGAAAGGGAGCACTGTCGTGCTCTGCTACACCAGAAGGTAACTGACTCATCCCTGGCATGTAGCAGGGACTCAGCGACATGTATTCAGCCACAGGTAAGGGAGTAATAATTCTTGTCTGTAGAATGACGGCAATCATTCAAATCTTACATTCAACAAATATTTGTTGAGGACCTACTGTGTGCTGAGCATTGTTCTAGATGCCACGAAAAGAGCAACAGATGGGACCAAGTCTACTGGAGAAAAGACAACAAGTAAACAATATTTAATTTCAAGTTTTGCCGTGAAGAAAAATACAGCAGGGTAAATTGAGAACGGCAGCTGAGGGCATTGCTGCCCTGTGACTGCTGTTAGGGCCGGCCTCTCAGAAGCGGCAGACACCTGGATCCACCTAACCAGCCGCTTCCAAGATCACTGCTACTTGGAGGGCCGTCTTCTCACATCTTGTTAACGTGTCTTGTGCGCAAGCCACCCAAAACAGCCCAAGCCGAGCTCTCACCACTCCCCACTGCCAGGGGCCTTGTCCTTCACCCCCAGCTCGCTCCCTCCCTAGACACGCTGGGGACCACAGTTCCTCCCAATGTTTCTCTCACCTTCTGCCCTCTGTCCCAGCTGCCCAACAGCTGGCCAGTGCATTGCCACTCCCCAGAAAACTGAGCCCCACCTGGCCCAGCTGACGAGGCCACCTGTGCTGGGTATTTCTATGCCCAGATGACTGCTTCACTTCTGCCACTGTCCAGAGACATCCAGAGAAAAGGGGCAAAAGTCTTGAGCAAAAAACCCCTCCCCGGGCAGGGGGCGGGGAGGATAATGGGAGGGCCAGTGGCAGAGAGTACGGGTGGTGGCACAGATTAGGAAAGGAAGAGCAGACTGAGGACAGGGGGTGTATATGGAAAGAAATGGAGCTGGATGGAGGAGGATAGAAGGCCTGTTTCCCCCTCTGAATCCTGTTCTTGGGGCTTCCTCCCGTGGCCCTGCCCCATGACCACGTGTCTGTTAGGATGAGGTAAGCAGACAGAGCCCACCTCAGGAGTGCTGTGGTGTAGCCAGTCCCTGTCACTGCTATCTGTCTCTGGTTGCCGTCTTCCTCTCACTGAGGTCTGGGGTAGCAAGGGATGAGGGGCAGGGGACAGCCAACTCAAGTGCATGTACAGCCAATACCCCTTCCCAGGCCTGGACGGGCTCTCGCTCATTGTTGGTGTGGTAGATACACTAACAGCTAACGTGTAGTCAGTGTGAACTATGTGCTTACTGCGCTAAGACCTTTGTGTGCATTCTTGAGAGCTTGTTTGGAGGTTCTAGCAGGGGAGCGCAGCTACTCGCATGCCCTTGACTGAAGAACAGTCCTCCTCTATCGGGGAAGGTCGTCCTCTTCGACCGAGCGCGCTTCCGGAGGGACACACGTGGAGCGGTGAGGGAGGAAGGGGACCCCTGCCTAGTCAGCCAGATCAGCCGAATCAACCCTGGTGATCAATGGGGTGACAGATGTCGTGGCCAGATCGCCCTCACATCCTGTTCTTATGTGCATTCTTAGCTCTTTTAATCCTCACAATAACCCATTGAGGTAGGTACTTCCATTTAACAAGTTGAGGAAACCGAAGCTTAGAGAAATTACATAACTTTCTCAGGGCCATGAAACCACGTCTGTCGGTCTATCCAAGTGCCTGCCTTTAGGGGTCACACTCAGTGGTTTTCCTTTGCTAAAGGGGGGCCGTGACATGCACACACCCTACCTTTGGCCCTTGTACCCCATCTTCTCATGCATGTGCTTAGGAGAAGCTCCAGTTCAGGTAACGCCTAAGGAGTGCAGGCCCCCCAACCAAGTGGACCCGTGGAGGCTAAGACTGAGCCTGTGCCCTGCTTGCCAAGTTCAGCGTGTGCCTGGGCTTGGGACTAAGCCATCGGGTGGTAGGGGAGCCTCTTTCTACTTTGCAGGAAGACACTGCAGGCAGGTGGCAGCTGTGGACAGGCTCCTCCTGGAGGAGGACACTGTCTGCGACATTACTATTCACCACCACGGTGGGGCTGGCTCTTCAGTCTACCCCACCCACACTCCTTAGCACATTGAGGTCCATTCTCCCGATGCCCCGAGAAACAGCTTTTCAGTTTAGATAGCCTGCCATTCCCTGCCTGAAAGCTCTCCTTGAGTTCCCATTGCTTATAAATAAAGCCCAAGTTTTTTCTCCAGGCATAGAAATCTTTCACAAGCTTGTTGCAGACACTCTCTAGCATCATCTTCAGCCATTCTCCCTGAGGTTAAATGTTCCTGCCAAATTCAGATTTCCTCTCTTCTCTGGAGATGCCTGGTCCTTTATAATCTGTGCCTTTGTACTCGCTCTCCTTCTCCCTAGGATGCTCTCCTCCGTTCTTATTTTTTGCCCAGAAACTTCCAATCATTCCATTGTCACCTAACTCAAATGTAACCACTTTACAACACTTTCCTCGGTTTCTTTGGGCAGCATTAGCCACTCAGCTCCCTGAGTCCCACGCGCAAACCTTATACCAGAATTTGTTTCTCCTATCCCTGTGTTTGAAACCCAGGGGTCTGGGGCCAGGTTTAGATTCTGGCTCCAACCCATTCTAGATGTGTGATGTGGAACGTGTTACCATACCTCCTCAAGCTGTCGTTTTCAGATGTGTAGGAGGGGACAATATATGCATCTATCTAAAATGCATATCATGAGGTTTCCACAGGATATTGTAGAGTGCTTGCCAGAAGAGCAAGAATACAGTAAGTGCCACATAAATGCGAGCTATTACCATTACTTTGCATTTATAGTATATATAGGACACTATATATATATATATATATATATATATATATATAGGAGAAACTAAAAATAATACATCAATAGTTCATGAGTGTATTAACGATCTGTGGTCTCTACCACCTGTATTCATGTGCATAGGACACACTGCTAGGTCTACAAGAGGTCAGACAGCAAAAATCCCTGTCCTATAAGACAGAAAACATTACAGGGAAGTAAACAGCATGCGATGGAATGAAACATAAATGCATACATTACAAGTGACGCATACATCTGAAGCCCCCGCGCCACCCCATGTGCGAGGCCTGTCCCACGCCTTTTATCTTCTCATCGTGGTTTCTGCCCTCAGCACTGGTGCTGTCACAGGCAGAGTGGTCAGGAGCGCGGGCTCTGACAAAGCACGCTTGTGTTCAAACCCCAGCTCTTCCACTACCTGGCAGTGACCCTGAAACAAATTACTTAGTTCTCTGCCTCAGTTTTTTCACCTGTAAAATGGGGGTGGTGGTGGCGATAGTAGTTCCTACCCTGTAGCATTGTTAGGAAGATTAAGTTAATTCATGTAAAACACTTAGAACAGGTCCGGTGCATGTTAAGAGCGCAGCAGCACTTACTATAATGGCTCTTACAGCAGGTGAGCTTTTTGAAAGTTAAGCAACTAAATTATTTTTGAGGTAATGAAGAGAGGAATTGTTGGAATTTCCTGTCCAGTTTTGCTAAGTATTTCCAGATCAGGAAGGAAGTTCCTCACCTCCTTGATGATCATTCCAGAAAGACACTAGGAAAAAGGGACAGGATATTAGGATATCAGGAATCACAGGGCAGGTGTAAGAGTGGTGGATGTAGGAAAGGGAAGGTTCTCTCAGGATCTCCTGGGGTCCAGATGGGCTAACTGGGAGGGGAAAGGACATGGGGATCAGTCTGCCTGAAAGGCTCAGGAGGTCAGATGCACTCAAGGGAAGGAGCTGAGTCTGTGGAGCAGTACCTGGTGAGTCCTCTCCTAGGGGATAAAAGTAGTGAGGGTTAGGGGTCATTCCTGGAGCAGTGGGAGGTGAGCTGCCATGGAGATCTGCTATGAGGGGAGGCTGCCTCAGTTCCGGAGTGAGTGATTGGGGCCTGGTGAGTAAAAATCAATCAGCATGAATTTTCTGAGTAACTACATTAAAAACCACTCTTAATGGAGAGTTTAAGAACATCTACAAAAGCAAAGGGCATAGTACACTGCGTTCTAATATGATGACATTTCATTTATACTCTTATCCACACTTTCCCCCTACCCCTTTGGGCTGTTTGAAGCACGTTGCAAACATCACATCATTCATCCATAAATACACCAGTAAATATCTCTAAAGGATAAGGACCTTCTTTTTTCTTTTTTTTTTTTTCGTTTATTTATTTTTGGGACAGAGAGAGACAGAGCATGAATGGGGGAGGGGCAGAGAGAGAGGGAGACACAGAATCGGAAACAGGCTCCAGGCTCTGAGCCATCAGCCCAGAGCCTGACGCGGGGCTCGAACTCACGGACCACGAGATCGTGACCTGGCTGAAGTCGGACGCTTAACCGGCTGCGCCACCCAGGCGCCCCAAGGACCTTCTTTTAACATAACTAAATTACCATTATTAGTGTGAAACAAATTAGCAGTACTTTCTGAATATCATCAGTGAGTACCTACATTTTTGGGGGGAATTTTACAGCTGGCGTAACCCACCTTTCCGAATTATCTTTTCCTCCAGCCAGTTGGATCGTCTTTCTGATGGTTCTCCATTTTATTTATTTATTTATTTTTAATGTTTATTTTTGAGAGAGAGACACAGAGAGAGCACCAGCAAGGGAGGGGCAGAGAGAGGGAGACAGAATCTGAAGCAGGCTCCAGGCTCCTAGCGGTCAGCACAGAGCCCGATGCGGGGCTCGAACTCAGGAAACGTGAGATCATGACCTGAGCCGAAATGAGCCACCCAGGTGCCCCTGATGGTCCTCTATTTTAAAAATTCTTAATTTTGGCACTCTCTCTCCTCTCTCTCTCACACGTGCACGCGCGCGCACACACACACACACACACACACACACACACACACACACACACACCATGAATGCCCCTCTTACCACCCTCTCCCTGCCTTGTCAATGGAGGGACATGCCCAAGAACTGGCCAGTTTAACACAGGAGGTCATTCCACAGCCCCAAGCTGCTGTGGGGGTACCACCTGGGTAGTTAGTGGGTGATGGCTGGTTAACTACAACCCAGGGTAAAAGACAACACTGCCAGAGCCCAACTCAGGCAGATTTCAAAGACTTAAAAACAAAAAACCAGGTGGATTCTCTTAGCTGTTGGCTGGGAACTGGGGTGAGGGGGTGCTCTGGAGAAGGAAGAATTCTGCGGAATTAGAAGTGAGGACCTGCGAGCCCTCCCTGACAGCAGCATCTGCAGAGGCTTGAGGATTATTAACAACAGCAACAAATGCCCCCAGCACCGTCCTTCCAGCTCACAAAGTCTGTCACATATGCCGGCTCTGTGAGTCCTTCAGGCCCCCAGGACAGAGGTATGGCCAGCTGACGTCCTGAGTGCTTAAGTGGCTCAGCCACAGTCTCCTACCTTGTCAGCAGCAGAGCCGCCTAGAAGCCTCTGACTCCCAGACAGCCCACACTGTCCTCCCTGGGTTGTAGCCCCGCGACTAACAGCAAAACAGCAAGAAGTGCACAGACTTTAGCACTTGCCCTGGGCGGGGCACTTTCGATGATTACTCACATGGTCCCCCAACAGTCAGTGACTTAGGAGCCCTTATTTTTCCTAAATCACAGATGAAGACACTGGAACACAGAGAAATTAAGGCACATGCCCAAGGTCACACGGCTGGCAAGCTCTGAATGGAAAATGAAGCTGGGGCGGGGGCAGTAAAATTCAAAACCTTATACTTTGAAAACGGAGAAAAAGGAAAAAAATACAAGAGTTTATTTTTTTTGGTGGGAAACAAAACACCACCCAAAACTACAGGAATTGAAAGAACACATTTTCTCTTAAGCATCCTGGGCCCTGGAGCAGACACTGGCCCAGCCCACTGGACTTGCCCTCTAGTGTGGAGCAGGTGGCTAGGGCCCAAGTGTGGGGTGTGGTTCTGAGCTTGGCTTTGGGAAGTTGGGTGCTGAAAGCATCAAGCTGCATGGCCCCAGGCCAATCCTGGGAAAGGTCCACAAGGAGTCACGGTTGCAGGGTGACCTTGACAACACCTAGACTTTGGGAAGTGGTCAGAAAGCCTCTGTGGTCAGTGCTCTTGCACGATTCTGAGTCAGTGGAAACAGAAACGAGTGTTCCCACAAGACAGGCAGGTACAGACACTAAAGGTTCGCACAAAGAAAATGAGCCCACCCAGGAATCGCACGTCTACTGCGTCCTTGGTGTGACAGATGCCACGGGCCGACAGCAGTCACACACACACACACACACACACCTGCTCATGTCTCCCCACCTTGTTCTTCATATCTAGTTCTATTTCTGGACTTTGCTGTCCAGATCCCCTGATGCCAGGCACTTAGTTCTGGCCTGTGGTGTGAGCAAGAGGAAATGGTACTTACTACAGTAGCTCATGATTAATTTTTTAAAAACTCTGAAACCCCAATTAAAGTTCTGGGTGATTTTTTTGTTAGTTGGGACTTCAAGAGGTGTTTGGTGTTCTTGGTTTGCAGGCAGAAGCCAGGACGCTGGCGGCTGGGGTGTTTGCTGCGGGCTCTGTGTCCCTGTCCCCGGAGTCATTGTATTTGCATGCGGGCCCGGATTTGTCTTTGGCTTCTTGTAGGGTTTGGGATGAGACCCTCTGGTCCCAGGGGAGGGGGGCAGGTGTTGCTCCAGTCGAGCGAATGGAACCAAATTACAGGCCCGTCTGTCACCTCCTCTGGGAGAAGGTGGAGGGAGGGGGATGGGAGGGAGGGAAGGAGGCAGAGAGTGGGGAGAGGGGGAGAGGGGAGAGGCCTCACTGCAGGAGAACAGAGAGCCAGAATCGGCTCTGGCTGCGGGAGGATGGCGAAGAGGACCTGGAGCGAGCGAGCACCGCCGGGACGTGGCGTGGGGATGACACTGTGTCCCTGGGGGCCGCCGCGTAGGCTCGCGACCCCATGGCTCTTTGCTGACCCTCTGAGATCCACCGCCACTCAGGCCATGTCTACGCGGCGCCAGCGAGCACTCACCCTGGAATTGGTTTCACTAAATAGACTGACGTATTTTCTGACTGCACTGACTTGGGGTCTGTGTCTCTATTCCGTCCCATCTCCTGAAAACAAACCTCCAACACATCCATTGCCTTAATCTTTTGGTCTAGAAAGTGGCTTGCTCAGGAGTGCACTCTTCAATCAAGCCGCGCCAATCTGCATGTGCAGACCTAGATGCGCCACCCTGATTATAGCCCCGGGTGGGCACAGCCACTGAACCACACTGCCGGGATTTGTCCTGCAGCCAGAGTTAATGCCCACCCTGCCGTGGTGATGTCCTACGGCTTCAGGAGCCCTTTGGAGGGGACTGAGGTTGCTAGGTCTAACCAGAGATAACAATGAACACTTGGCTGTCTGAGGCAGCCTCTAGAGATCATCCCTCTACTGAAGGCCCCACTGGGGCAGAGCAGTGTTATTCTAAGCTACCTGAGAAAAATACAAACAGATAATGTGGGCCTTTTGTGGGCAGGAATAATACACTACCATCATTTTGCTTTCTCTTGTAGATAGAGTGGTACAGAGAATGTAAGAGAGAATGGGCGGGGGGCGGGGGGGGGGGGAGATCTCAAACCAGAGAGAGTGACTCTAATAGGAAACAAGTTCTTGTCAGATTCTCTAGACTCGTGTGGCGAAAACAGCGTTTCACATGCCTTATTCTCTCTCCCTGCCTCTGGGGTAGGAAAGGTTAAAGAAATTGTCAGCTCCTACTAGCTCTTTCAATAAGAAAAGAACTGAGGCATAGAGTGATGATGTACTGCAGGCCCAAGAAGAGACAAATTTCTTCCCCTTTTCTTCGACAATAAAATGATTGACAGAGATAATTCCCCATGTGAGATGAAAAACAGAATTGCCAGCAGCGAGTGGCTGTGCTTAGATTGTGGCTGGTGAGACTCTGTCCACCCGATGTCAAGTGATGACTGAAAAGGGAAACATGAATTCCATTATGCAGCTGTTGTTGCTGCTGGTTGCCAAAATACCCAGATGTTCCCAAACATCTGGGTACTTGACAGCATGTTTTTACCATATATCCAGATGCTTGGTATTGTGTAGACAAAGGCCAAACCTGGACACAGAGAAGCAAGATAACTACCTGGAAAGAGAGGCACCAAAAGTTGGTCAGGGGACAGAGAAGGGAGATTGCGGGGTGATGGGGGAAGAAGAAGAGAAATGAAAGGGAAAAACTTAAGTGAGAAGATAAAAATAAATAAATAAATAAATGTTCCAAAAGAGAACAGTTTTCTGTTTCCTAATGGCCTGCACCTTGGCCTCACTCCCCCCTGGCTCCGTGACAGGCAGCTTTGCCTGCCGGTGTCTGGGTGGTAAAGGGCACAAGGGGGTGATCGGGAAGACACCCGTGAACAGGCCTGGAGCAGTGGTCCAGGCTGGGATGCGAGGCTTACTCAAGGCGGGTGGCTGTGCACCTGCAGAGAGGTGGGACTGCAAAGTGGAAAAGTGATCCGCATGGTGGGGGAAGTGGTTATCCCACAGGATGAAGAGTTGAACTTCCTGTCAAGATGCCCACGTTCAGAAAAGCACTGAAGTGTCCCGAGTAGTCAACTTCACTTCCAGTTATCAATCAGGATGATGAGCTTGGTATCGGCACAACCAGGGATGGTGTAACAGAAGGAAAAGGGTAATTGATGGGGGGGGGGGGGGAGGTTGTGCGGTTCGGTGACAGATTTAGAGGAGGGGACATGATGTGATCGAGGTGATGGTGGGAGTAAGTGTTAGGCTTTCAGAACAGCTCACAAAGCCCCCTGCAATTCCCAAGCTGTCTGTTATCTATGAAATGCAAATCAGGAGGGGAGTGACATCATGTCGGATTATGGCCACAGGGAGTAATTATTTAGACATTAAAGGCTACTGAAGGGAGTGGTTGACAATATTAATGATGTCCAGATGGACAGAATGTGATGCTAAAATTATTTTCTAGTACAAAGAACAAGGGAATTTTTATCAGGCTTTCTTTTCTATTGGACAGCCTGGATCTCTTGGTGGTTTGCCCCTCAAAGAGATAGTGATACTAAGAGATGGCCTCTGGAATTAAAAGCACAATGGGGTTTGCAGAAACAAGCCACAGTCTCCAGCTCCTGCGAACAGAGGTACAATCAATATGCAAAACGTTCACATAATAATTATGACTATAAAAAGAGGAAACAATCTCAAGATGGTGTCTATAACAAGCCAGTGATTGGAAACCCTTCTCTCCCAACACTCACACCACCCCATTCTGCCTTTCTTTTCCAAATACAGCAATTTGTTCCTCCTCAGGGCCCTCCTCTCCTCCCCCCCCCCAACCCCCACCACAATACAAACACTGACACAGGCAGTGGTCATTAGTACTGGTATCAACTGCCTAACCACAGGTAACAATATTCCCAACCACTGATTAACATAAGGAGAAAGGCATCTTGGCCAAGACCACATTGTGAACAACAACAACAACAACAACAAAACCAAAAAAAAAAAAAAAAAAAAGGAAAAAGCCACAACCTGAGATCCAAATTGGGAAAGACTAAGAGGCAATAGCAAATTACAGAAAACCAGTCTCAAGGAGACCCACGGGCAAATCTGCTGATCTGGACAGCGTGCCTGACAATGCCAGCCAGAGGTCTGCTCTCCCTTCAGAGCAGGTTATCAATATTTGAGTGGAAATTCACCAGGGTTCCAGACCTGCTGGTCATCTTTCTGACCCAGGTAAGAGTGAATGATGCAGTGAGGAGAAGCCAAAATGTGTTTTTAATATATACGAAGTTCCTGAATACGATTAGAGGGATCAGGGGACAGGTGATGTTTTTGCCTCTTACATTTGAAAGTCATAAAATGGGTAAAGAGGAGGTTTCAGAAAGTGAACAGGTGATTCCAAAGTTGGTTTTGAAGATCCCCTCCATCCCTGCCTCCAGAGGTTATGGCTTACAATACCAAAATGCAAGGCACTTAGCAGGGGTCAACTAATGTAGACTGTGATTCCCCTAAGCCGGGAGACTTCTAAATGCTCCCATAACCCCTTGTGCCAGCCTCTGTCATATCATTGATGTCACTACACTGTACTGGCTTATTTATTTTTCTGACTCCTCCCTTAGGCTTTGAGCTACTTGAAGGCAGGCAATCTGACTTATTGGCCACTGAGTCATAAGCACCTAGGATGTACCCTCAATTAATACGTGAATAATAAACTAAAAGAACATCATGGAAAGCTTTGCAAACTGTTAAAGAGGGTTTGACACAGAAATTGACAGAGAGGAAGACAAATGATTATGAAATCACAAAACCCACTACTATAGAGGATATAATAAATTCCTTATTGTGGAGGACATATAAAGAACAACAGCCTTGGAGAAGGTACTTAAAAAATAGCTGGAGAGAGGATTAGGAATGAACTGTGTTATCTCATCTATATGCCAATTCAATTCAGCTATTTGAATTCAATTCAACAGGTATCTACTGAGTACCTACATGCTAAAAGGAATATACATTTTTTAGACAAGAAGATAAATGTTTTGCAGAAGTGCTTAAGACTGGGGTTTGGGGGGGCGCCTGGGTGGCTCAGTCGGGAAGCGTCCGACTTCAGCTCAGGTCATGATCTCACGGTTCGTGAGTTCAAGCCCCGCGTCGGGCTCTGTGCTGACAGCTCAGAGCCTGGAGCCTGCTTCGGATTCTGTGTCTCCCTCTCTCTCTGCCCCTCCCCTGCTTCCACTCTGTCTCTTGCTCTCTCAAAAATAAACAGTAAAAAAAATTTAAAAAAAAAGACTGGGGTTTGGGGACATATGAATGGAAATGTAAGTAGTTCAAACAGAAAGCAGTAAAGTATGGTTTAGATCAAGGGTTGGCAATACTCATGGATGTAAAAACTACTGAAATTCACATTTCAGTGTACATAAATAAAAGTATACAGGAACACAGCCACACCCACTTGTTTACTTGTTGTTTATGACCGCCCTTGAGCTACAATGGTAGAATCAAGTAGTTGCAACCGAATTTATAGTCCATAAAACCTAAAACAGTTCCTATCTGGCTCCTTACAGAAAGTTTAAAACCACTGGTGAGAGCAAGACCTCTAAAATCAAAACACCTGGTTTCAAATCCCAGTGCACGGCTACTTGCTAGCCATGAGATTTAGGATAAGTCACTTAGCTTTTCTATACCTTGTTTTTATCATGTATGAAATGGGTGTAACAATAGCAACTTCTTCAAGGGAATGTTGAAAGAGGTAAGGTGTTCAGAACGATGTTTAGAATCCACCAAGAATATATAAAGAGTTCTTAAAACTCAACAAGAATGCATGCAACCCAATTGAAAACTAGGCAAAAGAGGGGCCTGGGTGGCTCGGTCGGTTGAGTGCAGGACTCTTGATTTTGGCTCAGGTCATGACCTCACAGTTGGGTTCGGTTTGTGGGATTAAGTCCCATGTTGGGCTCTGCACTGACCATGAGGAGCCTGCTTGGGATTTTCTCTTTCCCTCTCTCTTTGCCCCTCTCCTGCTCACACATGCACATGTGCATGTGCACACTCTCTCTCGTGCGCTCTCAAAATAAAGTTAATAAACAAACATTAAAGGAAACAAGTAGGCAAAAGATTTAAAGAGCCACTTCACCAAAGAAGAGATAAGGATGGCAAATAGCACACACAGAGATGCTCAATATCATTAGTTTCTAGGGAAATAAAAACGGAATCTATAATGAGATATCACTGCACAACTCTTAGGACAACTTAAAAAATTAAAAACAAAAACTTATAATACCAGGTACTGGCAAGGATACTGAGCAACTAGAACTCTTATATTTTGCAAGCAGGAATGCAAAACGGTACAGTCACTTTGGAAAACAATTTGGCAATCTGTCATAAAGATACACTTACCACATGACTCAGTAATTCCACTCCTAGGTATTCACTCAAATGCAATGAAAGCGTATGTTGACAAAGACATATGCATAAATTTTTTTAGCAGCTTTATTCATAATAGCCCTAAAGTGGAAAGGACCCAATGTCCACACACCAGTGAATGGATAAACAAGTTACAGTACAACCATACAACAGAACACTATGCAGCAATTAAAAGGAATAAATCATCCACATATTAACATGGGTGGTTCTCAAAAACATTATGCTAAGAAGTCAGACACAACAGGTTACACACCATATTGGTCCATCCATATGACATTTTAGAAAAGGCAAAGATATAAAGACAGAAGTAAGACCAGTGGTTGCTTGGGTTTGGGATGGTGTGGAGACTGATTGCAAAGAATGAGGACACTTTCTGGGGTGATGGAAATAGTCTATATCTTGATTGTGGTAGTTATGTGACTATATAAAATGCAGCAAACTATACATCTAAAGAGAGCAAATATTACTGAATGCAAATTATATCCCTAAACCCAACTTTTAAAAACTAGCATCCTGAAAATTTCCAGAAACTTGAAGGTTTGTTACAGATGAATTTTCCAGAATCATGAAGGGAAATAGACCTAGCACAAGGTAGTAGCTGGGCAAATTTTTAACAAGAAAATTATTGGATTGTAGAATGACCCAGGTGACATGAAGTCCCAATAAAGTTTTAAAATCTATTATATATGGTTTTTGAGTGTTGGGAAAAGAGATGTTACTCACAAAAGTGGGCATACTTTCAACAATAATAAGCCATGTAAAAGTAACTTTAATTTACTTTTTTCACACGCTTTTTTTGGATGTACCTATTTTTAAAAATCGTCTTCTAGATTGTGTCTTTCTTCATCTCCCTCTCTAACAGATTCAAAATCAACATCTTTCCTATATAATACCTTCAAATTGGAGCTCCTTTTCCTTAGTTCCTAAGCTAAATGGATTATCAAATTGACCAAAAAAAACCCCCAAATCCCAAGTCTAGGGGTGACTGAGTCCTGGGATGCTTGCCTGACATCCAGGCAGACTGAGGAGCCAAAGCTGCCAAAGCTTCCCCCTCCCACTACTGGGGACAAAGATGTAGTGAGTTAACACTGCTCCCCTTCTGCCCTCCCCGCTGCCACCTTCCCCATCACTCTCTTCTTCTCTTTTTCCCTCCCACAATACAGAGTATGGGGGATTTCAGACTCTACCTTTGGGAGAGTCTCACATGTTGATAAATGTTGAAGATATTTTTTACTTTTTTTTTTCTTAAGAAACAGAGAGAGAGAGGGAGTGAGAGAGAGAGAGTGCTTCAGTGGAGGAGAGGGTGGGGGAGAGAGGAGAGAGAATCCCATGCTGAGCTTGGAGCCAGATACAGGGCTCAATCCCATGACCTTGGTTGGGATCATGACCGGAGCTGAAATCAGAAGTCTGATGCTCAACTGACTGAGCCACCAGGCACCCCATTTTTTACTATTCTAATAATGATTAAACTTGAGGAGGGGCTAGGATTTTTTTAAAGTATGGGAGATTTTGGTCGGTAAGTGAACACTTATCTCTACAGAATTATTTTCTCCTTAAGAAAAAAACTAATAAAATAATATTTAAAGTTTAGATATTGAGTATATTTTAGCTCAGAATGAATAAAATGAGTCATGGAGCAAGCACTGGGTGATGTAGGGAATCACTGAATCACTATATTGTATACCTGAAACTAATATGATACTGTATGCTAATTAATAATAATTAAAATAAAAACTTAAAAAAAAAAAAGAACGAGTCATGGAGCAACCAGATTAAGAGAGCAGACTGATCTCACATTTTATCTCCTTTCTTCCAAGGCCTCATTAGAATTATAGTAAAAGAATAAACATAGGTGTAAGTTCAAAACAATGAAGAAAACAGTAGGCAAGGTATCAGCAAAAGAATAATCTCAACACACTTGGTAGAAGGTGGAGGCATGCTGACAGATGAGCAGAACTGGGGAAACCCTAGCCTAATTAAACTATGTGCTGAGCAGACTTCGTCAGAGATGTGTCCAGCAAGTTCTGAAGGTTTCAAGTTGTGAATAGCAGACATAATGAGGATTGGGAATGAGAAGTGAAGTCAAACATTGAGAAAGTGATTAAAGATTTAAATGTGGAACAAATGAACTTGCCTGCCATTCCCACCTTCACTCCTACCACCATGGGAAAAGTCGGCTAGACATGCACTTTTAGGAAAAAATAGGATTCTTCTCAATTTCTTTAGAAAAGAACTACCTCACATGGGTGCTAAGAGCCCAAGTAAACTCTTTTTTGTTTTGGCATTTATGGGGCCAAATAGTCCAAATTTCATATAATATGAAATTCTTACCACTTAACTTTGAAATAGTCCAACGACCAACAAGTATCACCCACATATATAGAGCTCATGGTTAACCTTTTTAATTCCTCATTTAAAAATATGTACAAATAACCAAATACCACCAGACATTTGAAGGACAGCTACAGCATAAAAGAGAAACACTAAGATAAATAAATTTGACATCAGAATTAACAAAGATAATTAAGAAAATAATAATAACTTTAAAAATGTCCTGAGGAGTATCTCTGAGAGATTATACTAATAAAGGTACTCACAGGAAAACCAGAGAACAGCATAATTTTGGGGGCTAAAACAATGTATTTCCTAAAGGAAAAAAAAAATAGAAGTATTAGGGACTAAAAACAAGGCCATCTTTTATGACACTGAACAAAAATATAGAAAATATAAGAGAAAAAATAAATAATATGGAGATTCATTTCAGGAGATCTAAAATAGTAATTCCAGAAGAAAAAATGAAATAAATGAAAGGGGGGGATTATAAAGAAGTAACACAATAAAATTTTCCATAGATGAAAGTATACAACATTATTTGAATTAAAAAGGCCTTGTCATATAGCCTCTCTGTTTCAGTTTTCTCATACGTAAAGTGGGAGAAACAATCATACCTACCTCACAGGGTTGTTGAATGTGATAATACATATAAAGCACTTCCAACAATCCTCAACATATAATGAGTAAATTTTATTTCATTGTGATTATTATATTATCAGTGTTGAGCAGGATAAATGCAGAAACACCACATCTAAGGCATCACTGGAAAATTTTAGATCTTCAAAGATATAGAAGAACTCCTAAGAGTTTTCAGGAATAAAAAAGATGTCCTATAAAAGAACAAGATTTATATTGTGTCAAAAGAAAATATAATTGGGAATGCGAGCTGGTGCAGCCACTCTGGAAAACAATATGGAGTTTCCTCAAAAAGCTAAAACTAGAACTACCCTATGACCCAGCAATTGCACTACTAGGCATTATCCACGGGATACAGGTGTGCTGTTTTGAAGGGACACACGTACTCCCATGTTTATAGCAGCACTATCAACAATAGCCGAAGTATGGAAAGAGCCCAAATGTCCATCGATGGATGAATGGATAAAGAAGATGTGGTATATATATACAATGGAGTATTACTCGGCAATCAAAATGAATGAAATCTTGCCATTTACAACTACGTGGATGGAATTGGAGGGTGTGCTAAGTGAAATTAGTCAGTCAGAGAAAGACAAAAATCGTATGACTTCACTCCTATGAGGACTTTGAGAGACAAAACAGATGAACATAAGCTAAGGGAAACAAAAATAATATAAAAACAGGGAGGGGGACAAAACAGAAGCAACTCATAAATATGGGGAACAAACTGAGGGTTACTGGAGGGGTTGTGGCAGGGGGGGAGTGGTCTAAACGGGTAAGGGGCATTAAGGAATCTACTCCTGAAATCATTGTTGTACTATATGCTAATTTGGATGTAAATTTTTAAAAAAATTTTTAAAAAGAAACTATATTATGTCAAAAGAAAGTAAAGCAATACTCTCAAAGACTTGACGAAAAAAAAGATTCTGAAATTGGAATTTTATATCCAACCAAGTTATCAATCAAGTGTACAGACAGAATATAATCTTTTTTAAACATGCAAGACCTTAGAAAGCTTGCCTTCCACATATCCTTTCTAAGTGAATTACTTGAATACATAACTGCAGGAAAAGTGAGAGCTTCAACCAAAAAAGATAATATAAAACAAAGAAGAGGTCCTACTGAGGACAGCAAAGCAGCCAAGTCCAGATGACAATGGTTAATGGTACAGCTAACCCTGAAAGCAAATAAATAATCCAGTTTGGAGCAGAAAGTTGGAAGATATCAAGAGGGATGCCTTTGATTATAAAAGAGACACCATACACTTGATATCTGAGGAAAAACAAACTTGAGACTATGCTAAAGCAATTAGAAGGATCATTAGAAATGTCAGAAAAAATACAAAGCTTCATTAAAATGTCAAAGTTCAAATATGAGGCAACCAGCCCAAATACAATCAAGAAGTCAGTGGACTTTAAGAACAAATCTGGGATCTATTCTGAAAGGTGAAATGTGTTAAGAAAGACATGGCCCAAATATAAAACATTAAAACATAACCCCATAAAATTAATAATTAGTATACTGTAAGAAAAAGATCATGGTCATAAAATGTGTTATTTGCAGTTTGTTTTTCATTTTTTATTATGAAAAATTCAGAACATACACAAAAATGGTGTGTAGAACAATGAGCCTCTATCATCACCCAGCTTTAACGGTGATCCACCTCATGGCAAATTTTATTTCATTGATATTTTCTTCCTCTCCTCACCTCCTATATTGTTTGGAAATACAGCCAAGTCATTATATCATTACATCCATAAATAGTTCAGTTTTTACTTTTAAATAATAATTCTTCTTTCAAATGAGCTTTAAACATGGGTTGATATGTCCCTCAAGTCTCCTTAATTTGTAGGATTTCCCTCCATTCTTGCATTTATTTTTATTTATTTTTTATAGAAACCAAATTGTTTTTCTCAATGAGTTTCTTGCGATCTGGATTTTTCTAATTAATCTCCATTTGTTATCATTCATCTTTTGCATTTTCTATAAATTAGAAGTAGATCCAGAAGTTTGGCCAGATTCAGGTTTGAATTTTTGGCTAGCCTGCTCTTTAGGCAGTGGTGTATACTTCCTTTAGGAGGTTAGCTGGTCTCTTTTTGTGATATTAGCAGTCTTTGATGGTCATTAATTAGCCATTGTTAGTTGGATCTTCTACTTCTGTCATTCTTCATTTATTATTTGAGACACTTCTGTAGAGATAAACTTCCTGTCATCAACCATCTGATTAACCTGAAGCATAGCTCAGATAGGAAAGATAGGATAAATTGTTGTTTCTTTCACTTTACTTACCCATTTTTATTAACAAGTTAATTCTCTAGCATCCTACCAAGATGACTAATAAGAATTTTTATTGTGTTGTAAAAAATATGTTTATGAAATCATGGATCTAAAGTAGTTGATGCGTTTCCATTCCTTGCAGTTACTATCCTTATTAATAATCACACTGGGGGCACCTGGGTGGCTTGGTCAGTTAAGCGTCCGACTTCGGCTCAGGTCATGATCTCACGGTCCGTGGGTTCGAGCCCCGCGTTGGGCTCTGTGCTGACACTGCCCCATCCTTGATGGGGCATCCTTGACCCATTGGTCAACCATCCTTGACCAATGAGAGCCTTTTCAGGTTGGCTTCTATATGCTTTTGACATGACCTCAGTATATTTCACAATATTCTTGCTTCTGACCTGGCAGAATGTTCTAGCAACATTGTATACGTATCTTTCCCTAGCTCTTAAACCAGCCTTTCCTCCAAGATGCTATAGTTCTATTTAGTGCCCGGTGGTGCTTATAAGATCACAGTCTGGGTATAGGGATTCTCATTACTACTGGCCAGGTCATTGTTACTACACTCCCACAGTTTAAAGAGCTAGAAAATATTTTTGTTTTCTTGTTTTGCTTTAGGATAAGCCATTACTTCCAATTGAAATTCAAGACTATATAGGGCTTTTTGTTGCCCTTTTTAATTTTATATCTCCTTCTTCTAGGCTGAATATACCAGTTCTCAATGACAAAAATATGATTACTTATTTATTTGCTTTATCCTACATTAAAAACACAATACAGAATAGCAGAAATAACACTACTATGAAAAATATAACTGAAACATTCTAAGAATTTTTTTTGGCAATTCTTTTTTTCTTAAGGTATATACCACTAGAGATACATAATCATATTTATGGTTAAAGTTACTTGAAGTAGTTTTTCTCTGCGTGGTAATACCACCCACCAACTGGGTTTATATTTGGGATAACTTGCTTCGTTTTGCTTTCAATTTTCCAGAATTGCTTCTGTAAATTTAATTTTGTTTTAGAATTATATAGACCATTTACATGTTTCAATAGCTTTACTTATAGAATTAGATATATGTAAAGAATTGACCTTATATTTCCATCACCACCTCTTACTATACTCCCTTCCTCTCCCTATAGAAAACTTGCTTTTACAGTTTATCCTTTACTTTTTTATGTAAGCAAATAAACATATAAATACAGATAGATACCATATCTTTCAGATAGATACCATATCTTCAAATTTCTTAAATGGTGGCATACTAGGTGTACTTCTTTTCATATCGTGTTTTCCTTTAATGTATCCTGGACATCACTCCATAGGAAAACATAGAAATATTCACATTCCTTTTGAAGAAAAAATTTTAAAGGTATAGTTAAAAGATAATAATAAACGGCAAATGTTTATTTTTAATTTATTTTTTAATTTGAGAGAGAAAGCACGAGTGGGGGAGAGAGGCAGAGGGAGAGAGAGCGAGAGAGGGAGAATCTTAAGCCTTAATGTAGGGCCTGACCCCATGACCCTGGGATCATGACCTAGTGGAAATCTAGAGTCATACGCTCAACTGACTGAGCCACTCAGGAGCCCCTAAAATACAAACTTCTATCCATTTTTACATATGTAATGCACCCCAGTCAAGCTAACAAACACTTTTCCTGCTCTCGTAAGTGTCCCTGGGCCTCTGTGTCATTTATCCCTCTGTGACCCTTGTACCCAACCAATTTCTAATTCGCTTCCTGTCACTATAGATCAGATCACATTTTCTAGAATTTTATATAAATGGAATAATATGTATTTTTTTCATTGGCTTCTTTCACCCTGCACAACGATTTTAACCATTCACCCATGTGGTTGCTATTATCAGTAAGTAGTTTGTTGCTTTTTATTGCTAAGTAGTATTCCTTTTGTGAATGGATTCCAAAGTATTCCAGTGTGAATGGATAAATCACATTATTTACTCATTCACCTGCTTATGGATATTTGGGTTATGTCCGGATTTGGGCTATTACACATAAAGCTGCCACGAACATTCATGTACCAGTATTTGTGTGGACTTTAACCTTGTTGGTTTCTTCAAAAACTAAACACACTTAAGCATATAACTCAATCATTCCATTCCTAGATAATGCCACTTTGTAGCTGCACAATATTCTTTTGCACAGATGTTTCATAGTTTATAGGATAGTTCCCTGTTGATGGACATTAAGGTTGCTTTTAGTTTTTTATATAGTAAATATATAATTTTGTGCGTGTGTCATTTGGTATTTCTGCCAGTGAATATTTACTGTTTATTCCAGGCAGATTCCTGGAAGTGGGATTTTTCCCCAAGTTTTTTCCAGTAAAGGACAGGCTGGTAGGCAGAGAAATCCTCCAGTTCTGTGCATTTTCACAATGACCGCATTCTCGAAACTTATCAGAATAGAATCTAAAGGTGAAAATATCTGAAATTGCAGCCAACCCCAACCCCCTCCTAGCTCAAATAATGACAAGTTCAAAGACAGACGCACTTTAAATTCAAGGTCCCAAAAGGTTAAAAGCAAAAGGATGGAAAAAGATATACTATGCAAACAGCGACCACAAGAAATCTGATGTAACTATATTAATTTCAGACAGAGTAGAATTTAAGACAAGAACTATTACCAGAGATAAAGAGGGATACTTCATAAAGTTAAGAAGGTTAATTTACCGAGAAGACATAATCCTAAATGTGCGTGCCCCTAATAGAATTTCTCCTTAATCATATACTAAATTTCCAAATGCAATTGAATATTACTGTATTTTATAAAATCTTTTTTTCTTCGTTCTGTCTATTCATGGGCAAATACCATCCTGTTTTTATTAAGGCTTAGAGAAGCTTTGTGATGTGCTTTTAATATCTAGTAGATTTAGGCCCTCAATCTGGCCCCACTGTTCTTGGTTTTTCTAACTGCTATTGCTTTTTTCCCTCAAAGTGGACTCTATAATCAATTTATCTAGCTCTGTAAAAAAAAGTCTGATGGTATTTTTATTATTGCATTAAATCTATAAACTAACTTAGGAAGAAAAGATTGTTATGATATTGAGGCCTCCTGTTCAAGAACATATATTTTTTTCACGGATTCAGGTCTATTTGGTTTATTGATTTTTACCTTACAGAATAAAGCTATAGACAAATTATGGCAGACATCATAACAGTTATGAAACAGAATGTTGCCAATTTTGGAAATGCAAAAGAAAAAGCATGGCTGATTATAGTTTAGGGATAGAACGGTGAGGAAGAGCAGAAAGAAGTGTAGGGCTTTTTTTTTTTTTTTAGAAGTGTAGGGCTTTTATTAGCCTTCATGAAGTAAGAAATCAGAAATGACAAAACAAGAAAAGGGTGTACTTATTTTTACGGAAGTTAGAGAAATTAAACCACAGTAATGTTACTATGTTGTAGGAGGGAAGAAGGGTCAATAAGGTGTATAGAGCTAAGGCACTGTCCACCTTAACAGGAGTTAACAGGGAAGGTCTACCAGTGATACTCTGATGATTTGGAGGACGATGGGAATAGGAGTATTTAATGGACAGCTATGGAAAGGAAGACACCCTAAACAATCTGAGCTCTCAGACTTGGGTTGCTGCCTTCCTTTCATCAGACACCCACAGACCCAGCTCTAGTTTGGAGGTTTTCCCCCCGCACAGCAGACGGAAAGTTGCTCACCACTTCACGAGCAACAACCCCCAACCATGGCGGCAGCATGCCACACCAGGGGTGAGGAAAGAATAACTAGATTATAGCCGTCTTTCTGTGTTTTCCATCTGATCCCTGTGCCCCAAGAGGGACTTCTTTTCTTTTTATTAAAATCCAGGGGTTAATTGATTTGATTACTCATGCATACTAGGGAACAGGAAGTAGACTATAAATTACTGAAGTGGGCTGTCTGAGTTCAATCTCCAATCACAGGCAGTGGTAGACGATGGAGTAAGGGATGAGGCTCCCCCAGTTAGGGCCTCAAAAAGCCTCAGGCTCCATCAACAACCTGCCTCAAATCCTTCCATGGTTTCTCAGCAAAGCTTCTCCCCACTCCACCTGCTCCTGTCTGGCCAATGGTTGCTCTTTTGTGCTTTTATCTTTACTCTTTAGGGCTCTCCATTTATTCATTTAGATAAGAATACGTGTGAACTGACGGGTAGAGGGTGGGACCAGGGAACAGGAGATGAGTATGTAGTCCTACCTCCAGTCTCCTGTCATTTCTCTCCTTTCTCTCCCAAGGCACATTCCAAGTTTTAGATTTACCATGAGAAATATGATTATTGAGTAGGCTGGATTCTCAGGTCTGCTGGCCACCACATCTCCTGTGGTGAACCTACGAGATAAAGAATTATGAGGTGTGCTTGGTGTTATGAAATAAAAGCAAAGAAAGTTGGAGAGTGCCACAGGACAGCCCTCTTTCATGAACAGAGAAACATTCTGCAATACGAACCCCTCCCTGGGCCTCATGGGGCACCTTACATGTTAGCTCTCCAGAAGAGTGGTCCATCAAAAGCTAATCAAGTAAAACAGTGATAATTTCCTATGGAGGTCGACCAAAGCCAAAGTAAGAAAATGGTGCATTTTGCATTACCACCCCAACTGTGATGGGAGAGTGTAGACACAGTCAGTATCAGGACAGTCACGTCTCTGATCCTTCATTCCCAAATCCTGTGTGATAGAAACACCGCTTATGTGGCTTTCCTGATACTTGTCATCGGGGATTACCACATACTTAGTCTAGAAAAATAAGTTATGTTTGTGAACATTAGCCTGGAACGAGGAAGCTGCTGTCTGGGCACTGGGACAATTACCAAAGGCAAGGTGGCATAAGGTGACTCAGACACGCGAGGAAGAAGAGGAGAGAAGGCATTAACAAGAGAAAAGCCAGCAAGAAAGAGGGAGCAGCTTTGTGTCTGAGACAGAATTGTGACAGAGGATGAGTTGGACACGTTTTTCCTTTGCCCCAAGACTTAGCCTCTCTTGCCCGTCACAGGTCCAGAGGACTCCCTTCAAAGCCATGTGCAGGTGGAAACACCCGCCGCACCCACAGACATTGGGTGCATAGAGAGGGGTTTCCCTCCCTCTCACTCTGTCCTTCGCCTGCCTGCCGGCCAACTGTGGGGTTGGAGCCTGTGTTCAACTCTGTGACCCCTTAGTGAGAGGAAGGAGTGCCACCACGGTCTTGTGTCTCTGAGGCAGCACGGCCCACGGAGTTGTGGAGCTGGCTAATCTTTAATCTGACTCCACTCAGATGAGGTCCACATCTTCTCTAAAGAGCAGACGCCTTCCCAGGACCATTGGCTGCCGTGTATCTCCAGCGCCTAGAAAGCCAGCATGGTCACCCTGACAAGCTGCCCTGACGTATTGCCCCCACACACCTTCTCTCAATTCAACTCCAACAGCCTCTCCTGCAGCTGTTTCCCACACGTGCTCTGTCCCCACCCAGGTATTTTCTACCACCAGGTGCCAACATCTCCTATAGTCAACAATTCAGCTAACAATTTGTTTGTGGGTTTATCCTCCAGCTGAATGGAAGAAAGAAATCTGGTGACAGATTAACCAAAGCAAACACAGAGCCAAAAGGAGTGGAAATATAAATTACACCCTATGGGAGTCCAAAAGAAAAGATGATTAATTACAACCAAGTGAATCAGGAAATGCTTCATGGAAATTGTATCTGCACTGGGCCTTAGTGGGCAGGTTTCAACAGGCCAAATAGGAAAAGGTATTCCATAGGGCAGCAGTGGTGTAAGACAAGGACAAAGCTGAAAAGGGTTAGGGTAGGTGGAGTTCTGATCACTGAGGGCCTTGAATGCTGTGCTCAGGAACGTGGAGCTCATTCTGTACACAGTGGGGAACCAGTGGAGGCTTTAAGCAGAGGAATGATAGTATCAGATCTAATAATACTGACCCTTTATGGAGTACTCACTGTGATCCAGGCATCCCACTAAACACTTCACAGGCATTCACCTACTTAGCCTTCATGATGGCCCCCTGAGGACGGTGAAGTGGGACAGCAGTTTGGGGATGGGTCAGGGGCAGAATGGTTAGGGGAGAGGCAATAGGAGAGGACATGATTTCAATGGACTAGAGCTCAGGGAGCATGGCCTGAGCTCAAGCCTACTGGCAGCAGCAATGACAATTGGCATTAGAATTCTGAGCAGGTAGAATCAGAGGACCTGGTGGTCGATTAGGTCCTGGAGTCAAGGGCACCAGTGACCAGATCTAGAAGGAAAGGCTCCAGGTAAACAACGCCAGCAGTCTCAAGACTTAGCTCCCCTACCTCTCCACTAACATCCAGTCTCAGGAGAACAAGACACTTTCCCACCCGCTGACCATGAGACTTGGAAATTCAGGAAAGTTATAGCAATGAGGGCTCTTCCACTTGGTCCAGGTGGGAGACCAGATGGGACATGGAAGCAAATGAACTGGGAGCAATAAAAGCCCTCCCTATATGAAGCACTATGTGGCAGGCCCCGTACTGGGCACTCCACAGGCCTCAGGTCACTTAATGTTCAAAGTATCACTATATTGCTTTACCATAATGAAACAGATTCAGAGAGATTAGGTAACCAGCCTGAGCTCACACAGCTACTAAGGGGCAGCGCTGAGACACGCACGCTCGCAAAGTTGATGCTTCTGGCTGGTGCGTGAAAGTGCCTACACGGTAGATCAACTTCTCACAGGGCGGGCAAGATGTGTCTGACTCAAGTTGGGTTTGCGCTCACATCTATTCATTCAGTTATTAGTCCAGTCACTCACTTATTCATATATTATGCCATTACTGAGCACCTACTATGTGGTAGGGAGGGTGCTGGGTAGTCAGAATAAAAAAATTAACAAGACGCCATCTTTGCCCTTAGTGAGAACAGTCTAGAAGGGGAGGCAGACAAGCAAACAGGGGAGGGCAGCTAACCTGGCTTGTGGGGGTGAAGGGGGAACTGAAGAAGACTTTCAGAGGTGATATGTAGGCTCAATCTGGAAGGAGTAGAAGGGTGGCTGGGCTCAGGTGAGGAAGTGAGAAGACAGCAGTGTTCCAGACAGTAGGGCTGGTGCAAATGCACAGGCCTGCCTGAGAAATGATGAACTCTGAACTGAGGACCAGAAGCTTGGGTTGCCAAAGGCAGAGATGAGAGGCAGAGGAGGCAGAGGCTGGAGAGTAGGGGAAAGAGAACGTTCCACTCAGAGTCAAGACATGGGTAGCCACTGAAGGGCAGACTTATATTTAATAAAGCTCTCTCAGGCTGCAGAGGGGAAGAGACAGGGGGCCAGAAGGTGAGGGAGGAGGCTACTGGTACACGTTTGGGACAACAGAGAGGCCAAGGAGTGGGAAAAAGATCTGGAAAATGTTTACGGGTAACATAGGGACTCCTAGTAAGTATTCCAGATGGGAGCAAAGGGCTGGGGCACCCTCGAGGATGACTCATGTCCTCAGCTTCCTCCACCAGCAGGCTTTCCACTCTAAATGGCTCTCTGCAGGTAGGTGGATACCAGTCAATCCTTATGCTCAATGCACATAGCCTGTGTGGATAACTGTGGTTCCCAAACCGCTGCTTTTGGGGGAGTGCTAAGTATCTATGGACTGAGGCTTCAGTCCTGGAGCCACCAGCCAAGGGAGGGTGTAACCCTCTCCACATGCAGGAAAAGGTTAGTTCAGGAGGACTGAGTCTCTCAAGCTCTGCATATTCCCAAGAAACACCTGATTTAGGCATTGCCCCTGGCCAGCTCCTGGGAGATGAGCTCTAGAGTCTCTGGAATATTCTGCCTGATAAGAGTCTTTCTGTATGCCTGAAGTCTTGGGCCATATGTTAGCAGTTTGTTCAGATAGTTTATGCTAACAATGTGATTTGTGGTGAACACCTATTTTGCTCTGGGGATGGAGTCTGAGTAGCTGAGGTCAGCCACACAGCACAGCATGCCTGCATGACAGACCCCCCTCCCCAATAAAAACCCTGGATACCAAGGCTGGGGTGCACTTCCTTGGTTGGCAACACTTCGCATATGTTCTGACACACTGCTACCAGAAGAATTCAGCACATCCCATCAGCTCTACTGGGACTGGACATCTGGAAGCTTGCACCTGGTTTCTCCTGGACTTTGCCCCATATGCCTTTTTCCTTTGCTGATTTTAATCTGCATTCTTTTACTGTAATACACTCTAACCACAAGTATAAGAGCTTTCCTGAATGCTGGGAGTTCCTCTAACAAACCACAGAGCCTGAGGCTGGTCTTGGGTACCCCTGACACATCCCACCAAGGGGTGACAGCAGAAAAGCACACAGCCCAAAACCCAGTATTTCACCCCAGAGGAGGCAACTTTAGAGTCAGGTCCTGCAAAAACAACCTAAGTGGAATACTTTGTGTACCACACAGAGGGCACAAGGACACCTGGAACGCTGGGAGAATATTTTCCAGCTTCTCCAGAATCCAGGGTCGCTCTGCTGTTCTCCCTGTGGCCTCTAGGAGCTTGCTTTGGTTCTGACCTCTATTATCCAACAAAGCATTTTACCTTTTTGTTTTCAGCTTTTGCAAAAAGTGTAATATCCTCCCCCTCTGCCCCTCCAGTTTGTTTCTTTTGCCAGATAGTTGTGTCAAAACTGCTGGCAATTTCCAGATTCTGTAAAAGAGAATTTGCCCTGAACAACAGATGTGAGAATCTACAGTGTGCCCTAGAAACATAATACATCACTATGGTGTAAATTTATAGGTTATTCGGATAACATGCTGTGATACAACAGGGAAACTAAGCTTCTCAGCAATGTGTATGATCTACAGCCAGGAAATCTGAGGTTCGAGTTGATGTGAATACAAGCTTTCTGTGCGCAACCTTCCTCCTCACTTTACCGCTTGCTCGGTTTGTTGACAGAACGTGAGATGTTGCGAATGAGTGGCACCCACCTTCTCTTCACATTTATCCAGAAAAGGATCTGGACCAATAGGTATTTCTGCTCAACTTGCAGTCCAAACCCATTCTTGGCTTCAACTCCAAGCCTAGGCATCAGGAACTTTTTTACAGTATTTCAGTTAAATGAATGACTTTTCAGAATACATCCCTATACACATTTGTAAAGCCACTCTGCATCTCCCCAGGCCCTGCCACGTCCTGGTTTAGCTTCCTCTTCATTATCTCCCTCTTTCCAGTACACCGGGGCCCTCAGTACTGCACCTAGATCAGTGGGAAGCAAGACAGGAGGTTCTTCACCTGTTTATGACCTTGTGTGAGGCACGGCTCAATGTGGACAGCAGAAATATGGGTACTGTAAGCAGAAAGGAACTTAATACAAGAAACGCAGTGGTAGCAAGTTATTGGAAGGGCTAGAAGACTGGATTCTAGGCTGGGTTCTGGAAAGCCCGCACTAGAACTATAGAGTTCAAGTCTGTACTTCCATGCCTGCTAACCAAGGGTCTACATCCTCTGCTACTTCCTCCAAACCACCTTTCTACGTCAGGAAGCTAGAGAATGACACTGTTGCAGGCCTTCCCTCTGTCCTTGACCTTGCTCAGCAACAACAACCACTGGAGCAAGACGACAGCCCCTCCCTCACTTCCACAATCCAAATCCTGCTCGTGCACGTAAGGTGGATGCCAGACCCCAGCTGTTGAGGGAAGGTTAGGAATTTTTCCAGCATTCTCAGTACAGGAAACATTACTAGGTGAGGGTGGAGACTTGCGTCAGGAGATACACTGCACTCCACTGCAGGCTATTAAGGTGTTTTCAAGATCTCACATTCCGTGTATGACCAGGATCCTGAATAAGAAAAGACAACAATCTCCAGAGAAGGACATAAAGGAGGAAAGTATGCCTTCTGCTACCATCTCCTCTTCCACTGCAATCTGCTTAGAAGTTATTTCCAATTAGTCCTGCCCTCTTAGCTTGTGTCTCTTCTGACTACTTTCAGTCTAGCCCCCTGTTGCTAAGAGTCGACAATAACTCCAAGTCTGAAGCTGGAAGAGATTCTAGAAACAACCCTTTATTTAAAGGAAAAGAGCTAGAAACTTGAGAGTTTCCGTAAGTCTCCCAACTTTATCACTTGGGTCTTCAACTACCTTCATCCAAATATTTAAGGTAACTCAGTGATGCTAGAGATGCCATAGCTTTTTGCTCTTCAATTCAGCAAAGGTTAAAACGTCCTAGCCTTTCCTGTCAAGTGTTAATCTCTTAAATTTGAATACAAGTCGTCCCCCAAAGGCCCTGATTAACTGGACCTTAGGGGGACCTTCCTGAACTCTGATATAGAGAACATAGGGAGTATTCAGAAAGAATATATATTTTAACCAGAGATGCTTGCTTGCTTGCTTGCTTGCTTTAATTTTTTGAGAGAAAGAGAGACAGGGTGAGCGGGTAAGGGGGAGAGAGAGAGAGAGACACAGAACCCAAGCAGGCTCCAGGCTCTGAGCTGTCAGCACAGAGACCGACATGGGGCTCAAACTCATGGACCACAAGATCACGATCTGAGCCAAAGTTGGACGCTTAACCAATTGAGCCACCCAGGCGCCCAAACCAGAGATGTTTTCATTTGTTTCGTTAGTTGCTCTCTATATTTCTGTTCTCTATTTCCTAAAACAATATGAGGGATGAAAAACAGAGTTTTAAAAAAACACACACAAAGAGGAATACAGTACTTTGGGATGGGCATGAGGGGCAGAGATATGGCTAGTAAAAGAGAAACGCATTTTGGGACACCTGACTTTGAAGATTCCAGAACTTCCTGGATATTCCAGTCCTTGGATAACTCTGAAGAAAGACTCCAAGGAATTTGAGAGTGGGAATTTAGGAATTCAGTTAGAAGACACTGAACTGAAGAGCCAGAGAGTTTGTACCACTGAAAGGGACAACTGGTGAACAGACAAAAGACTGCTTTAAGGCAGGGGTTTCTCAACCTCAACATTACTGACATTTTGGACGAGATAATACTATGCTGTGGGGCTGTCCTGTGCATGGTAGCGTGCTTAGCGGTGTCCCCAGCCTGTAGTCTTCAGATGCAAGTAGCAACTCCACAGTCCTCATCACCAAAAATGTCACCAACATTGATAACTGCCCCTTGGCGGGGGTGGGAGGGGACAAAATTATCCCCAGTTGAGAACCACTCATTTAAAGTTAAACTTGAGAATCAGAGAGAGAGAGAAACAGGGGAAGAACCTGGGAAGTTAGCATTTCTCTTTTAATCTCACATATTTCTTTTAGGCGGTGACTTCAGGACCTCAGCTGATACAGACCTTCCTCGACTTACAAGGGGGTTTAAATTGAGATAAACCCCATCATAAAGTGAAAATGTCATTAAATCAAAAAATGCATTTAATATACCTAACCTACCTACCTGCTGGACATCATAGCTTAGCCCAGCCTCCCTGAAACATGCTCAGAACATTTACATTAGCCTACAGTGGGGCAACATCACCTAACATAAAGTGTATTTTATAATGAAGTATTGAATATCTATCTCATGTAGTTTACTAACTACTGAACTGAAAGTGAAAAACAGAATGGCTGCATGCAGAATGGCTATCAGTGCAATGGGTGTTCACCCTCGTGATCATGTGGCCGACTGAGAGCTCCAGCATCCTACCTCATATCCCTAACCCAAGAGAAGATCAAAATTCAAAGTCCAAAGTATAATTTCTACTGAATACATATTGCTTTTGCCCCATCGGAAAGTTGAACGTTCTAAATCGAACCACTGCCCATCTTCGACCTTCTTTCGGCATTTCCTCTTCATCTTAAAATACCGTGGCATCTTTATTGATAAGGGCTCCTCCTACTGGACATGCTGTGGTTTCCCCTTCAGTCTCCAAAAGCTAAGATGTTGCCCCCTCAGCTAGGATATTTTAGCAAACCCCCACCCCTTATTCCCTGTCCCAAATGTACTAAAGAATGGGGCACCTGGGTGGCTCAGTCGGTTAAGCATCCGACTTCGGCTCAGGTCATGATCTCGCTCTTTGTGAGTTCGAGCCCTGCGTCGGGCTTTGTGCTGACAGCTCAGAGCTTGGAGTCTACTTAGGTTTCTGTGTCTCCTTCTCTCTCTGTCCTTCCCCCACTTGTGCTCTGTTTCTCTGTGTCTCTTAAAAATAAATAAACATTAAAAGTTTAAAGAAAAAACCAAATGTACTAAAAAAGCTCAAAGGTCATCTATCACTGCACAAGTTGAACAGTTTGGAGGAACTGTTCCACACAAAAGCTGTTGAATTCAAAGACATTCTGAAGAAAGAGAAAAAAGTTCAATGAGAGCATCAATGATTCCTCCACTCTGAAAAGAGGTTATCATGCTTCAAATGAGCACACAGTCACGTAAGAAACTGCTGCCTGGAATATCCCTCAGTTCTCTCCCGAAGCAAGCCCTTCTCTGTGCCCCTCAGGAAGTCTCTGCCTGTGACCATATGTCTGACCCCCAAACCCGTTTCTTGACTCAAAGATTGACAAAGACTCTTCCTTTTCTCTCCTTATCTCCTCTGTGGCACCAGGGGGCCTGAGAACTCCAGTGATGTCTTAAATACCTTTTCTCTGACATGACATCAAACTCAAAAGTGGCAGCCTTGCTAGAAGGGATGCCTTTGATATTACGAAGCCTTTAAAAGTCCTGCATACCTTCTAGAAAGGATGTAACCTGAGAGCTGATCTCTGGCAGGCATCCACTGATCTCAGGAGATGTTAGAGGCAGAATTCACTCAGTCAATAATTATTTATTGGGTACCCACTATATGCCAGGTACTTGGTTAGGGGCTAAAGAGAGAGACATAATTCTGCCTTGAACGGATCCACCATAAAGCAGAGAAAACTGATAAAGTGGTGTGATAGGGAAGCACAGAGTGCAGACAAGTGTCATCAATGAAGGCTAACACCAGGCACAAAAGGTTGATGGTGGACTTCACAGCAGTCAAGTTAACATCATCTGAACCCAGTGGCCAATCAATCCTAACATCTCAAAAAGTGAAACAATCCGTCATACGTTCCTCCCAACGTGCCAAGAGTAGAAAGCACATAGCACCACTTATGGAGCATTACTGGCAAAAAAAAAAAGAAAGTACTGAATCTAATTAAGTCAGCTTTACCCAATAACAGGAAATACAGGGGTTAAAGGAACAGGTTAAATGACACCAAGAGGATGCAATCGGACAAATTCAGAACGAAGGAAGTTGTACAGTGCAAATAATCTAGTCTCTTCAACAAATAAATGGGATGAATTCCAAAATAATAATAATAATTGTTATTATTAATACTAATAATAATTGGTTAATAATAAGAGCTGTTAGAGATGAAGATAAATTGAAATTTAAGATACAAACCAACCAAATGTAATTTTGTAGAGATCATTTAGATCTTTATTCAAACCATAAAAGGACATTTGGGGGAAAATTACCTGAAATTAAACATGAATTAGAGATTAGATGATATTAAAGAATTATTATTACCTTTATTGAGAATAATAATGGTATCATGGTTCTTAGTCTTAAAAGGGTTCTCAGATTAAATGATATTTGAGCTGGCTAAAATATTCCAGATATATTCGCACATTATTTGTATAATTAAAATGAAAATGAGAAGTAAAAGAAAAAATAAAGTGTAGAAACCAGGTCTTTCTTATTCAACATAACATATGAGAGGGACCTCATTTAATCTAAGGAGTTGGGTAGAAGGCACATCTATGGAAAGCAGGTTCCAATGATGTTGATTACTGCAGAAGAGGTATTCTGAAGAGAAGAGAGAAGCAGGTAAGATGTATTCTAAGACCTTGCTACTCAAAGAGTGGTCCCTGGCCCAGAGCACCAACATCTCTTGTGTTTTATAAATGCAAAATCTCAGGCCCATCTCAGACCCATTGAATCAGAAAATATATTTTAACAAAACACCCAGGTGATTCATTTGCACATTAAAATTTGAGACTCACTGCTCTAAGCGCGTGCTCATCTTTTAATAAAGTTGCTTCATTATCCACCTCTGAAAGCTCCTAGTGACCAAATCTAAGATTTCATGCAGGATCCCCTGGGAGCAAAGATTTGTGTATTAATCTGTTGCAACACCTACACCGGTTCCCTTACTAATGGCTGATCCACCATCTATTCCTGGCCCCAAGCCACACAACATCCTCCCTGCCATGCTTCCTAATTGGTAATCTGCCACCCATGACCTTGACCAGATGGTGTACTGCCTTGGGACCCCTGGCCTCATCAGCTGATTCCACACTTAGGCAGAACCACCATACAAAGGGAGGCCAGTGCCTGGAGCAGCCGTAGAGATGGATGGGCCCCCAAAGATTGTGGCATGCAATTAAAGGGAAAGAACTCTATTAAGTATTTTTATGAGAGGCCAAGGCCCTTTACAGATAGGGGTCACCAGCCCTGCTATTAATCTAGTCTTGCTCTGTCCTCCAAATAGAAAATACTTTACATATGAAGAGATATGAGGAGGGCACAGGGGCAGATGTGGAGTGCTTCAAATCCATCCGGATAAGTGGGAGTCCCTTCTACCCTCTATTTACCCAAGACAGGAAGGAAGGGTTGTCTCCATTAGTGATATCTTCCCTTTTGGGTAGAGCCAACTTGGGAGCAGTGTCTATGCCTTCTTTGTGATTAACTTTTGTTCATGCACATGGCTGTTTAATGAATACTGATTCTGGTGATTGCTTTGATTAATAGGGTCTGAGGAATTTCACACTTAATATCTGAGTTGAGATGAGGCATGTGGCATCATTTCAACTCTCAGGGAACCAGCAACTACATCACAGCCTCTTTTATAAAGTGTCTTAAAAGAAATCCTTTCCATGTTTCTGAATATTGGCCATCAGACATGCCCGACATCTTCAAGTCTGACTTTTAGTTTTGCATCAGCTAGCTGCCTGAGGGTGCAGAAAAGAGAGCTGAACAGTGAGACTGTGGGGGTGGTGGTTTAGGATGTGGGCTCTGAAGCCAAATTGCTTGGGCTTAAATCCCAATTTTGCTATTTACCATCTGCGTGACACTGAAATTACTTACCACCTCTGTGCCTCAGTTTCCTACATGTAAATGGGGATAATAATGTCTTCTGTCTCACCATTTTGTCATGAGGGTCATATGAGGTAACATATGTAAAGCACTCGGAAGAGCGCCTGGAACAGAGTTAGCGCTCACTAACGTCATTATCACTGATACAAATACCTACTACGTTCCAACACCAATTCTCTGACACTAACTGGGTGTCCTATGATTCCATTCAATTCTGACACTAACTACTCAGAGTTAGCACAGACCCAAGAAGTTAAGGGTAAAGTCCTTTTATTCTAACTACTCGTAGTACCAGATCCGACGAGATAAAGAGCAAGGTCCCCAAGATAGCCTTTATTTCAGATGCCAGTTGCAAGGGGGATCCCCAAATACCTGCACTTGTGTGTGACTTGGCTACAAATTCAGGGGTTCCAATGTCCCAGCCCCTCTTCAGGTTTGACAATTCACTAGAATGACTGAAGGCTACAGTTCTGAAACCGCCAAACACTGAAGGTACATAGGGTAAGTTCTTGCGGGAAAGGCACAGAACTTCTTTGCTCTCTCTGGGCATGTGACCCTCTCAACACATCCACTTCTTCATCAACCAGGAAGCTCTCCTCAGCGCCGGTTTTCAGTTTTTGTCTGGGGTTTCACTGTACTATCACCACTGATTAAATCACAGGCTGCTTGAGCGAACTCGATCTCCAGCCCTGCTCCTCGCCCCAGAGGTCAGGGGGTGGGGTTGAAAGAAAGTTCCATACTCTAATCATAACCATGTCTTGGTTTTTCTGACATAACCAGTCCCTCCCTTGAAAGTATTTAAGGCCCGTCAAGAGTCACCTCATTAGCATAAACTCAGGTATGGTCAAAGGGGCTCTTAGGATAATAAAAGACTCTACTATCACATGGGAAATTCCAAGGATTTTTGAAACTCTGTGCCAGGAACCAGGGACAAAGACCAGCTGTGTTCTTTATTATATCATACTCAATAAATATTCCAGCACTTACGTTGGGCCAGGTACTATGCTAGGCACTGGGGAATAATCTGTATTTTCAATGGTTTTCATTAAGCCACAAGCCTGCAGAACAGCACCATGCCTTGACCAGGATTCAGGATCAGCACCTTTACTTCACCATCATGACCACCCACACAGAACCATACCTCAAGGGTTTGAAGAACCACAACTTTTTTGGGCTGCAGGGCACCTGAGAACTTATGAAAACAACTCCACCCCTTTACAGATGAGGAAACCAAGAATCAATTGGCTCAAAGTTTTATTCAGTCAGTGACACATGTCATGACTGATAATCTGTACCTATTTCCATTCGCCATGAGCTATGGGATCAGAGACCTCAGCAACTGTGCCAAAGGTGAAAAGTAGCTATTTACTGTTCTTTGGATTAAGGGCCTAGTCATTCTCCTCGGCCCCACTATTATGGCCCTCAGAGTTGGCTTGGAAGACATATAGGACATGATAGCGAGAGCTGATGGTCAGAGGAACAGACATCAGACATCCCTTCTCCCTTCTCTCCTAAGCTAATCAGCTCTCCTACCACCACCTTCCTCCCTGGAGGAAAGGTCCTAAATCTCTGGCAACTCCATTCTACTCGGTATTTGAGGAGGGGACACCCACCATGTACAGAGCATCCTAGTAGCTGCTGGGTACACAGAGCTGAGTAAGACTTGGTCTTATATATCTACATACATAACTTGAATGAGAAAAAAAAAATGTGAGAAATGTGGCACCAAAGGTGTAGTATACCATCAGAATATAGGGGAAAGAGAGATTAATTAAGGTGAGGAATCCTAGTAACATTGCTTTTACAGGGTACTAACCTTTCTGCTAATCTAAAGGCCGATGAGGAAGAACCCAAAAGCTAAAATATGCTGAGTGCCTGCCATGCTATGCAAATACACAATGTTTTATTTGCCTTCAATCCTCTAATTAAGGGTTTTCAAATGATTTTTATCATGTGCCCTAATTTATAAAACATGTGGACAATTTCATAAATATATACATGGTTACGGGTGAAATGTGAACATATACTGACGTATTGTGTAAAGCACATAAAACACAGCAAGATAATAAAAATGACCAATTGGAAAACCGGATTTCCCATAGATGGCTATTATCAACATCCTCTGTTCCTACCTATTCTTTATGACACTCCTTCGTTGAGGGGTGATGTTTGTGTTCCCTCCCTTTGAACCTGGGTGCAAGTTTGTGGCTACCCCAGCTAGACAGGGTCATAAAAGGAGATACCACTCTGCTTGGCTCTTTCTCTCTTGGGATGTGTGCCTTGGGGGCCCTGAGCTGAAACAGAAGGGTAGATGGCCCAGGCAGACAGGAGCTGACAGTCCCCATCAACTCCCTGACAGGATGATGCAGGTCCCAGCCTTTGAACCGACCCAGGTGACACCATGTGGAACAGAGACCAGCTATCCCTGCTGAGCTCTGCCCACATTGTAAAATGGTAAGTGGGATCAATACTGTCGGTGCTCTAAACTGCTAAGTTTGGGAGTGATGTGTTCTACAGCCACAGTAACTAGAAAAAAAACAAAGATGAGGTAAAATACTTCTAAATTATCTTACTTTATCAATGGCATAAAAACTCTTTATACTCTTAATATTATCATTCATAACAATACGTTTAGTGAGAGCAACGTAGTTGGATATACTTCATTAAAAAGCAAACAAACAACTCACGATGCAATAATTCAGAGTTGGGAGTTCTATGCCTGGTTTATTTCCCCACTAGATTTTTTTAAAATTGAGGTATAATTGACATATAACATTGTATTAGTTTCAGGTGTACAACGGAATGATTCGATATTCATACATATTTTGAAGCGATCAACACAGTAAGTCTGGTTAACATCCATCATCACACACAGTTACACATTTTTTTCTTGCAATTGAATTTCTAAGATCCTAGTAACTTTTCTAGTTAGTAACATTTCATTTCATATACTGCTATATATTCTATCCCCAGGACTTATTTATTTCATAACTGAAGTTTGTACCTTTTGACCCCTCTCCCCATTAGATTTTCATGGCAGACTTGGCCAAAAAGATACCTCATTTCATGAAAACACAATATAAACCTACGGATTGTACCCTGTAGTTAATGTTACTAACCCGTATTTCAAAGTGTCTTGACAAATCTTAATTATTTTGTCTTCTTGTCAGAGCTAAGTATATCCATTTTGTTTTTACCCCAAAATGTGGCTGAGAGCTCAGGCCAAGAGTAGACGACCTGGCCCCACCGTTCTCTTGATTGCTTGTCTGCTGCTTCTTTACAGGAATCTCTTAATGCCACGCATTCATTTAATGAGGAAAAGTTCAGTTACACCAGATAAAGAAGAGAGGCACTACTGCTGTAGTCACCTGTTTACTATCTCCAGAAGGCCCTCACCGCCCTCAGGATAAATAAATATCCAAGCCTCAAACCTGGCAGACCGTGTCATCTGCTCCCTCATATGCACCTGGGCGCCAGCCTTTCCAAATCACTTGCAGCCTCTGTTCAGTTCCTCACAGTGAATGATTATGGAATACATCCATGTATCTGAGTTGAAGTCAAATGCACAGAAGACAGCCGCTCATTCTAAATGTATGCGCACTTTGTCAAGGATGGTAGAGAGAAGGGGTCCCACGTACTTGTGTGACAACCTTACCCAAAACGATGGCAAAAATGAGCCAAACATTCCTTAAAGGTGCCTGAAACTGTAGGGTTGGGGGTGGGGGCAGAGGAGTCCTTGTGCTAACTAAGGAGTCTGTACCAACCACACTGTATTTCTCTTCTGACTTGGCGTGGATGGTATAATGGTAGCCACACCCCAACGGGTAGCCTTGACCACCTTTCCTTCAAATGTGTGATCTTTAAAGCCTTATTATCTTTTAAGTATGGTTCCCATTGTCCCCTCAAACAAGACTGTTTATCTGGTACACAGCTTTACTTTTCTGATGAACGTCCATGGCAAAATCTAATTCTGTTACCCAAAAATGTCCTTTTGTAGACAAACCTTTAAAAGCTCATCTATTCTGTAAAGTAGGTATATTTATATTCCTCGTTTCCTTTAGGGATAGAGGAGGGAAATGGAGTAGGCAAATGCATTCAGCTCACCAGTTATTAATGTCGTGGATTACATCCTCCGCGGATTATAAGGGGTGTGTTTTTCATTCTGGGCCAACACTGACCGAAGTACCTGGGGAATAAAAACTCATTTTAAAATTAGCCCAAGCAAAAATAAATAATGAGGGAAGAAAATGCACTGTAAAAAAGAATAATATGAAGCAGGTGAAAGCCAGATAATACGGTTTTGATCAATCACTGCTTTGGACTGCCTTTTCCCTGCTTTCTCTGCCATTTGCATGCATAATTGAATGTTGCCTACTTGATGAAAAGGAACGCTTAGGAGAAAATATTGCCATCACGATGACCAAGAGTGGCTAAATTTGTGCTTTACTAACCTTCAAGGCTCCCTTGTAGGAAAGGTCTCGTTTTCAGAGTCTGTGCCCCCTTAGAATTTAGGTCTAGTTTGCCTTTCATGGATAGGCAGTAGACCTTCTAGGGAATTAGCTCTCTATACCTTGGTGTGTCCCTATTAGCCTATTAGGGATTCTTAATGGCATATCCTTATGAAATTTCCTCAGACATCCACAATTCCCAGGAGATCTGAACATGACATTTCTTAACACTCATAGTTGCCTTTTCTCTTCCTTTCTCTTATTTATCCTTTGGAAAAGTATTTTTTTTTTAAACATTTATTTATTTTTGAGAGACAGAGACAGAGTGTGAGTGGGGGGAGGGGAAGAGAGAGAGGGAGACACAGAATCAGAAGCAGGCTCCAGGCTCTGAGCTGTCAGCACAGAGCCCAACGCGGGGCTCAAACCGACGAACCGTGAGATCATGACCTGAGCCAAAGTCGGATGCTTAACTGACTGAGCCACCCAGGCACCCCTGGTGAGTATTTTGAAGATGTGGTCTCCTTCTTTTCCCAAATATATAGTGACCTAGACCTCTTCACTCCTTGGCAATCTCTGTGAATCTCTTCACTTCTTATCTTCCTTGTCACTGGAGTGATAGCATCTGAGTTAACTCGAGAGGAGAAGATAGCATTAATTTTGCACACCTCCAAAAGAATGATAAGGCTGTCTGTACATGATGGCAACACAGCTACTGTGAGGACTGATTTATTGAAACATAAGGTTTATAGTACAGATACAAGAAAATCGTTTGATGGCAAATTCGCTTTCCCCTCTGTGGTAGCGCCCAGTAGCTTAGACCTATATGTAGTGGAGTAATCCCCAGAAAGCCTTTTCTTCTGCCTTGGTAAGTAGCACTGTACATCAACAAACCTTATAAAATAATACCTCGAGGTGCCCCACTGGTATTCTAGAAGCCATCTTTAGGAGCCAGTCAAGCTCAATGAACTGCTCCAGGGAAAGCTCTGACCTTCCAGTGAGTTCCTTGCTGGGCTTCTGCTGACAAACCATTGACCTGAGGGGCAGAGGGCATTGTGTTTTCTTGTTCACCACTGGAAATTATAATATTTTCATAGACTCTCCTTAGGAAGACCAGAAAGTGCCTTCTTTTACTCCTTTTGTGATACTGTTAATTGAACTCCATGCAAAGTAAAATTGGTCTTCTACAGCTCCCTACACACATGGGTTACACAGCAGATTTCACTACAACCAAATTGCTTTCTCCTTCGTTACATATTTTCCATTTTTTAATCTACACTTACAAATGCAGTCACTGAAAAAAAAAAAAAACCAACTAGCCTTTGGGCCTAATGTACTTTTTTTAATAATGATTTTTTTAAAAGGGAACCTACATTGGCCTGACTTCCTTTTGTCTGAATAAAAGCTTTAGCACAGTATAAAAGGGTTGCATGTGCTGAAATGTTGCCCAAGGATATGTGTTATTATTCCTCCCCCCTTGACCAGCAGGGTCTCCGTTCTCTTTCCCTTTCAGCCTTTTGTTTGAACAGATGGGATTGGGGAAGCAGGGAAAGAAAGCCATTCTGTTCTCATTAACTCTCCCCATACACAAACACAAACCTGGGCTTCAGGGACTCTGAAACGGGACAGCTCCCACTCTATTGCCATTGAGACCTGATGTACTGAGATACAAAGAAAGCCAGGCCCAGGGCCCACATCACCATTTCAATGAGGTTGCTAACCAGTAAAATTATGTTTATATACATTTTTATAAGTACATTCTCAAAAAGATGTGTCTATGTAACACAAGCAAATATCACGTGTATAGAAAAATCCACCTATTACATGTAGCATATATAATATAGTATTTTCAGAAATTTCTTTATCAGCTATGGTGATATCTTGAGTACAAATATATTTGTGATGAAATATAATGGTGTTCTGTGAATTATAAAATCCTTTCCCCCTTTATCACGTCTTCTCTCTATAGAATAAAGCTTAAATATATTGAGAATGGTGGGGTTCCTATTATCTCATGCTCTCTTGTTCAGCTGTAGTGTAAAAATTTTTATTAAGGTTTCTAGTTTGGATGGTCTTGTTTGTTAAAGCTCTTGACCAAGAAAAATGTCACAAAAAAATTTTAAAAATATGGGTCCAAGTATTCAAGGTCTCTCTTCCGGGGTCCTTATACAAATAAAAGACTTTAAGAAATAGATACATATATATCTTGAGAGAAAGTAAAAGGCTTTCCAGAAAGAGCTGAGGGTGTTTCCCCCCTGGTGAGCTAATGCTGGGAAGTGCTATCTTTTGTTCTGGATGCTGGATTAGAAAGTGGTCTGGCCTATTTGTTAGATCATATTTGCTTTTAAATCTCCGTCCATCCTCATTACTATGATGAGGGTACTGAGGCAAAGATAAACAGAGCCTGAAAAGATGTCTTCTCATGGCCAGATGCTACCACATGGGCTTTTGACTCCATGAGCCCTAGGTCTCAGGAGGGCGAGCGAAAAAAGAAAATGCCCAGGAACAGATGCATTTATATTTCATAGCACATTCATACATGCAAAGTGCAGTCCCCAAGGAGCAGGACGCTACTTTTACTCTTCTAGGACTTCTAAAGGTGTGGAATGTGTAGAATAAACACGAAATGGGTAAAACTGTGGAGATGGTAAAAAGATCAGTGGGTTGCTAGGGGTTGGGGAGAAGGAGAGCTGAGTAGGTGGAGCACAGAGGATTTTTAGGGCCGTGAAAATATCCTGTGAGATACCGTAATGATGGATACGTGTCAAAACATCTGTCAAAATACATTTGTCAAAACCCACAGAATGTACACCACCAAGAGTGAACCCTAATGTAAACTATAGGCTTTGGGTGATAATGATGTGTCAATGTAGATTCAACGACTGTAACAAATGTACTGCTCTGGTGGGGGAGGCGACGCGTGTGTGCAGGCAGAAGGTACGCAGCAAATTTTCACTTTCCTCTCAATTTTCCTGTGAGCCTAAAACTTCCCCTAAAAAATAAAGTCTATTTTCTAAAAAAGAAAAACAGTCTTTTTTTTTTTTTCAATTAAATGGATTTTGTGGCATGTCTCTTGGTGGGATCCCCCAAACACAGGGGAATATTTGTATCAGAAGACAAGCATCTCTAGGCGATAAACGATCCTTTGTAGTGCTATCAAATATTTCCTTGGAGTTTGTTATGAACACAAATTCGCCAGTTTACTTTTTTTTTATGCCCAAAGAAACCAAAGCACAAAATGCTCCAGGCCTGAGTTTGTGATCAAAAAGAGAAATTGAGTAGAATTTCTATTCCTTATTAGCAATTGTTAGGAACACAGGATTCAAAAGAACCTGTTGAAAATAAAACATTTTGTCAACTATCCAGATCACATCAAAACATGCTGATATTTAATATCCTGTTAGGGAAAAAGAAAAAAAGAACTCTGTTGTATACCATAATTGTTTCCTGCTGTATAGAAAAAAAAATGCAGATCTGGACTTCAACTAGAAAATCTTGGAATATCTTTCAATATTTTTATTTTCAAAATCGGTTCAGATGGACCAGGCTGAGGGCAGAGAAGATGGCTCTAAATTGGCCAAACAACCACAGGGAAAAAAGGCCAGTGATAAAAGGCAGCCAGTCCCAAGGGGGGCTGTCTTGCAGGGCGCCGTGGGGGTCAGCACTGGCTTTAGTCCTATTTAATATTTTTATTACCAATCTGAAGGGGGAGGGGAGGCTGAATAAAAATGAAATCTGCAGATGGCTACTCATTACGGAGGATTTGCAGACCCCAGGAAGAGCAGGAATGAAATTCAGAGGTTCATTTGGAAAGGTGGTGGTCAGAAAAAAAAACAAAGGCGGCTGGAAAGCAGTGAAATGGGGAATCCCAGGGCAACAACTCCATTGCAGCAAGTGAAAGGCATCTTAGGCTGCAGGAATTCTGAGAGCTTCCTGGCAGTGGTCAAGTTTTACCCCTGCTTATTAAGAAACGCCACACATTTTAGGTGTTCGGATTGGCAAGGTAAAGGTCTGCGAGATGGTCTTTAGATTGCTGAATTCAGTTTCAAGAAGACATAGGGAATTTAAGTTAGGATCTCTTCTCTGCCTTCATAATTGCATGTGCTCCTGCTGAGGGGTGATTTAAGGCATATGGATGATTAAAAAGACCAGTAGGCAACCAGGTCCGTGCCATTCTTCGATGTGCACAGGCAGCCCTCTGTCCTCAGAGCCTGTCACTCTGTGCAGCTTGGCTCCTGAGATGTACACAAAGCCTTTCTTCAGGAAGAGCTACCCACAGGCCTGGCCTCCCTTTGCTAGTGCCCCATTCATTGAAGTGCTGCCCCTGCAAGTTCTGCAAGCTGTCCCTATGTGCTCAGCAGAGAAGTCATCGTCAACTGAGGAGATCTCCTCTTTGCTCGGAACCCTCCGTGGCTCCCAAATGCCTGTAGAAAATTGGCATTCCTTAACCTAGGATTCTGGCTGTCTCCTAAAGAGCATGTAAGTTACTGCACCATCCCTGGAGTCAAGACTGATCGGCTTCAAACTGCCTGACTCACCAAATGCCCATTGTTTCAACTACCAACTACCAGGCACTTTCAACTACCAAATAGGGAAACCAGTATCTGCCTCATCGTGTTGTTCTAAGGGTCAAATGAAAGAAATATACATAAAGTGCTTGTATCGTGTCTGGTACACCGTAAGTGCTCAAAGGATGCCAGCCACAGCTTTTTGTTTGACAATTATTCACAATGTATCCCTAAGGCCCCTTTATCAAATGACCTTTCAAAAACAATCTTCCTGGGTTTATTTATGGCACGTGTTTTATCTTCCAGAAACTGGCATTTCTAGGAAAAATCTTTAATCTACCATATACCAGTGATCTTTTCCTGAAGAAGCTTGATGACCTACCTGCTCCATGTTGAACAGGCACCCATGTTTGTGGCTCTGCCTGCCTCACGGTGGACCAGCTTGTCATACAGCACCCTTCACTCTCTGATCTCAACCCAACCTTCCAGCCTCTCATCTTTCACACTCCTCTTGCCCAGGCTCCTCACAGTGTCTCCTACAGGCACACCCCCACCTTCGTCCAACACCCCCCCACCCCGCCACCACCAGACTGGTTACCCACGCTGTTTGTTCACACACCTGGGGTTTTCATGCCTCTGTGTGTCACTCACAATGCTCCTTCCGTCCTGCCATTACTTCCTCACTTAAAAACAAAATCTCATTCCCTTTAAGGCCCCATTAAGATGGTGCCACTTCTGTGAAGCCTTCCCAGGAACTACTCTGCTCTATCCCTTCTCTGAGGAAACCAATCTCTTCCTCTGGGTTCCCACTACTGTAACTCCCAACAGGCCGCGTGGCTGTCTCCATCTCGATTGTGAGGGCTCCTGCGGTCAGAAGTGTGTCTTACTCAACCTACACCTCAGGTTCCTGGCACAGAAGTCCTTAATAAATATTTGCTGAGTGTTTTAAACTTGTTAACTCATGAATGGCAGCTGTTCTTGCTGGAGAAAGGGAAGAAGCTCCAGGGAATCCAAGGAAAGGGGCAGACAGGTCTAGAGACAGGAGAGCCTGGTCTATCCACTAGGACCCCCTGCTGGACAGAGAAAGTGAGTGCAAGTAAGCAGCTTTGAAATTGACTTTGGGACTGGGAGCCCTTTCCCCACGGGAACTGGGTCTGGGTTAGCCACAGAGAAGCACTGGAAGTGAGATTCCAAAATGCAATTTCACAGTTGGAGCCACCTTCCTCCTCCAGCATGGCAGCAGCACGTCTGTCCTGGGGACAGGCACACAGACTGTGTAATCAGGCTCAGCTGGTAATCAGGGAGCTGCCAAACAGACGCGAGACTAAATTACCTTCCTGTCCCGGACAAAGTGGCCTTCTCGATGAGGGTTCAAACCAGTGATGGTGGAAAAAAACAAAGGAAGGCAAGTGGCAGCTGCTACCAAACACCTGGCCAGTGGACGGCTCCCAATCCGTCCTTATTCAACCCGCAGACCCTCTAAAGCCAGGGTTGCTTAATGAGGAGCGAGCGTTTCAGACCAAAGGTATTTGGTGCCAAAGTCATCGTTAGAGGAGGAAAACAATTTATGCCCACAGTGACAACAAAAGGGGCAGAACCAATTTCCTGTCAACCTGCCAATGGCCGACCGAGTAAACTTGGAAGAAACAATGTGCCTCAGTTTCCCTCTTTTGTAATTGAGAGGAATGTGCCCTCACATCCAAGATTCAGATGGTTAAGATCTTTTTGGGATTGAAGATCCCATTTCTGTTCCTGCATGTGTGTGTCCTTAAGGGGCTGGAAGGGACCTTGAAATTAGGAGAGAACCATGTAAGTTCATGAGCTGTGGGATAAAAAGTGCTAGAGGAAGGAAGGAAAGCCCAGAAATCAAAAACTCCCTAGGAAAGGGGGCATTTCTGAGGCTTAGAGGGAGAATGAGGCTGCTATACTCGATTTGTAGTTACTAAGGACTTGGAATACCAGGTACATGCTGTGCATGGAGTTTGCAGTGAGCAAAAACAACCAGAAGCTTACCCTTGCTTTCCTGAAGCTTATAGTCTGGGGGGCAAATAGCCATTAAACAAATCTTCCAACGAGTAAATGTAAAACGGCATCTCTGTGTGCCATGAAGAAGCAAGGAGCTATGGGATTGGCCGTGGGGGACTTGATCCAGTTGGGAAAGGCCCCTGAGAGAGTGGCACCAGAGCTGAGAGTTGAGGGGACAAGTAGGGTTCACTCCATGTGGAAGGGAAAGAGGAGCGTTCCAAGCTGCTGGGACAGGTGGGCAAAAAAAAGGCTTCTGCAATTGCAAGTAGGTCTTACTATTCACTGCATCAATTATTGTGTGGCTCAGACATTTTATACTCTAGGTCAACAGAAGAGGGCCAGGCTAGCTGCAAGGCAAGGCTGCTTTCTATTATGGAGGTGGGTGATGAGGGAGAGGTTCTGCCTGAGTAGGATGGTAAATGTCACCCTCCAAAGGGGGCTGGAGGCAGGTCCTGTGTTTCACCCTGCTGTCTGGGTAACAGGAACAAGGTCAAGAGGTTCTGCTATAGCTTGTGGGTAGCGGCCAGTGAGATGGGCAGGACTTGCTCCACGGAAGGGATTCCGGACAGGGCCTGTGACATTGCATCATCCATATCAGTCAGCTATTGTCACAATGATGCTGAAAAACAAGTCAGCTCGGCACTCAGTGCATCACACTAGCATTTATGTTCATGGTCTACAGTTTTTCTGCTATTCAGCTGATCTAGAGTGGGCTACATGGGAGGCTTTGCTTCAGGCTGTGGGTCAAGCAGGGCTCCTGGCTTCAGGTTGGGTTCGGGCCCATTCCATGTGTCATGCTTAGATCCAGGCTGAAGACTCAGTGCTACCCAAGGCATGTCCTTGTCACGGCAGATCACTGGATGCAAAAGCAAGCCAGGCAAGCACATTTAAGGCCTCTGTTCATGTTGTGTCTATTAACATTCCAGTGGTCAAAGAAAGTCACATGGTGAAAGTCAACACCAATGTGACAAGGATGTATATTGCACACACAGTGGGAAGGGTAAGAAATGAATATTTGCTTAACAATAATGCAAATTATTACACCATCCTTAAGACCGGCATGTGGTTATTTTAGGATCAGAAACTAGTGCTCTGGAAACTCACTATTTGTATTGTCTGCTATTATTTCCTTTTTGTTCTCCCTTAGTGTTTAGTTAAATTCTTTTTGAAAATGTCAGATTGTCTCAGCTGTTATGAAGAACCAGGAGAAACACTTTTGTCTACCCTTGAGCCTGAATTTTAAATGGAACTGAAGGACCCCAGGGTGAGAATCCCAAGTGAGGTGAAACACGGGGGAACAGTTTCTAAGAATTCTTGTTCAGTAGTCACCCCCCCCCCCCCACACACACACACACACACACTTTGCATGGATTCTCCTTCCAGCATTCTTCTCTGCTCACTCCTTGGAGGATTCTGCGGTTTGAGTTCGTAAGAAAACAGTTTCAGTGTACATGACATGTCAGGCTACAGCATGGTAGAAACAACGTGCTATCCATCCTAAACCAAAATGCTTCCAGCTGACTTGCCATTAGCAAGACAGGCCTCCATAAGTACTGCCAGTTGCTCCAACCATCAAGGCAGGGCCCTACACACCAGGTTTCAGGCATGTCTTCATGTCCAGCTAGGGCAAGTGAAGTTAACCAACACTTTTATTTTAGAAAGTGAAACTCTGGAAACTGATAAACACTCCCACACTGGTCCCTGAGAGGGAGTGCTGGAGACGGTCAGGATCTGTCACTAACACTCAAAACGCAGGTCAACCTCTGTGTCACAGAGGGTAGCCAGAACCTCTCCCCATTCTTCCTTATAGCCAGTGGCTGCAATTTGCAAGAGCGTTCCTCAAACTTTAATGGGCTGAGGAATCACTTAGGGGTTTTGTTAAAATACGGATTCTGATTCACTGGGCCTGGGGTGGGTTGAGTCTGCATTTTAAACAAGTTCCCAGGCTTTGACCTGCTAGTCCACCAAACACACTCTGAGTAGCAAAGGATTTGGAAACCTCGTTCTGTTCCTTCTAGGAAATGAAGGGAATGAAATTGCTACTTTAGGTGTATCAAAACGTCAAAGTACGGGATAACCTTTTGTCAGGCTTTGGTGGGGTCAGGACTGGCTGCATATGGTTTCCAGTCAAATCAGGGAAAAGGGGAAACATTATTTAGAAGCGGATTCAGGCTCAATCTCAACTGATTTAACCTCACTAAATTCATTTAACCTTTATCTGCTTATAAAGCACTTATAACCTGAGTTGTCTGCCAATGAAACGGCTGTTTCTGATGTACTGCACTTCCTGCTCCTGAAGGTGCTAGAGAAGGAGTGAAGGGACTACTGATGAGAGAGGGCAGGGAGGGTTCCAGCTGTGTGCAGAAGGTGACCAGAGGACCGACCACCTACCTTCAAGGTCTTGGTCTATTTTAGACTGCATATGTGGTTTCTGTACAAGGTATGATTCTAATTTGTGATTTATCATTTTTGTTGTGAAGTGCTCAGAAATGGAAGATGCTGTAAAGCAGTGCACTGCATTCAATGGGAATGCATTCTAACCCCGTCTTCCCTCACAGACTTTGTATTCCTAGGCAATCACACATTTCTTAGAAATAGGGGGCAGATGTGAACCTTGGTGTTTTGCACACTGACCTCAGGGTCTAGAAGGGTCTAGAAGGGCTCTAGAAGAATTCACGTGGGGTAATGTGGAAACAAAGTCTAAGAGACGCAGCAAGTCAGGCAGGACAGTGTCCCCCTAGGAGCCAGAGCCTGTGGGCCCCAATGCTGGGGCCTGCCACTTGGATGGCTGTATGTCTCGGATAGGCCATCACCCTCACTTTTCCCATAAGGGCATTAGAGAACTGGATTCGATCCCTTTGCTTTGTTTTCCTGTCTTTTAAGCTGTGGAAGCCTTTTGTCAAATAAAGTCTAAAGATGAACCCAATAGAAAAAAGCAAAGCTGCTGGGCACCTGGGTGGTTCAATTGGCTAAGTGTCCAACTCTTGATTTCGGCTCAGGTCATGATCTCACGGTTCAGGAGATGGAGCCCCGTGGTGGGCTCTGCGCCGACAGTGCAGATTCTTTCCCTCCCTCTGTCTCTGCCCCTCCTCACCACAAAGTAAATAAACTTAAAAAAAAAAAAAAAAAGCAAAGCTTCTCTCATTGGAGCAGGGAGCCTAGAACTTTTCTATAGGGTCCTTAACAATCCATGAGGCACTGTGGAAGCCAACAGCTGAAAAGACACAGTCTGCAAACCAAAACAAACCTCTGCCCTAGATGACCTCAAAGGTCCCTCCTGTTCCAAGCTGGAGAGATCACCTCATTTGCAAGAATGCCCTCTAAGACTGCATAAAAGGTGGGAATTAAGACTCTCCCAGCAGTAGGACACCTGTCTGTGAAAGGTTTGGGCCCTTCCTTTTTGCTCTTATACACATAGATTCAGGTCTTCAGGAATAAAGAATACACGATAGGGACACCTGGGTGGCTCAGTAGGTTAAGCGTCTGACTCTTGGTTTTGGCTCTGGCCATGATCTCATGGTTGGTGAGATCAAGCCCCACGTCGGGCTCTGCACTGACAGTGAGGAGCCTGCTTGAAATCTCTCTCTCTCCCTCTTTCTCTTCACCTTCCCAACTTGTGCTGTCCCTGTCTCTCTCAAATAAATAAATAAACTAAAAAAAAAAAAAAAAAAGAACACATGATAATAAAATCCTGATCACGGCGTACTGTTCACTAATGTCTGCTTGCAAGGGACAAAAAACAAATTTTCATCCATGTTAGGCAAAAAGAGGAGAATTTATTGGTTCACATATCCAACCTCAAGGACAGGAGGAGCTGATCTAAAAGCAACTTTCAAAACTTCTCTCTCTTCCTTCTATCTCTGCTTCTGTTATGTGTTGATCCCATTATCACCTCCTGAAGTAAGCAGCATCAGTTCTGGACAGTCATTCTTCAAGCTTAGTAATTAGACAAGAGTAAAATACCCACTGACATACCATGTCCATTAAAAGACATCAAAGGGAGGACTCTGCTTGGACCGTCCTAGGCTGGGCATCCCTCCCTGGGATCTACTGCTCAGGACAAAAGCATGGTATCCTCTGTGATGGGTAGAATCCACCAGAGCCACATGGCTGGCTCCAATGTGGCTGTTACGAAAAGGGAAGAAAAGAGGAAAGGAAAAGAAAAACAGCAGATGTCCACTGTATCTGCCATTCTGAACCTTCCTCAGTGTGGGTCCGTTGTGTGTTTAAGCATTACTGCTCATTAAGTCTGCACACAGCCTCCACTCCAGCCAAACTAGGCTGTCTCTTGCCTTTCGTTTTGTCTCCCTTGCCTAACATGCCCTTTCCTTCCTTCTCAGCTGGTCTACGATCTCGCCATTCTTCAAGGGATAGTTCAAATTCAAACTCCCCCAGAAAGGCCTCTTCTTCCAACCTGTACATTCTTTCCTTTCCAGGAGAAAGGGTCTCCTGTCTGTACCTTCAGTGGTGTGTTGGAAAATGTTTTAAAACCGCTCCCTTGAAAAACGAAGAATCAAACAAAACCCTGATTTTTCATTTGTCAATTTCCATGGTGTAATTACTCCCACCACGGTCAATTTCCTGCTCTCAGCATGACAGTCACTGAATGCAGAGCTGGAAAGAGGTGTGCAATACAGCAACATTACACAGAATTCCCATAGCATTCCCACCATACAAATACAACAGATCTAATCTCAAGAACATATATGTTAATAAACTGTAGTAAAATAATTAGAAACTTTATGAATTTTAATACATTTTTTTTTATTTATTTTGAGAGAGACAGTGAATGCAAGCAGGGGAGGGGCAGAAAGACGGGGAGAAAGAATCCTAAGCAGGCCCTGGGTTGTCAGCACACAGCCCGATGTGGGCCTTGGTCCCACAACCGTGAGATTGTGACCTGAGCCAACATCAAGAGTTGGACGCTTAACCAATTGAGTCACTCAGGAGCCCCAGAAAGTTTACGAGTTATGAGTATTTACCAACTTTGTGTTTAATGTAATTTAATTGTAAGTTTATATTATTTTAATATTGGCAGTGTTTAATAATCATCTCATAAAATTCTTAGAAAACTAACAGCTACGGTTTTGACTTTTCTAGCATTTCATTTAAATAGAATCATACAGTAAGTAGTCTTGTATCTGGCTTCTTTTGCTAAGCATAATGCTTTTGAAATGTATTCATGTTATTGCATCCATCAGTAGTTTGTTACTTTTTACTGATGAAACATAGTATACATCACGTGAATAACACCACAAATTTTCATTCATTCGTAATTTTGGTTTCTAGTTTTTGACTATTATGCATAAAGTTGCTGTAAACATTTGTATACAGGTCTCTGTGTGGACGTAAGTTTTCACCTGTCTTGGATAAATATCTAGGAGACTGTTGTGTTCTATGGTAAGTGTACATTTTTTAAAAGGAACCACATAAAGGTTTTCCTAAGTGCACTTACGATTTTGCATGCATATCAGGAATATAGAATTCCAGCTGTTCCATTTGCTCTCGAACACTTAGTGTGATCAGTCTTTCTAATTTTAGACATTCTAGCAGGTGGTGTAGTGATCTCTTACTCTGATCTTGATAAACGCTTTTCTAACAACTACTGATGTTAAGAACCTTCTCATGCGCTTATTTGCCATTCACCTGTCTTTGGTGAAGTGCCAATTCAAATCTTGTGCTCAATTGTCAACTGGGTTGTTATTGTGGAGTTGTTTTATTATTGAGTTGTCAGCGTTATTTATATATTCTGAATGCAAGTTATTTATCAGATATAGGGTTTATAAAAATGTTCTCCCAGTCTGTGGCTCTTATTTTCTTAATAGTATCTTTGCCCAACCCAAAGACACAAATATTTCCCCCACATAACTAAAACTATTATATTTTAGCTCTTATGTTTAAGTCTATTTAATTTTTGTGTATAGTATGAAGTGAGGTTTGAGGTCAGTTTTCCCTTATAAATACCCAATTTTTTCTAGCACTGTATTTTTTTTTGCATTTTTTAAACTTTTTTTATTTTTTAAAATTTACATCCAAATTAGTTAGCATATAGTGCAACAATGATTTCAGGAGTAGATTCCTTAAGCCCCTCACCCATTTAACCCATTCCCCTCCCACAACCCCTCCTGTAACCCTCAGATTGTTCTCCATATTTAGGAGTCTCTTCTGTTTTGTCCCCCTCCCTGTTTTTATGTTATGTTTCCCTTCCCTTATGTTCATCTGTTTTGTCTCTTAAAGTCCGCGCGAGTGAAGTCGTATGATTTTTGTCTTTCTCTGACTAATTTCACTCAGCATAATACCCTCCAGTTCCATCCACATAGTTGCAAATGGCAAGATTTCATTCATTTTGATTGCCGAATAATATTCCATTTTATGTATATGTGTGTGTGTGTGTGTGTGTGTGTATATATATATACACCACATTTGCTTTATCCATTCATCCATCGATGGACATTTGGGCTCTTTCCATACTTTGGCTATTGTTGATAGTGCTGCTATAAACATTGGGGTGCATGTGTCCCTGTGGACCAGCACTTGTGTACCCTTCGGATAAATAGTAGTGTAATTGCTGGGTCGTAGGGTAGTTCTATTTTTAATTTTCTGAGGAACCTTCACAGTGTGTTCCACAGTGGCCACACCAGTTTGCTTTCCCACCAGCAGTGAAAAAGAGATCCTCTTTCTCTGCATCCTTGTCAACATCTGTTGTTGCCTGAGTTGTTAATTTTTGTCATTCTGACAGGTGTGAGGTGGTATCTCATTGTGGTTTTGATTTGTATTTCCCTGATGATGAGTGATGTTGAGCATGTTTGCATGTGTCTCTTAGCCATCTGGATGTCTTCTTTGGAGAAGTGTCTATTCATGTCTTTTGCCCATTTCTTCACTGGATTATTTGTTTTTTGGGTGTTGAGTTTGATAAGTTCTTTATAGATTTTGGATACTAACCCTTTATCTGATATGTCATTTGCAAATATCTTCTCCCATTCTGTTGGCTGCCTTTTAGTTTTGTTAATTGTTTCCTTCGCCATGCAGAAGCTTTTTATCTTGATGAGGTCCGAGTAGTTCATTTTCGCTTTTGTTTCCCTTGCCTCTGGAGAGGTGTTGAGTAAGAAGTTGCTGTGGCCAAGATCAAAGAGGTTTTCTAGCACTGTATTTTTTAAAAGTCCTTATTTTTTAGAACAGTTTGAGCTCCGCAGCAAAATTGAAAGGAAGGTACAGATAACTTCCACATCCCCCCCTTCCCCCTGCACATGCATAACTTCTCCAGTTATCAACACTCTCCACTAGAGTGGTACATATGTTATAAGTAACAAAGCTACACTGACACCCCCAGTCACCTCAAGTCCACAGTTTATATTAGGGTTCACTCTTGGTGTGGCCCAGTCTGTGGGTTTGGACAAGTGTACGATAACACGTATCCATCATTATAACAGCATACAGAGTATTTTCACGGCCCTAAAGATCCTCTGCTCTGCCTACTCATCCCTCCCCTTATTCTAATTCCTGATTTTTTATTGTCTTTTTCAATGACTAATCTGCTTTTAATCCCATCCAGTATACTTTTTATTTCAGACATTTTATTTTTCATGTCTAGAAGCTCCATTTGAGTTTTTTACTGGGACATACTCTTGTCATTTAGACCCTTAAATAATTTGACTGGTCCTTCCCAGTACTTAATAAGGCCATGGAATTTCTTAGAACAACCTACCACAGAGTAGGGAGTTTGAAATACATAGATGTGGACCATCCAGCTTATTAGTTGTGTCACCACAGGAAAGTCACTTAACTTCTTTGAGTGTAAGAACGATCACCTATAAAATGGGATTGAGTGATAATGCTCACTGAATGGGCAGGAATTTGTTGGAGCAGCAAACAGATGGAAGAGGTATTTGTGGCCAAGAGGCCCCTCCTTCAAGTTTTAGAACCTCACCGCTTTGGAAGCTGGTTTTAGTCATGAGTCAGAGGTAGGATTAGCAGTCCCTTTGCGTTCGAAAGGAGTGGCAGAGGAATGTTTTTGGATGCTACAAGTCCAGACCATACACTGCAAGGTACAGTGGCCTGTTCCCAGAACACTGCTGAGATGATGATCTAGAGGATGTCATTCCTGCTCTTGAGAGCCCACAAGTCCCAGGGTGCCACCGCAACAACAGCAGAAGGCTCTGCCCCATGTTCCTCTTTGGTCATGTGTCCACACCCTCCTCAGCACTTGAGAACTCTCCACAGGACAACATCTCACACACACTCAGCATCTTGCTCTAGCAGGCTGGTTGTGTCCTGAATGGGGATAATCAGGGGAGTTTAAGAGAATGGGTGGCTACCAGCAAAGGACCCAGCAAACAGGACAGGCAGAAGGACTAATCAAAGGGCCACAGGAAAGGTAAAAGAACCAGGCAGGCTGGGGGGGCTTGTCTTGGAACACTTAAGGACAGGGTGTCTTTCCCGGTCTAAACTTATCCTGCAGCCTGTGAGGCAAGGAGACAGAGCTATAAAGAGCAACAAGCTGTACAACAAGCCATGAGGCTAGAGAGAGACGCAAAGCCAGTGCTCACATACCAAACAAGGAACCAATTCTTCAGGTTCTTCACATACTCTTCAGATTCTGTGAGCAAGATGAAGACCATTGCTATTTAAGTCACAAAGACCACAATGCTGGGTAATGTCCAGATGGAGGGAGTCTCGATCAGCACATCAGCAGGAATCTTTTGGTCTAGCCCGGGTTTTCTCAACCTTAGCCCTAGTGAAATTTTGGGAACAGACAATTCCTTGTTGTGGGGACCTGTCTTGAGCATTGTAGAAAGTTTCATGTATCACTGGCTTCTGTCCACTAGGTGCCAGTACACGCCAATCCCCTCCCCATGACTTGAGACAACTGAAAAGGTATTCAGGCACTGCCAAACAGCTCCTGGGTTGTCACATTGCCTTTGGTTGAGAACCACTGATCTGGCCTTCTGGACTTAGACCTTAGAAAAACTGACAGCACTAGCAATCACATTTCCTGACTTCAGAGCTCAGTATGAAATACAGGGACCTCTGCTCAAAATCCCGTATTTATGTCGGTTTACTGATACCTGTGAAGCAAAAAGCCATTACTTATATAAAAATTTGCCCCAAGCCCTTAACAGAGTGTAGTGGTTAATTACACACCGTCCAGAGCATCAATCCCAGCTGTTCAGATTCTAGCTTCATCGCTTACTACTGTGTAGCATTGGGCAAGGGAATTTCATCTCTTTGTGCCTCAGTTTCTTTATCTGTGAACTATGGATAATCACAGGGACTACTTCATGAGGTATCTGAGGATATATATTTGTTGTTGTATGTGACGCACTCAGAACAGTGTTTGGCAAATGGTGAGCCCTAAAGATGATCTATTCTAGCACTTGTCAGCTGGCGGGGGGGGGGGGGGGGGGGGGGGGGGGGGGCCCGGGGCGGGTTGTGACAGTGTTCCAAGTGTTCAAGTGTTATGACATCAACGGCACAAAGATTCCTTTTTTTTTTTTATAAGTACCCAAAATAATAACTTAAATATCTTGCCACTTAAAATAAAACTGCTTGAGAGCCTCCAATTAAATAGGAGTACACATGGCCCTTAGTGGGGTCAGACAGGCCAGCTCCTGACTCAGGCACTCAGATTATCACTCAGCTGCCACAGCAGTCTGGGCTACTGCAGAGCTTTCAATTATCTTTACTCTTAGTCATGTTTTCTAACCTGTGCCTACAACACATTATTGTGCAAAGACAAAAAATACAAGGAACACTGGTACTAAGACACAAGAGGAAGCATATGAATGTTAACTAATTCTACAAATGTATCTTCATAAATCCATGAGTTTACTTTATTCAACCCAAATCCCAATTCACATATCCAGATACAGCCAACATTTCTAAAGTCAGAGTCCGAAATATACTATCATAGTGAATTTAACTGTTCATTTATTAGGATTAAAGAGACTACTATGTTGTATTACTTGTCCCAAAGAGCTTACAAACAGCCTGACGCACTCACCCAGGTGGACACTGTGATTGCTTCCCCCCATTCCTCTCTGACTTTGGACAATGACGCCTTCCTGGCAGTCCAGGGCTTTGGGGGAAGCTGATCCCACCAGAGCCTCAGTGATTCAGTTTAAGTGCATCCCCTGGACTCTGATTTTCAGAAGTGGGGACATGACCTAATTTTAACTTCAGAAATTGGAGAAGATGGTTCCTGGTGGTTTCTGGGGGGAAAGAACTCACACTGTCCTCCTGGAAGTGGAAGAGAAAACATGGAGCCCAGGAGTTGTTGGCAGTCATCTCTTAACAACCAGGCACAGCCCATAAGAATATGGTTGAAGACATGAGAAGGTAGAACAGAGAGATGGAAACAGAAGAGATCCTGATGACACTGTCAAGCAGACGAATCATACCAACCCTACAACCCTCCCCACTTCAGTAAAACAAGCTAAACCAGCTTGCACTGGGTTTTTCTTATTTGCATCCTAACATAATCTTAGCTTTAGCTCTCCTATTTAGAAACAAACTAAAAAAAATTATAAAAACTAAATGAGCTAACTGCAAACTATGAGAATGATCAACATCACATCATAAAAACAGTTTTTGTCTATTTTGTTTGTACAGCCCATAGCTTAATTTCAATTTTCCAAGACTTTTGCTTCCAGCCAAAATGGAGTAACAAAGACCAGTTTACACTTGTACCTGAAACAACAGCAAACAATCCATAAAAACACCGGAAATAATAGTTTTTGAGACACTACACATTAGGCGATGAAAGAGTGTGATCCCCGAGAAAGGAAACCAATGATGTAAGCCTTACAACTGCCCCAATATACTGCCTGCAGAGAGAGCTTCTAGGTGGTGGCACAGGGAAGGATAACCAGAGCAGGGCCTCTGCACTGAGGAGGAGGAGCTGAGGGTCCAGGTCGGCAAGAAGGCCACAGTTCACAGGCCACTGCAGCAGAGAAGAGAGCTGCACAGAGAGAGAACCATGAAGGTCAAGTCCTGAGGGCCCTTCTCAAGTCCTGAGCAGAATACTGATGAGTGCATGTGTAGAAGGAGAACACATGAGACTAGGCAAAAGAACATTTCCAAAGGATTAGACTAGGAGGAACAGTACCTAGTGCTCATACGGCCTAAGAAGGCCAGTTTCCACTAGCCAAACTGAAAAACCTCGTAATGGTGAGACACTGGGTAGACTGCTCAGAAGAATCCTGCCTTGGCAGTGGAGAATAATTAGTCTCAGGTCAAGTGTTGCTCTGGTCCTGCCAAAAAAATACCTTAACACTGAGACTATAATGGAGACTAAATGATCCCCCCCCCCCCCAAATTAACTTCATCACAGAACAAAGTTCAAGAAGACTTATCACAGCACCCAATTAAATAAAATTCACAAAGTCTGGCATCAGGTCAAATATTTGGCTTTTTCAAAGAAGCAAAAAATAAGACCCATAATGATGAAAATTGAAACTGACCCAGATATGACACAGATGTTAAGACTTAGCAGACAAGGACATTAAGATAAGTATTATAATTGTATTCCATGTATTCAAAAAAGTAATTCAAGGAAGACATAAAAAGAGTGAAGCCAGACTTTTAGGAAATGAAAGCTATTAATATCTGAGATGAAAAATACACTGGCTGGGATTAACAAATCCTGTATCTTGGAGAAGAAAAGACTGGTGAACTTGAAGACACAGCAATAGAACTATCCAAAAGGAAACACAGAAAAAAGAAGTTTAGAAAATGGAAAGAGCATCAGTGAGCTGTGAGGCAACCCAAGTGACCCTATTTGTATGGGTGGAGTTCTTCAGAGGGGAGGAGGCAGAAAAATATTTGAAGTAATAGTGGTTTAATACGTAACAAATTAGATGAAAAATATAAACTCAAAGTTCCAAAGAGCTCAACAAACTGCAAACACCAGGAACATGAAGAAAACTAAATCACCAAGTCACTAAATCAAGGCAAGTCAGAACCAAATGGCATAACACTAAGGATTAAAAGACCATCTTAAGAAAAGCCCAAGGTAAAAAAGAAAATTATGTACAACGGAACAAAGACAAGGATGACAGCAATTGCTTGTAGGGCACAATGCAAGCAAGATGACAGCAGACTAACTCTGAGGTACTAAAACAAAAAAACAAAAAAACAAAAAAACAAAAACAAAAAACTGACAGCCTAGAACTTTTATCCAATGAAAATATCTTTCAAAAACAAAAGCAAAATGAAAACATTTAGAGACAGGCAAAAGCTAAAACAATTGTTAACAAACTGATACCACAGAAATGGCAAAGGGAGTCCTTTGGGCAGAAGGAAAATACAGATGTGCAATATGGATGTTCACAAAGCAGTGCAGCCCAATATCCTTCATGAACAAAGGTGCAAGAATTTTAAACAAAATTCTAGTACATTTAATCCAAAATTTATAAAAAGGACAGTATATCATGACTAAATGGGGTTTACCTTAGAAATCCAAAGTCGATTTAACTTTGAAAATCAATTTGGTAATTCACCTAATCAACAAAGTAAATAAGAAAAACCATATGGTCAACTCAATAGATGCAGAAAAAATATTTTCAACACCTATCCCCAAAAGTAAATTCAATATCCATTTCTGATGAAAATTCTCAGACAACTAAAAAAAAAAAAATGAACGTCCTCAACCTAATAAAGGGCATCAATGAAAAAAATCTATAGCTGCTGTCATATTTAATACTGAAAGACTGAATTCTCTTCTCAGATGATCAGAGACAAGACAAGGATATCTACTCTCACCACGTCTATCAACATGGTACTGAAGGTTCCAGCCAGTGCAATGAAGCAAGCAAAAGAAACAGAAGGCATCAGAATTTCAAATAAAGAAATGAAATGATCTCTATTTACAGATGACATGACTACGCAGAAGATGCAGTGGAGTCCATAAAAAAAGCTTCCAGAAACTCAAAATTGAGTTTAGCACATTTATAGGATACAAGCCCAATATACAAAAGCCAAGTATATCTCTATATACTATCAACAAAAAATGGAAATCAAAATTTTAAAAGCTTATCATTTTAATCATCAAAAACATGAAATAGTTGCAAATAAATCTGACAATATATTGAAATTTACAAAACACTGCTGAAAGATTATTAAAGACCTAAATCTATGGAGAGATCTGCCTTGCTCATTCATGTTCCAGAAAACTCAGTATTGTAAGGATGTCAGTTCTCCCCAAATTGATTTATACATTTGACACAATCAAAATCCTGATGAGCTTTTTTAACTTGATGAGCTCATTCTAAAGTTCACATGGAAATGAAAAGAACTTAGAAAAGACAAAACAACTTGAAAGAGGAGGTTGGAAGGTAACTACTCTGATTTCAAAACACTCCAAGCTACAATTATCAAGTCTATGTGGTATCGATATTTTAAAAAGATAAACAGATCAAAGGTACAAAACAGAGCCCAGTAATAGACTTATAGGTATACATAAAACTAATTTTTGACAAGGTGCAAAGGTAATTGAGTGGAGGACAGACTTTTTAAGTGGTGCAAAACCAATTGGATATCCTTACGCATACACATACACACAAAACACCAAAAATTTGATCTATACTTCACACCATTACTTATTAAAAAATTAACTCAAATCACAGACCTAAATTTAAGGGTTTATGTATGAAAAAAACCCAAATGTCTACCAATATGGAATGGATAAACACACTGTGTATATTGATACAATATAACTCTAGTTGGCAATAAAAATGAGAGGTATTAATATATGCAACAACATGACCAAGTCCAAAAAAATAATTATGCTGAGTGGCAGAAGCCAGATTAAAAAAATAAAGAACAGATAATATGTGATTCCATACATTCTCGTAAATGACTGGCACAGGGTCTAGAAAGCTGGACAGATGAGTTTCTGTCCAATCTGCCTTTTAATGGCTGAATAAACTTTCGAGGATCACTCATTCTCTGATTCTCAGTTCCCCCCCTTGTCAAATGGGGATAATTACACCTATAGTTAACCTCCCAGTGCCTCAGTTTACCCATCTGTTCAACGGGGATACTAAAATTACCAACTTCATAGCATTCAGACTAAATGAGTTAAATTTGTAAAGTACTTTTTCTTTTAATTTTCTAAAGTTTACTTATTTATTTAGAGAGAGAAAGAGCACAAGCAGGGAACAGAGAGAGAGGGAGAGGGAAGCTCAAGCAGGCTCTGCACTGTCAACATAGAGCCTGATGTGGGGCTCAAACTCACAAACCATGAGATCATGACCTGAGCTGAAATCAAGAGTTGGACACTTAACCAACCGAGCCACCCAGGTGCCCCTGTAAAGTACTTTAAAATAAGGCCTAGCACAAATTAAGTGCTTCCAATTTACTTAATGACTATTTAGTGAGAACTGTGACAGGCCAGGCTGATTTTGAGGATTACTGTTAACAGTAATCTGCTACTATACGGCTACTTTAAGGCTCATTCTACCTGGGGGAAACAAATCCCCAGGGTAGAAATGTTTCCAAGGAGAACTATTGTGTAAGGTCAGTGAGTCAGCCAGGGGTCTACACTGGGCGCTTCCCTGACGACGTGTCATTAGTTACAGCTTGGACTAATTACTGGTAAACTTTGGGGCTCTTTTTCAACCAGCACTGGTCTTTTTCTGCTCGGTGCTGTTTAGTATGTTTAGTAGGAGTTTCCTGGTGCTGGGCAGAAGGCTCCTGGGACGGCCTGAATTCAGGCCTGTTCCAATCCACCAGAGGAAGCCTGAGAGCGGGGAGCACCGGGCCCTAGACACAAGTGCTTCTGGGACTATCAGACAGGCAGGCGGGCCACCGGCCCAGCCCAGTGGGAGGGAAGAACCGGATCAAAGAAAGAAAGATGCCATGCTCCGCTTTATCCACGGGGTGGAGTATTTTAGCCAAAAAACGGACCTTTGGAGGCAGTGAAGTCCTGGGAGAAAGATAAGCCCGGACTTGTCCAGAATCACGCCCATCAAACCCTCCTCCGCAGGCAGTCAGTCATCAAACTTCTCAAAGCTGAGGGCTGTGCCAAGGCCTATCCTGGTAAAAGAAAATCCTCTACGAGCCTCAGCAAATTTAAAAATTTGAGAGCCAAAGAGGGACCAGGGGAGACCAGTGAGTCTGACCCTTCCCCCCACAAATGAGAAATATGAGGGCCAAGAGGGGAGGGAGGAGTCCTGACGGAGGTCGCACTGCCAGGCTGCGTCAGACCAGCCCCAAACCCAGGTCCCCCGGCAGCCTGTCGCCTGTCGAAGCTCTCTCGCTGGGCTGCCTCCGGGTCGTTCAGACGGGGTCTCTGCCCTGTAGACCTTCCAGTGCAGGTGATATCCCATCCACATGTTTCACTGGGAGGTGCAGTCTGAGCGCGGAAGAAGGGGGAGGCGGACACAGCCCTCCGCTGGTGGAGTCCCCCAGGTCTGGAGCATGGAGGCTCGCGCCTTCCCCCTGGGCAGCCTGCTCACGGCTCCCTCTCTTCTGCTCCCACGTCCCCTCCCAGAGGAGCTTTCCTCAACCACCCGTCCAAAGGTGCCTCCACTTACCCACGGTCTCGGACTCTCTGTTGTTCTCCGTTGTTCTTCAAAGCATGTGCCTCTATTAGCCCTTACGTATGCACACACCATGCGCGCACGCGCAGGCTTACACGCATGCGCGCACCTACACCTTCATGTGCTTGCGCATGCGTGCGCACACCCCGCGTTTACGTTTTGCTTGTTTGATCATCGTCTGTCGAGGTTATAAACTCATGTAAAATCAGGTTAGCGACCAATCCCCAGTACCCAGAGAAGTGTCTGGTAAGTAGAAGATGCCCAATAAAAATATAATTAACAAATAGAGGGAAGACCATGGCTTCAAGTCCTGATTAATCTGTGAAATAAATTATTGTAAAGATCATATTAAATAATATATGCAAAATCACTCTGTCACCTGACGAGAATAAAGAATTGAAAGGGGTTAGATTAGATTAAAGGACTGTAGGTAGGGCCCTCTCACAAAGTGGAGAACTGGCAAGAACAAAGGGCCTGCATTGTGATAATAATTAACATCTATTTGCATTTTTTTGTTTTATCTCTTCCGGTTTAAACAAAACTAAACGAAAATACTGCTACAGGCACATAAGGATACACACACTTCTGCACAATCACAAACTAGGAGTGTGGGGGGGGGGTGACACACTGACTGGGGCAGCAGTTAAAACCCGAATGAGAGGGGCGCCTGGGTGGCGCAGTCGGTTAAGTGTCCGACTTCAGCCAGGTCACGATCTCACGGTCCGTGAGTTCGAGCCCCGCGTCAGACTCTGGGCTGATGGCTCAGAGCCTGGAGCCTGTTTCCGATGCTGTGCCTCCCTCTCTCTCTGCCCCTTCCCCGTTCATGCTCTGTCTCTCTCTGTCCCAAAAAAAAAAAAAAAAAAAGTTGAA